>NC_056734.1:830871629-831211629 GCF_019279795.1 Protopterus annectens
ACAGTTACGGGATATGAACCTGTGTCTTCATTGTATCCCTGTGTTGGTGGGGGAAATTTTTCCATGTTTTTTTCCGCATGTACTTCAGCATTGGTTTTAGTCATGGGGAAGGAGGGCCACAGATAAATGTTTGACCTTGATTATGAAGGAGACTATCAAACAGCCAGTTCCCATCCACCCAACAGCTGCTCTTGTCAGAAACCCCTTGTACTTTGCTACCAGTCTATATAGATGGTAGTTCATTTTCCTGTTAAAGTTAAATTTGTATTTTTCTGTAAAAAGTATTGGCATGTGATCGGATTGCTTAACATTTTTACAATGTGCACTAACATGCATGTTGATCTTTTTGTAAGTCTGGACATGTTTTAAGTATTGTAAACTATTGAATGAAAATTCACTACATGGTGCCAGTAATGCAGTCTCAATATTGGAATACTGACATGTAACATGGCTCATTTGTCTTCCTTTTGAGTTGATGGAAAGATTGAGAGGGTAAATGTGCATGCACATTTTTGCTGCTGTTTCAACTTGGTGGTTTAGTACCACTAGTTGCATACAACACTAAGTGATTGTAAACAACCAGTTTTCTTTGTACACTACACTTGTTTTACACCGTAGATTTTTTTACCCTTGGGCCGTGAGGCCTCCTATTAAAGTGATCACAGCATTGCATCCCTTTGTATTTGTTTGTGTTATGCATTGGCTTTTTTTGCACTCTTGATTTAGCTAAATTAAAGTCCTGCTTAAGAGTGCAGTTATAAGCTTATGCATAAGGACCTTGGATGCATTTTTGCATTAACCTCATGATTTTTCTAAGGACATTCCTATGTTGCAACTGACAGTATATTGTGGAATAGGAAATGGCTTAACAGGTTGCTGGTTTGGAGCAAATTCCAATATATTCTGGAGTTGTATCCAAATTTCTCTGGCTCGTTTGAGTCGCATACTGAGGCTTTGCTAGACACTTCATGGTATTTGTGCAAAATAACTACCACTTTAAGATGCACTTGTAGAGATGCTTGAGTAAAATCACTAGATGTCTTCTGCACTAGAATTTGTACGAGATGGGTAGTTCATTGAAACTTACTGTCCAGCAAATACCTTGCTGCCCAAAAAGCTAGTAAATTGCTACTCCATATAGCACCTGTTTTGTTGTCTGAAGCATGGTACTGATTTGTACGTCATTTCAAGATGAAGACTAGAACTTCACAGTACACCAAAAAAGAATGTGGCTGTCCTGTGAAATTTTCAGAAGTATGTACTTGTGCCATATTAAGACATAATTTCTTGCTCTTGTAAGATGGATTTTAACTGTCATCTGCTACGGTTTTGTTAGAATGGCACTTTTGGAACAGTTTAGCATATGCTTTTGTTATGATGTGGATTATGTACAGATTAAACATTTGTCCAGTTCCCTGCACTTTGTACATCTGGGATACAACTTAACTCATCTGATTTAATATGCATTTAAAAAATGCCATAAACTATTAAACACCTTGTTTACAGACAGATGAAATAAATTTATTCCAAACAAATTCATTCATGTGGTTTTACCTTTTTCACTTAAGGTGCATTTTTTTGTGAACTTTAGCCTCTTTATTGTAGATTTTTAATGTCCAGTCTAACTGGTTTTATGGTATCAAATAGACCTTCATTTAACATAGCTGCGAAAGTAGCTTTGAGGTTAACTTGTGGGTTGAAGTTGGTACTGTCCAAATTAACATTTTATTCTTTAATATTTTAGAAATTGTATACTTGTAACTTTCTAATCATTTTGCTGCGTGGTTTAGTGGCAAAATATTTCCAGGTACTTTAGCTTACCCCCAGAACATGGTGGCTGAATGCAAATTGATCTGGTTTCCCTTGCCTTTCTAACTACATTGTGGGTGAAAAAAAGCTTAAAAGATAGACTAGGACCAGTTCACTTGGCAATGAACCAATATTACTGTAGTACTAGGCTATAACTGCCTTTATGTATAATTTTAAGCCTAGTCAGTTTCCCTTTCACAAGTGAGAATCTAATGTCCCTTGAGGTAAGCACCCTTGACCATTATACCATCCAAACATTGCACTTTTAGTGCATGTCATTTAGTTCCTTTACTCACATTTTACTTCATCTGTTTTATGGTTCTTAGATCATTAGGCTAATGTCCCAGAGGGGCTTCAGGTCTGGCTAGGGTGAGATTTAATCCCTGTACCTTGTCTGCAATGTAAACACCTTAATTATTGTGCTGAACCCCTTATGCAGACAAGTTACATCTGAGAATCCTGAAAGAGCACTGGGTAAAGGACTTTTTACTTGGGGTGAGGTTGGGTAGTGTGGTAGTGCCTAATAGACTGTAGGCTACTTCTAATAAGTTTGAACAGGAAGGTCAATTTACATGGAAGCTTTGCTTTACAGTGAAAGGTTTGATCTTTTTTAATGCTTTCACCTTTTCAGTGAAAGTTCCTTCATGCTGAAGGTTTTTGTTAATAGTAACCATTACAGACCTAAAGTGGAATTGTCATGATCAACACAGTTTTCTGTATGGGGTCAGTGGGTCAGTTGTAGCACTCTGTGCTAGTCTTTAACCTTCTTTGACACCCCTGCCTAACTGTTGCAGGTCTCAGTCTGCGCTGGGTACCCTCTCTTCCCTTGTCACCTTGTCCTAGGTCATCAGATTGTCTTTTGCACATGTGACTGAACCACCATGATCTGTAATCTGGCTTTTTCTGTGATTGGAGCTACTCTGGCTTCTGCTCTTATGCCCCCAATTTTTGTCAACGTGTGCTTCCTGCCACCTATCTCCATGCCCGTACTGGCAGATTCCAGTACCATTCAGTAATAGTGGCTGCACCACTGTTGTACAGTCATACACTGCCCCTGATCATCGTGCATAGAGCTGCAGTCATAACAGATGGGTTCTCCTGCCGTCAGGCTGGTCCTCGGTCTGCAGAATTCCAAAGTCTAGGTCCGGCGTCGGTTGTCGTCGCTTCTTCCCTGACGTCAGTGCGACAGGGGTATAAAAGAACCAGCCGACGCCATTTTTCTTCAGTCTTTCTTGCCGCGCGGTGCCCGAAGCAGAAGCAGTTCGCAAGTGCCGGTCGGCCAGCTCCTGAAATTACGAAAAGTTTGCAACCGAAGTAGTCTTGAAAGCCAAGTACCCCGTTGGGGAAACTTTTCTTGCCTCAGACCGATGTCAGACAAAGTTAATAATTGTATTTCATGTGGGAAGCAAATACCGCATAAGGATTTGCATTCCTTGCTTAGGCCCAGACCACGACGTCTCGGTCTGTCTTTTTTGTGCTACATTCAACAAACGCACCATTAAGCGTCGGGCGGAGTTCGCCCAGCACTATTTTGGCAAAAAATTGGACTACATTGTCGTCTGATACTTTGTCTAAAAAACGCAAAGATAAGAACCGACACACTAGGTCCGCGGCCTCTACCGACACCACGCCAAAGCAGACTACAGGTGGTCCGGTTCTCAGCGAGGTGCCTACGCAGCCCCTGCCTACCGACGGCACTTCATTGGCGGTGTCTTCTGTGCCCGAGGTCGCAAGCTCCTTGGCCCACACCCCGACTACAGATACCGAAGCCACTTTTGGTGGTGAATCTCAAAATGTAGACAGGTCTGCCTCCTCTCAAGGTGTCTTCAGACCTTCCTCTTCTTTTTCCATCAAGGCTTTCACTAAGTCTAAAGCAGCCATGCATTCTAAGAGACAAGCTACACAGGGCCCTTCTCCAGGCCCCATGCCTAAAAAACAGATGCTTAAAATGGCTGAGGATTTAATTCTTATCAGGGGTTCTCAAACCCCCCCCCCCCAGACAAAAGGCCCAGAGTGGAGGAAGAATCCCCCTCCTCTGACCAGGCCTCCATTATTTCCGAGCACTCTGAACAGGAACATTCTTACTCCCCTTTTGAAGATTCTGATGCAGAGGAGTCCATTCCCTCTGTCCCCCTCTCACTCATTTGGGGAAACCTTGCGTACCTTAAGGGAACACTTCCACTGGGAAGGCCAAGAGTACTCTGATTCCAAGAAAAGGCTTGGGGATTTTCTCTTGCTACCTCAGCACAGGCCTCTGGCCTATACCTCCTGTCTTAGACATACTAGATGTGTACTCTGAGGCCTGCCTTAACACTGATTCTTTACCTCCAGCCCCAGTCAAGCCTGACTGGTACTACCGGGTGCCTGACTCGCACCAGTTTTTATACAAAAGCCATGTGGCTGACACAGAAACCATCTCACAGGGCCCCAAGGGAATTAAGGCCTCCACTGCTAAAAATCCATTACCTTCCGAGAGATTCCAGATCCTTAGAAAGGTGGGGAAAAAAGGTATACACCTCTGCCACCTTATCCATGAGGGCATTAAACTGCCAGTTCCATATGCTAAAGTACCAACAGTTTCTGTTATCACAGTTGAGAAGCAAAATGTCAACCTGAACAACCAGACTTGAAGGAGTTGCAGGATTTGATGCATAGTGCAGAAGTGGGTAAACATACCTTGAAATGTGGTTTTGATGCTCGAGGCCTCATGTAGAGCTGCTGTTACAGGATCAGTCATACGTAGACATGCCTGGCTCAAGGAGCAAACCTTACCAGACCATGTCAAAGCTAAATTACTAGATGCCCCTCCACAAAAGGATGTATTTGGTGTTAAAGCTGAGGAGGTATTAAAGAAAATGGAGGAAAAGGCTAAATCAATGCAAACAGTGAAAGATTTTCTACAGGTACAACCTCCACGTTCCAGTAGAAATTGGCCTTCCAAAAATTGGTCCTTTCCAGCCACGGACAGACCCCAAAGAGGTAGGTACAGGCGCCCGAGGGGCAGAGGGCAATCTCAAGGATCATTTAGAGGCTGACAATGGCAAGCTCCTACACAGGTGATGAGGATAGTTCGCAGCCATTCAGAAAGCAAGCCCAATGACTTTCCCCTTTGCACGCCAAGCAAGGCTCAAATGGCAGCACCCTTGGGCGGAAAACTGGCATTTTCAAAAAATTGGCATATTGTCAAGACAAATGGAACCTGGACATTATAAACAGAGGCTACAGATTCCATTTTCACACCCTTCCAAAAATGAGAGGCATGCCAAACCTGCCACACAATCAAAGGGCAGAGGCACAAAGACAAATTTCAGATCTCATGGACATGAAAGCTATTCGAGGTACCTACTCACGAACAAGGTCAAGGTTTTTATTCCAGAGTATTCCTGGTACCAAGGAAGGGAAAAGATTGGAGACCTATTTTGGACCTATCCATCCTAAACACATTTTTACTCGTACCAAAATTCAAGATGCTCACATTACAGCAACTTCTTCCCATGCTGGGCAAGGAGTCTTGGCTGGTAACATTGGACCTCAAGGAGGCATACCTGCATGTCGCAATCAGACAAAATTGCTAAAGATACCTCAGATTTCTTGCAGGTTCAACCCATTATCAATTCTCTGCATTGCCCTTTGGCTTATCTACTGCGCCCAGAGTATTCATGAAATGCCTGGCATCAGCAATTGCCTACTGCAGACTTCAAGGGATACAAATATACCCATATTTGGACGACTACCTGATCCAAGTGGACAGCAAGCACATACTTCTGAAACATCTGGCTTTTGTAATGTTGTTGAATTCTCTGGGATACAGTCAACAAAGAAATCAAGGCTAATTCCCTCTCAGAAAATAATTTTCCTGGGTGCCAACTTGGACATATACACCCAGATGGCCTACTTCACGCCAGAGAAGCAGGGGCAACTAACTCAATACTTCAGAAAACTAGCAAATTTCACCAGGCTGACTGCAAGGAAAATGCTGCAGGCTCTGGTATTCATGGCATCTTGCATCCTACTAATCCCATGTGCAAAGCTGCATATGAGGAAACGTCAATGGTACCTGAAAAACCTATGGTCTCAACACAGCCACAATTTGGAAACAATAATACCACTAATTCCATGTCTTCAAAAGGAATTTCTGTGGTGGGCTCAAGCATGCCAAACACAGGTCTCCCATTCTGCAAGCCTCAAGCAAATCAAGTCATCACAACAGACGCCTGGGGGGCGTACATGACAGATCGATGCATTCAGGGCAAATGGTCCCAAAAAGAAAAGCACCTTCACATCAATCAAAAGGAAATGCTAGCAGTAATAAATGCTATTGTAGCTTTCAAAGACCTTCTGCATCCAGGTCAACTATTGATAAGGACAGACAACACCACAGTAATGTGGTACATAAACGGGGAGGAACCCATTCATACCCCCTATGCAGGCTGGCCATGTCACTTTGGAACATGGCTCTAATTACAAATCGAACTTCAAGCACAGTACTTGCCAGGCAAGGAAAACACACTGGCAGACAACCTAAGCAGAAATATGACAGATCCACACAAATGGAAGTTGCATCCTCAAGTTTTTACAGAGAATTCAAGCATGGGGAAGGCCAGACGTAGATCTCTTTGCCTCCCACAAAAATCACCAATTGATAAAATTCTGCTCAAGAACTTTTCATCCACAGGCCTGGAGAGTGGACGCTCTTTCAGTTGGACAACAATGACAGTTTGCCTTTCCACCTCTTCCTCTGCTGCCCAAAGTTCTATTAAAAACCAGAGCAGACAGACCAAAGATGATTCTCATTTCTCCAGACTGGCCAAGACAGCACTGGTACCCACTCCTGAGGAGCCTGACTCATTCCCCTCCATGGACTCTACCTCTAATGCCTCTTCTGACTCCAAACAGCTTCAAAACTCTTCAGTCGGCTGAAAACACTCAATCTGGCCGCATGGAAGATTCCTTAACATCACAACAGACCCTACTCTCCAAGGAGGTGCAGGATGTCATTTTGGAGGCCAGAAGGCCATCTACTAGAAAAGCTTACTCCTCAAAATGGAAACTGTTTTGTGTGAGAGGGTCAGAATCCTGGAAAACTGTATTGACCTCATATTACAGTATCTAGCTGAGCTGCTAAGCAGTGGACTTTCATTCTCCTCCATCAAAATCCATGCCTCAGCCATTTCTGCAGAATACAACACTGATCCACCTTTATTCTCTCACCCCCTCTTAAGACAGTTCCTCAGAGGGGCTAAGAATATAAAACCCCCAAGGAAACAACCAATACCTGCTTGGGACCTCAATTTTTTTCTAAAAAAGCTGACCTTGCCTCCTTTTGAGCCAGCTGCCTCAACAGATTTGCAATATTTGTCCTGGACAACAGCTTTCCTTCTGGCTATCACCTCAGCTCGTAGGGTATCGGAACTACAAGCCCTCATGGCTGTGCAGCCTTTTATTATCTTCCATCAGGACAGGGTTTCCTTACGAACCAACCCGTCCTTTATGCCAAAGGTGGTATCCAGGGTAGCTTTGAATCAGGCTATACACTTGCCTACCTTTTACCCTAATCCTCAAAACAAAGGGGAGAGACTCCTACATTCCTTGGACATCCACAGACAGCTGCACTATTATTTGGACAGAACAAAGCCTTTCAGAAAATCAGAACAGCTGTGTCCTATGCTATAGGAGCTCAAGGGAAGCCAATTTCCAAACAGACAATCTCAAAATGGATAGCCCACTGCATACACTTTTGTTACTCTTTTCATGGTAAAACTGTACCTGCAGGCATCAGATCTCACTCCAAGGGCCACAGCTACCTCTGCAGCTTTCCTCAGAGGAGTTCCTACCAAAGATATTTTGGAAGCAGCCACTTGGGAGTTCTGTGCATACCTTCTCCAAGCACTACCACCTACCATTATACTCCAAAACTAGAGCAGGCTTTGCCACTGCAGTCTTGCAGGGCATCCTGGCTCCTCCTAGTTCCACCTAGTGCCTACCACCCCTTTCTTAGCTTTGGGATTTACCCATCTGTTATGACTGCAGCTGTATGCACGATGAACATAGTACAGTTATCTACCTACAATAAATGTAGATGTTAGAGTGCTAATACAGCTGCAGTCCAGGTTTCCCTCCCTCCTTCCCCTCTTGGGACAGGCCTATTGGCTAACACCTCCTCATACAGCCTGATTGGGGTATTCATTTATGGTGTATTTGCTTGCAACTACTGTATTTTGATTATATTGCATTGTTTTATTACACATTTATGTATTGCCTTCCTTCTGGGGGCACCTGACATCTGGGGCAAGAAAAACTGAAGAAAATGGCGTCTGCTGGTTCTTTTATACCCCTGTCGCACTGACGTCAGGGAAGAAGCAACTACAACAGACGCCGGACCTAGACTTTGGAATTCGGCCGACCGAGGACCCGCCTGACGGCAGGAGAATTTATCTGTTATGACTGCAGCTGTATTAGCATTCTAACATCTACATTTATGGTGGGTACAAAACTACTATACTGTTGGCTTCAGCCCTTCTGATCCTACCTTTGCTGTCAGACTTCCCTTCTCAACCACCCCTACCAGATACTTGAAGCTGTTAACCTGTTCCACTATTCTTTCAATTCTCAAGCTTGTGATTTCCCTGGTTTGCTGCCATTATAGCTATTACCTGTTTCATACTGAGCCTTCAGTTTTGCATTCCTTTCTCCCTATCCTTTGAAGTTTAGTCTGCCTGCAATGCCACATTGTCTGCGTTACGGCAACCAACCTATCCCCTCAGACCTGTTTGCACCAAAGGTAGTATCCTAGATTGGATACTCATTAATACTCATTAATAGCCTTTCCCACATGTATAGGGCCGGTACCCACTCTGAAGACATTTTCTTACCTATGTAATCAGGCACAAGACTGACATCCCCACCAACCTACTTACAAAACAATTAGAAATAACTTTAACCCTGCTAATTTCCAAAATGAACTCAAAGCATGTAATTGGGCAGTCCTAAAACATCTACCACTAGAAGAAGCTGTATTATATTTCAGCACCAAATTCCTAGCCATCCTTAATACCTATGCACCTGCACGTTCTATAAAAACTAAAGCAAAAGTTGCTCCATGGCTTTCAAAAGAAACTAGACAAATGATCATAGAAACAAAACTTGGACCACTTGGCGGCGTACCACAAAATCCCCCTTAGATCAGCTTTGATTTAGACAACTAAGGAACACATCTATCACCCTAAATACTGCCATTTACAACAGAAGCATCAAAACAATCTCAGTTTTGGACAGGCATAAATTAAACTTATTCACCCAGGGCAATGCACAACTCCTACCCCCTCTACTACCATCCAGAAACTTTTGGAAGACTTTGCCAATTCCTTTAATAGTTTGCAAACCGTTCAGTCACTAGCTAACCATCTAGTTGCCCAAGTCCTAACCCTGCTGCACCTAGTTCTCAACTCCCCTTTAACTTTCAACCAGTTTCCACATTACTTATGCATGCCCTAATCAAGAAACTAAAACCTACCACCCTTGCAGCAGATCTCCACGCTGACTAGCAACAAAAAGCTGCGGATGCCATAGCATACCCAATCTCTCATGATCAGTAGAACTACATCAGAAGCCACTCCCCTCTATCTGGAAGACCTCCCATGTTCCACGCCACAAAGGGCAGTTCCACTGAACTGTCAAATTACAGGCCTACAGCAATTTTGTCACCCCCTGACTAAAATTATGGAGAAGTGTATCCATAAACATCTCATTCAGCAGTCTCCTGGCTAACTCTCAGCATGGTTTCAGACCATTCCACAGTAAAACCACAGCTGCCTTCTCCGCCAGTGTTTTTCAAAACCAGAACAATCCGCTTTCTTCTGCCCTCTTTCTTCTCTCCAAAGCCTTTAACATGGTCAGCCACCAACTACTCATACACGCACTTAAAACTATTTCCCTAGATGTCCAGGCTATCCAGTGGATGTTCGTGTTTCACTGTTGCAGTCATCACTGTAGGGTTCTTCCTGCCGGCAGGCAGCCCTCGGTCTGCCAGAATCACAAAGTCTGGGTCCGGTGTCAGCTGTGTACTCAGCCTCCCTGATGTCAGAGCGCCAGGAGTACAAAGCTCCCAGCCGACACCATGTTCTCCAGTCTTTCTTGCTGCGCGGTGGAAGCAGTTTGCAAGTGCCGGTTGGCTGACTCCTGTTATTTTTGGTGCTTCATACCGAAGATCTTCTTTTCAAAGCTAAGTACCCCGTTGGGGAAACTTTTTCTTGCTGCAGACCGAAGTCAGAAAAAGTTAATTGTATTTCATGTGGGAAGCAAATACCTCATAAGGATTTTCACTCTTACTGTATTCCTTGTCTAGGCCCTGACCAAGACATAGCTAGTTGGTTTTTGTGCTAGATTTAATCAACGTACTATTAAACGGAGATACGATTTTGCCTTTCATTACTTTGGGAGGCGTTTTAATTATAACATGTCGGACACTCTTCCGACTACCGGAGTTCATAAAAGGTGCAAGGATAAGGATAGGCATCCAAGGTCCAAATCAGATGAAAGTTTACAATCAGAGCCAGCTGCTGGTTCGGCCATAGTCAGTGAGGCGCTTTCGCAGCCCCCGTCTGCCATTACAGAACCGCTTGCAAAAACTGACTCCCACGAGGAGCCAACTAGGCCTTCGAATACTCCAGGAGCAGGACTTTTGGATAATGCTCCCTCGGATGGGTCCAGAGTCGCTGTGCAGGTACAGGCTTCCGAGGGGGTTTTCAGGCCTACGCAGCTTCAGACAAAGGCAAAGACTCCTAAAACAGACTCAAGCCCAGGCCTCCTCTGATCCGGGACCTAAATCTCAAACAAATGCTTAGTGGCGGAGGACTTGCTAACTATGATTAGGTTTTCACATCCCCCTCCTGACAAAAGGCCAAGACAAGAATTGGATTATGAATCCTCTGATCAGGCATCTATCTCTTCAGTGTCATCCTCTGAACAGGATTATACTTTCCCTCCTTATGAGGATTCTGATGCTGAGGAATCCATTCCTTCAGCTTCTCCTCCTGAGGATTATTCTTTTGGGGAGACTTTACATGACATGAGGGAACATTTTCACTGGGAAGGACAGGAGTACTCTGAATCTAAGCGAAGGCTTAGGGATTTCCTTCCCCAACACAGACCCCTGGCTATTTCTATTTTGGATATTGTGGATGATGTCCTTTCTGAGTAATTTAACTCCTGACTCCTTTCCTCTGGCCCCTGCTAAGCCTGATGGATTATTCCCCGACTCCCACCAGTTTATTTATAAAAATCCTACTGCTGATCCAGAAACCATTTCTCAGGGTTCTAAGGGTGTTAAGGCCGCCACTGCTAAGAACCCTATTCCGTCAGATAAGGATTCTAGAGCTTTGGAGAGAAGGGGCAAAAAAGTGCACTTCTGCTACTTTATCTATTAGGGCTTTAAATTATCAATTTCATATGTTGAAATATCAGCAATACCTTTCTTCTGGTATGAAACAAACTGGGTACCATGTCTGCATCTGCAGCCAATAAGGAATTACATGATTTGATGCATGCTACTGAGCAGGTGGGAAAACATACCTTACACTGTGGTTTTAATTCTTTGGAGGCCTCTTCCAAGGGCGGCTGCCACTGGCACGGTCATTAGAAGGCATGCTTGGTTAAAGGAACAATTTGCCTGATCAAGTGAAAGCAAAGTTACTGGATGCTCCTGTTCAACATAATGTTTTGTTTGGGTGTAAGGCTGAAGAGGTTATAAAGAAAATGGAGGAAAAGGCAAAATCCATGCAAACTTAAGGATTTCTTACAAGTTCAGCCTCCTAGATTTAGCAGAAATTGGCCAGCTAAAAATTGGTCCTTTCCCAGCTCGGACAGGCCTCAGAGGGAGGGCCAAGCACAGACCTCTTATAGACCTAGACAGTGGAGTGCTTCCACCCCCAGGGGTGGAGAACAGTAGGTCTCAACCTTACAGGAAACAGGCTCAATGACTCCCCCTTCATGGCTCCAGGAACCTCTCTCCTGGAAGCTCCTCTGGGAGGAAAATTTTTTTTCACCGAAATTGGACTTGCATAACCCAAGACAAGTGGGTTCTGGATGTAGTTTTAAGAGGTTACAAATTCCACTTTCACACCTTACCAAACGGATGGCTAGACCTACCAAAAACTCAAAGGGCAGAGGCATTAAAACAGGTGAAGGTCCCTCATGGCTATGAGGGCCATAGAACTGGTTCCAAATTCAGAGACGGGACAAGGCTTTTATTCAAGACTTTCTAGTTCCCAGAAAGCAAAATACTGACCCATCCTGGATCTGTCTGTCTTAAATACTTTCCTGGAGATACCAAAGTTCAAGATGCTTATTCTGCAGCAGCTCCTGCCAATGTTGAGCAAAAATGCATGGATGGTAGTAACATTGGATTTAAAGGAGGCTTACCTACACATTCCTATCTGACAGGAGTGGAGAAGATACCTCAGGTTCAAGGCAGGCTCGAAACATTACCAATTCTCTGTGCTGCCCTTTGGCTTGTCTACTGCGCCCAGGGTCTTTACCAAGTGCCTGGCACCAGTAGTAGCTTACTGCAGACTCAAAGGGAATTCAAATTTACCCTTATCTGGACGACTGCCTTATTCAAGCAGACAGCAAGGACATTTTACTCCAGCACCTGGAATTTGTTCAGAATCTACTCAAGTACCTGGGATTCACTGAACGTAAAAAAGTCAAATTTGACACCCACTCAACGGATAACTTTCGTGGGTGCTCTTTTAAACGCAACAACCCAGATGGCATTCCTGACATCAAAAACTACAGCTGGCTTCAACTTTCAAAAGCCTGGCGTTAATGTCTCAGCTAACTGCAAGGAAATTCCTGCAGGCTTTGGGTTACATGGCTTCCTGCATTCTACTCGTACCATATGCAAGACTGCATATGAGGAAGATACAATGGTATCTAAAAAGCGTATGGTCCCAGCATTTTCAGTCTGGAAACAGTGATTGCTGTCTTGCCTTGCCTGCAAAAGGAATTCCATTGGTGGGCCATGGCATGTCTTCAAAACAAAGGGAAAGCCTTCAGTCTACATCCAGCCTACCAAGTGATAACCACGGACGCCTCTGATTATGCATGGAGCCCACTTGCAGGGGAAAGGCCTGTGAGGTTTTTGGACAGGATCAGAAGCATCTACATATCAATTTAAGATGTATGTTAGCTGTGCAGAATGCCCTCTTGGCTTTCAGGGATCTTTTACAGCCAGGGCAGCTACTGATACGGACAGACACCACAGTTGTGGTACATAAGCAAGGGGGTTCACACCCCTACCCCCTTTGCAGACTAGCCATGACTCTATTGGAACACAGCACTAGCTTGCAAAGTGGACCTACAAGCTCAGTTCCTGCCAGGGAAACACACTGGCAGACAGCCTGAGCAGGAACCTGTCAGACCCACATGAGTGGATGCTATACACACACATATTCAAGATTACAGAAGCCTGGGGCTGCCCGGACATGGATCTATTTGCATCTCCCATAACTACCAGTTACTTTTTGCACAAGGACATATCGCAAGCTAGCATGGAAAGTGGATACTCTCTCATTCAGTTGGAGGAACCTCTGGGTATGCCTTTCCACCGCTACCTCTTCTACCAAGGGTGTTATTAAAAATAAAACAGGACAAACCAAAGCTGATCTTACTAGCCCCGAATTGGCCACGACAATTTTGGTACTAAACACTGAAATCTATCTCAGGGACCTACTTGGATTCTACCTCAGATTCCAAATCTTTTGTCTCAACATCAGGGCCAAGTCCCTGCACTCTCGTATCAAAACTCACAGCCTGGCGTATTCAGGGTCTATGATTAATCCTACCCTTTCCAAACAGGTCATGGATGTTATCTTAGAAGCCAGAGTGCCTAGCACTAGGAAATCTTATGAAGGTAAATGGAAGAGATTTTGCACCTGGATGCATGCTCTGGAATCAGATCCTCGCATTCCAAATATTCCATTGATTCTACATTACCTAACAGATATGTTGCATAAGGGTTTATCTTTTTCCTCCATAAAAATACATGCCTCAGCTAACTCTGCACATTATAATACAGATCCTCCAGTTTTTTCACATCCACTTCTGAAAATATGAGGAGCAAATAATTTAAGGCCCCCTAGGACACCACCCATTCCTGCCTGGGACCTCGGTTATGTCCTGGAAAAATTTACTCTGCCTCCTTTTGAGCCTGCTGTCACATCTGATATAAAGTATTTATCATGGAAGACTGTTATCCTACTGGCTTTAACGTCAGCCAGTCTCGGAGTTACAAACGCTCATGGCTGTGGAACCTTACATTATTTTTCATCAAGACAGGGTTTCTTTGAGGACTAATACCACTTTCATGCCTAAAGTGGCTTTAAACCAGACTATATTCACCTGCCAACTTTTTTCCCTAATCCACAAAATAAGGGGGAGAGGATCTTGCATTTTGGACGTGCACAGGCAGCTTCACTTTTACCTGGACAGAACCAAGGATATCAGGAAAACAGAACTGTTACTTATGCAGCAAATTCCCAAGGCAAAGCTATTTCAAAACAGACCATTTCTAAATGGATTGCTCATGGAATCAGATTTTGTTACTCATCATGGAAAGCAAATCCCAGGAAAAATTAGGACTCACTCTACCAGAGCTGCTGCTACTTCAGCTGCCTTTCTCAGGGGAGTATCTACTAAAGATATTTTGGAAGCTGCAACCGGAGTTCAGTGCATACTTTCTGTAAGCACTATAATCTCCCTCTCTTCTAAGTCTAGGGCAGGCTTTGCTTCTGCAGTCTTGCAAGGCCGCCTAGCCGCCCCTTCTACTCAATAACCACCACCCTTTATCTCAGCTTTGGGATTCAACCCTACAGTGATGACTGCAACAGTGAAACATGAACATAGTACAGTTGTGTACACTTACCATAAATGTAGATGTTAGAGTGTCTTCACTGTTGCAGTCTGGGTTACCCACCCTCCTGTCCCCTCTTATACTTTTTTGGTGTGGTTCCCTACTTACACCTTCTGAGGTGTATTTGCTACAGGGTATGGGGTTTGTTGTATGTTGCATTTTTGTTTTACTTTTAGCCTTCACTTTTGGGCACCTGACATCTGGGGCAAGAAACTGGAGAACATGGCATCGGCTGGGAGCTTTGTACCCCTGGTGCTCTGATGTCAGGGAGGGTGAGTACACAGCCGACGCCGGACCCAGACTTTGGGATTCTGGCCGACCGAGGGCTGCCTGCCAGCAGGAAAAACCCTACAGTGATGACTGCAACACTGAAGACACTCTAACATCTACATTTATGGTAAGTGTACACAACTGTACTTTCAAGTCTTATCTGAGTGGTAGACAGCAGGCTATACTGGCAGAACGAACCATCTTCCCTTGTACCTAGGGGTCCCTCGGGGCTCTCTTAGGACCCCTGTTATGATCGTGTTTCACTGTTGCAGTCATTACACTTAGGGTATCCTGCTGGCAGGCTACCCACAGTCTGAATTCCAAAGTCTTGGTCCGGCATTGGTTGTTGTCGCCTCTTCTCTGACGTCAGTGCGCCAGGGGTATAAGATGCAGCCGATGCAATTTTCTTCAGTCTCGCCACGCGGTGCCCAAAGCAAGAGCAGTTCGCAAGTGCCGGTTGGCAGACTCCTGAGATTTTCAGACTAATTTCAGATCCGAAGTCTTCATTAAAGCCAAGTACCCTGTTGGGGAAACTTTTTTCTTGCTCCAGACCGATGTCAAAGTTAACAATTGTATTTCTTGTGGGAAGCAAATACCTCATAAGGATTTTCATTCTTATTGTATTCCTTGCCTAGGCCTTGATCACAACATAGCTAAGCTTGTCAGTTTTGTGCTAGATTTAACCAACGCACTATTAAACGTCTGTACGATTTTGCCTTTCATTACTTT
This sequence comes from Protopterus annectens, assembly GCF_019279795.1. Classification (NCBI taxonomy): domain Eukaryota; kingdom Metazoa; phylum Chordata; order Ceratodontiformes; family Protopteridae; genus Protopterus; species Protopterus annectens. Next base: position 830,887,348 of record NC_056734.1, read on the forward strand.
GGCTGAAGATTCAATTATATAATGCCGTCAGAACAGCTGACCGGAGTTTACAAAAAGTGCAAGGAAAAAGAAAAGGACAGGCCTCAGAGGTCCAAAACCGAGGCTACCTACTACGTCAGTCGCTGGTTCTGTGAGGCACTTTTGCAGCCCCTGACGCCCGCTACCTCAGAGCCACAGGCCGTTGCAGACTCCTACGTGGAGCCAACTAGGCCTCTGGATACTCAAGGTATTGGACACTCAAACTATCCCCTCAGATGGGTCCGGAGCTGCTGAGCAGGCATCTGCTTCTGAGGGTGTTTTCAGACCTACACAGTTATGTTAAGCCACCCACAGCTTCAAAGGCAAAGACTAAAGCAGCTTTAAAGACAAACAAGTACAGCATTCTCCTGGACAGACTTCCATGCCTAAAAAACAGGTGCTCAAAATGGCCGAAGACTTAATTACCTTGATCAGGGGTTCCCATCCCCCTCCTGATAAGAGGCCTAGGCAAGAGACAGAATATGAATCTTCGTTTCCATTTCCTCTGACTCCTCTGAGCAGGAATATTCTCTTCCTCCCTATGAGAATTCTGATGCTGAAGAATCTATCCCTTCAGCCTCTCCTGAGGATTATTCTTTTGGGGAAACCCTGCATTCCATGAGGGAGCACTTCCACTGGGAGAGCCAAGACTACTCAGAATCAAAGAAAAGGCTTAGATTTCCTTTTACTACCTCAGCACAGGCCTCTTGCTATTCCCCCCGTTAGACATTGTGGATGATGTATTTTCAGAGTCAGGCCTTTCTCCTGACTTTACCCCCTGCCAAATCACAGGTATTACAGGGTTCTGGATTCACATAAATTTCTTTATAAAAACTCTGCTGCTGACCCAGAGCCCATTTCTCAGAGTCCCAAAGGGGTCAAGGCTTTCACTGCAAAAAAAAATCCTATTCCCTCTAAGGATTCAAGGGCGCTAGACGGATTGGGGGGGGGAGGTTTACATTTCTGCCACTTTGGCTGTGAAGGCATTAACTGTCAATTTCATATGCTTAAATATTAGCAATACTTAATGTCACTAAAACAGAAAATGTTGACTAATTCTGATTGTGCAGAAAATAAGGAAATGCAGGATTTATTGCATGCAACTGAACAAGTGGGAAAGCATACATTGCAATGTGGTTTTGATTCTCTGGAGGCCTCTTGCAGGGCCGCAGTTACGGATCCTGTTAGGAGGCATGCTTGGTTAAAGGAACAGAATCTGCCTGATCATGTTAAAGCGAAATTATTAGATGCTCCATTACAGCATGATACTTTATTTGGTGTTAAAGCAGAGGTGGTGTTGAAGAAAATGGAGGACAAAGCAAAATCTATGCAAACAGTAAAGGATTTCTTACAGGTACAGCCACCCAGATTTAGCAGGAACTGGCCTACAAAGAATTGGCCCTTTCCAGTCTCAGGCCACAGAGGCAGGCCCCAGGGCTCATACAGGCCTAAACAGTGGGGCGCTTCTACCTCCAAAAGCGGAGAAGACAAATCACAGCCATACAGGAAACTGTCTCAACGACTTTCCTCTGCCAGCACCAAGCACTTATTCTTTGGCAGCCCCCTTGGGGTGGGACTAGCACTTTTTGCTCAGAATTAGCACATGATCACCCAGGACAAATGGGTCTTAAATAGTGTCCCAGGGCTACAGGTTCCACCTTCACACTCTGCCAAGGGCAAAAGGTATGGCAGACCTACCACAGTGTCAATGGGCAGAGGCTCAAAAACAAGTTTCATCCCTCATGGACATGCTGTGGTACTTGCTGAATGGCCCTCAAGAGCAGGGGCAAGGATTTTACTCTAGACTTTTCCTGGTACCCAGAAAGGACAAAGCCTGGAGACCAATACTGGACCTGTCTATTCTAAGTACTTTACTGGACGTTCCAAAATTCAAAATGTTGACTCTGCAGCAGATTCTGCCCATGCTCGGCAAGAAGGCTTGGCTTGCAACTTTGGACCCAAGAGGCATACCTGCATGTACCAGACAACCTTGCAGAAGATACCCCAGATTCATAGCTGGCTCAATGCCTACCAATTCTCTGCACTGCCCTTTGGCTTATCTACTGCGCCCAGGGTCTTCACAAAATGCCTGGCACCAATAATTGCATTTTGCAGACAGAGGAATTCAAATCTATCTTTATTTGGACGACTGCTTTATTCAAGCAGAGACCAAGGACATTTTACTAAAACATCTGGCGTTTGTAAAAAGATTATTTATTTGCCTAGGGTACACAGTAAACGAAAAATCAAAGCTAGTACCCTCTCAAGAGAATATTCCTGGGTGCAAGCTTAAATACGATTGCCCAGATGGCTTGTCTCACGCCAGACAATGGCAACTGACTGGGTCTTGTTGGCAACAAAGACCCAGTGATCTGAAAGAAAAATTCTGCAGGCTTTGGGCTTCATGGCATCCTGCATTCTACTAATTCCATATGCCAGACTGCATATGAGGAAACTACAGTGGTATCTAAAGTGTTTTGACTCAACATTGCCACAGCCTGGAAACAATTACCCTCCTTCCTTGCCTGCAACAGGAGTTTTGATGGTGGGCACAGGCCTGTCACCACAAGGGACAGCCATTCAACCAACCCACAGCCAGCCAGTCAATAACCGATACATCATTATGCCTGGGGAGCACACGGCAGGAAAATGTATTGTGGGCCATGTGCCCTGAATACAAGCCAAAGGCATCTTCATATCAGAGATGCTAGCTGTTCAGAATGCCCTGATAGCTTTCAAGGATCTACTTAATCCAGGACAACTACTGAGGATGGACAATACTAGTCATGTGGTACATAAGCAGGGAGGCGCACATTCCTACCCCCTCTGCAGACAAGCCATGACTGTGGGACACAGCATTGACCTTATCAAGTACACCTGCAAGCACAATTCCTGCCAGGAAAAATAAATACTCTGGCAGGCTAAGCAGAAACCTCACGGATCCCCACAAGTGGAAACTGGATCCACAAGTCTTCAGCTTGATAAAGGAATGGTGATGCCCAGACATGGATCTATTTGCCTCCCCCCACAACTACCAACTACAGAGGTTCTGCACAAGGTCTTATCACAAGCAAGCATGGAAAGTGGATGCTCTATCATTCAGCTGGGAAACCCTAACAGTTTATGCCTTTCCTCCTCTGCCTCTCCTCTCCCTCTCCTCTCCAAGGTACTCCTAAAGGTCAGACAGGAGAAGCCAAAAATGATTCTGATTGCCCCAGACTGGCCCTGCCAGCACTGGAACCCAATCCTAAAGAGGTTGTCAAGGCCTAGCCTGGACATTACAATTCCTCACTGACCCAACAGAACAGTCTGATCCTGCACAGCCAACTCAGGACCGTAAGTCTGGCAGCATGGCAGATAAGGTAGCCATTCAGAACACACCTCTCTCCAAAGCAGTGATGGGTGTTATTTTGGAGGCCCAGGAGGCCCAGTACCAGAAAATCTTGTGCAGAAAAATGGAAGAGATTCTGCGTTTGGAACCAGGCACAAGGAATTAACACTGTTGTACCAAATATTCTGCAGATTTTGCAATACCTGAGATGCTGGACAAAGGCCTATCCTTTTCATCAATTAAAATCCATGCCTCTGCCATTTCAGCTCATTACAATACGGAACCACTTTTTTTTCTCATCCATTGCTAAGGCAGTACCTCAGAGGGGCCAAGACCTCCAAGGAGAGCACCTATACCTGCATGGGACCTCAACTATGTCTTGGAAAAACTCTCTGCCACCATTTAGCCAGCCAGTACAGCGGAGGAAGTTTTTATGGAAAACAGCTCTGCTCCTAGCAACCTCTGCAAGACGAGTCTGAGTTACAGGCACTCGTTTCTCTGCGGATGAACCCGACATTTATGTGTAAAGTAGTGTCCAGTGTGGCCCTTAACCAAACCATTCCTTTGCCTACCTTTTATCCAAACCCACAGAATAAGGGCGAGACTCCTACATTCTTTGGACATGCACAGGCAGCTACGCTTCTACTTGGACAGAACTAAAGCTTACAGCTCTTAGTGGCATATGCTGCAGGATCACAAGGAAAAGCGATCTCTAAGCAGACTATTTCAAAATGGATAGGTCACTGCATTTGTTTCTGCTATGCACAGCATGGCAGGTCAGTGCTTAAGGATATTGGGCCACATTCAACCAGAGCAGCAGCCTTGCTCAGTGGAGTACCAACCAAAGACATTTGAGGCTGCAACTTGGAGTTCATTGCAAACTTTTACCAAGCACTACCACTTACCTCTGCTCTAAATCCAGAGCAGGCTTTGCCACTGCAGTTCTGCAGAGCCTCATAGCCACTCCTAATTCTATTAAGGCCCAGCCACCCAACCTCAGCTTTGGGATTCAACCCGTGTAATTACCAACAGTGAAACTATGAACATAGTACAGTTGTGTACCTACCATAAATGTAGATGTTTGAGTGTATTCACTGTTGCATTCCAGGTTACCCACCATCCCCCTTTCTTTGCTGGGACTTACCTGTACTTCACTATTCTATACAATCTGTGGTGTATTTGCTTGTAGAGGAAGGTAATGTTTTGTTAGTGCATGCTTTTATTGGCATCATTTTTAGCCTACCCTTTTGGGGGCACCTAACATTCGGTAAGAAAACAAATGGATTTTGCTGCATCTTTTATACCCCTGGCGAACTGTCCTCAGGGAAGAGGCGACAGCAACAGACGCCAAACCAAGACTTTGGGATTCAGGCAGACTGCGGGTAGCCTGCCAGCAGGGTAACCCAAGTGTAATGACTGCAACAGTGAATACAGTCTAACATCTACATTTATGGTAGGTACACAGCTGTACTTTCTCTTTATTAATGACCTGCACACACAGTCATCCCAACAGTCAACTGCATTCATTATGCAGATGACTCCACTTTGATTTGCTCTGCCACCTCCCCTTTAAGTCTGCAGACTGTCCCAAAATGTTTTTAATACTGTTGAAAATTGGCAAATCCTACCAAAGTGGAGCTGCTGCTTTTCTCCCTCCCTCATAAAGCCTCTGCTCCAACCTTTACTATAAAATCTAACAGTGGAACAGTTGATAACTAAGTTTGATATGCATGTTAATCAAACTATTAGTTAATAAACTTGGCTCACTATACAAGATCAAACCTTTCCTCGCTCCACTAGCTAGGATGGTAATTGCCCATACAAATCTACTTTCCACCCTCCTTTATGCATCCCCTTTCTTCACAAACTTGAGTAAGTCTGACCTTAAACACTAGCTGCTTTAATCATATTGCTAGATTTGCCACTCTAGCAGCATACAGAGCACACCATTGTCTGATCCTAAAGAATCTAGGGTGGCTAGAATTGTCCAACTTCAGTACAATCGTCTAGTAGTGCACATTCTCTACCAACCTGAGCATACACACATACAACCTCAAGACACTTCGCTCATCCAACAAATTACTAGTCCAAACCCTTAAGCAACAACTCATCTGGAGATTTATGTGCCAACTCTGTTGGCAAAATATGGAACTTGCTTCCTGCTGAGCTTATTTCAGAACCCGTTCTAACCCAATTCAAAAAATCTAAAACAGTACTTTAAAAGGCAATGGCTATGTCCTTGCTCTAATCCTGACTGGCAATATAAACATGCTAGTCTTTTGGCCACCCCTACATTGCTTCCTAATTGGTACTTTATCAGATTTATGACAGTGATATTTATTATCCTATGTATTGTATCTGTAACAGTGCTTTAACTTTTTTCTGTATGTATGGACAAGTATCCATTCGGACTATCCCAGTCAAATGTAAAATAAAACTAATGTAGCCCATCACCTATAGAAACAGTAGTGGGATCAGAGCTGAACCCTGATACCTACTTTGAGGCCAGACAGTGTTTGTACTAGTCATTGGGTCCATGTATATAGCCTACACATTCTGCCAGTGTTTCTGGGACTTTAGATCATAGGCCACTGCAGGACCGCCCAAATTAGCTGTATTGGGAATGTTGTACAATTTCAAGTCTAGGAAGTCCCCACTGGAGACTGCAATATCTGTAGGTAATTAGTGTCAGCCTCACTGCAAATGTTGGATCAGTTGTGCTGTATCCTGATCTGAATCCAAACTGCTAATCTCCAATCTTATTCTAGTGTATTCATTTACACATTATCAACAGGATGATTAGTACCTGTATACTGCCACAGGTGTGAAGGTCTTTAATAGTAGCACTAGTGTGGATAATGTCCTGTTGTAGTATTCATAATTGTAGGGAAGTTGCTGCCTGCAACACCAGATATCTGGCCAGTATACCAAAGTTTTAAGAACAGAGATACGTGTGATATTGCATGTCAGCGCCATAAACAGTCTGACGTCTGCACATACCCACTTCAGAACTATTCTGCTGCAGTGAATCTAAGGACCCCTGATTGCAAGCTCCTGGAATCAAGTTTGCTAGGTTTTTTTTTTCGGCCATCAAATACAGAAGCACCCTTTTGGATTTTACCTTTCTTGTAACTTCATATGTACATGTCTGTTAACAAGGGGAAGTGTGCTTGTGGAAGATTTTCCACACAAGGACATGCATAAGTGCTTATTCTGTTTAGGGGAAGGCCACGACCATATGTATTTGCGACATGCCTGTAGGCACGCATCAAGTGCGAGGTAGGTACCTCTGCCGAGCTGCCTCGGAAGATGGGCCTGATGCCCATGCTGCACCTCAGGAATCTCTCTCAAGGCAGATGTTAGCCCAGGATCCAAGCGGACGTCTGTTTCTCTGCTAGAACCAGGAACCATGGTGGAAGCTGGTTTGGGGGAAACTTGGCAGTGCAGCTGCTGAGGTTGATCTGCCATCAGCTCCTGATGGTGAGGGGGAACCACTGCTCTTGGCGTTAGAGGCCTATGCCCGTCTTCCCTCCTTCCAGGCATCTGCTTCTAACTCATCCTTCCTCTCCTCTAAAGAGGAAACAAATTAAAACAGAGAAGCAGAATCAGCTCCTGGATGGGAATCCTTTTCCCAAAATCATTTCAGAGCCTTCCAGGCCCTCCAGTCTTGGGTGCTACAAGTCCCTACATCTGTGCAGGCTTTAAAGGATTCAGAGGAAGAACTTTTCCTCTGAATCACTTGCTCATTCACAGATAGTCCTACAAGGACTTCATTACCCCCGAGGAGGACGACATCCTTAATCTCCATGGGAAGAATTCTCCTTTGGGGACCCTTTCTCTTATGGGAGAGCTTTTCAAAATGGCAGGCCTCAGATGTTTCAGAAACTGATTCTTTGAATTACTGCAGATGGACCAGCCCTCCCCATCTGCATTCCCTTTCATGATGCCTTTCTGGCTGCATCCCAGGTCCCGGATTCTCAGCCCCCAGTTTCCAAGTGTCTAGATTGGTTTTATAAATTTATTCAGGACACACTGTTCAAGAATCCCCTGCAATCAGTGTCCAGATTAGTCTTCCATACAGCCACCTTCCGCATCTGTTTCTCACAGACAAGGACTGCAAATTTATGGATAGGCTAGGGAAGAACGTTTATATTTGCACTCTAGCCATCAGAGCCCTAAATTATCAAACAAGTATGGCTAAGTTGGCGTTAGATACCCTATCAGCACTACCAGATGTGCCAGATTCTCCTAAGTCACAGCTCTCCACTCTGCTCTTTACCTTCTCTCAGGTGACCAGGCACTCAAGTGCAGTTATACAGTAGATGCATGTTACAAATCTGTAGCCTCCGCCTCAGGTTCTGTCCTGCGAAGGTATCCCTAGGTGAGGCTCCAGCTAATTCCCACGGATGTCCAAACCAAATTGTTGGATGCACCACGTGATGAGTCTCTTTGGCACAGCTTCTGCAGAGCTCCTTGAATCCCTACAGGAAAAGGGTAGAGTTACAAAATGTAAAACCTTTTCTAGTCTCCCCTATTCCTAGGTACTGTAGGAACTTTCCTCCAAAAGGCTGCTTCTGTTAAGAGGCAGTCTGTCTACTGCCCCACAGGCTGAGATGGAGTCTAGGAACACTCCACTTGTTCCTAGACTATCTTCCACTCCCACATTCCTTTCAGCGATACTGGGCAGGGCCCCTCTGCTGTGATTCAAACCCATTACCCACCTCCACTCCCCTGTCCCATTGCCTCACCCTTTCCCTACCCTCCTGGTGAAAAATTACCTCTGAGGCTTGGGTCCTATCCATTCAGAAAGGATACTTTGATACAGGCGACCCTTTCTCTTTTTTAGGGGATACCCCAACCCCCTCAGTCAGCTTCATCTTTCCCCCAATTCTGGATCAGCCCCTAGCCCAGGGCAGTATAGAAAGAGAACCTGTAGATCAGACAACTTTTACTCCAGAATGTTTATGGTCCCATGAAAAGATGGTCCTTGGAGACTAATTCTGGATTTCGGTCTTTCTCAAGGTGCCAGTCTTCAAAATGCTCACCTTGCATCACCTCCCACCCATCAATCCCCTACCAAGCTTTCCCGGTATCCCTGAATCTGAAGGATGCCTACCCTTCATATTACCATTTACCCCAGCTACAGGAAATTCCTATGCTTTTCAGTGCGTTCCTTGCATTTTCAACATTCTGCATTGCCATTTGGGCTCTCCACAGCCCCCAAAGTATTCAGTGATCGGTTCCAGTTATCTCCCACTTCAGAATGCAGGGCATTCAAATAACCCATACGTGGATGGCTGTTTGAAACTTCAGGACTGCCACACCCTTTGCATGGTGTCCAAAACGCTGGCACACCTAGGGTTCATTGTGAACAAGGAAATCTCACCGGACACCCACCCAAGACCTAGTTTTCTTGCGGTGCAGGATAAAAACCGACCAGATGGCAGCCTTCATTCCTTGCCAGAGGGTAGAAACCCTCACCCATTACCTCCAAACACTTCTCTCCAAACATTATCAGCCAGGGAATTAGTCCCAGGTTACATGGCTTCCTTGATACTCATGCTTTCCTTGGCAAGGCTGCATATGAGGGAGTTCCAGTGGGTGCTGAAGAGTTGGTGGAACCAACATTCCCACCCTCTGAATATTCCCTTCTCTCCTTCCATATCTGAAACAAGAACTGGAATGGTGGATTGCACCAATCCGCCTCAATCAAGTTATACCTTTGCAGATCCCTCCACCCTTACAGATCTTCACAGATGCTTTAGACCTGGGTTTGGGAGCAGTTTTGCAAGACCACAAAGTTCAGGGAGAGAGGTCCTTCCTTAGGCAAAGGGAACACATTGGTATCTGAGATGAGGGTCCTCCTGGCAATGCACATATTCCACCAAATTCTCCTACCAGGTACCCTGAAAGTCAGTGACTGTCTTGTGGTATATCAACCAGCAAAAGGGGGGGGGGTATAAGGTCTTAGCCACTCTGCAGCTTGGCAATTCAGATTGGTCCCTAGCAGCAAAACTCCACATTCAACTGCAAGCACTGTACCTTCCTTCTGCAGAGTTGAGAGATGGACACTCAGCAGAACCTCTGCACTCTTTCACGAATGGTTGCTTCACAGGGAGGTGTTTTTGGATCTTATTCACAAGTGCGTTATTCCTCAAGCAGATCCGTTTGCCTCCTCCCAGAACAGGCAGGTGCGTCTTTGCACAAGGGATCCACAGGCTTGGAAGCTGGGCGCCTTTTCTTTTCTTGTGCAGGGATGTATCTTTATGCGTTCTCCCCTTCACACAGATTCTAAAAGCCCTCCTGAAGATTCAGAGGGACCGAACCAAAAATCCTGCTGGTGACTCCCTTTTGGCCAAGGCAATCACGTTACCCCACCGATTTAACCTCTCTGGTGCTCTACCTCAGACTCTGGACGATAGTTATGATCCCATTCAGACCCTTGTATTCAGAGGATGTACTCAATGTCCTGCAGGAGGCCAGGGAACCTATTACCAGGAGAAATTGTCAGAATGGAAGATTCTCCAGGTGGTGCCAAAAGAAAAAAAAACAGGACCCTTTTCTTCCTATACTTATGGTCCTTCCTATACATGGTCCTTGTGAGTTTCTACTTTCAGGATTGACTTCTGTTAAGGTACACTAGTCGGCCATTTCTGCCAGTCTCCCCTTGGGTACCTCCTTTTTAATCCAGATTAGAAGTAAAACTATTAAGAGGGGTCCTCCATATCAGACCCCCTCATAAACATACCTCTTTCATGGGACCTTTAATTTTGTCCTTGAAAAACTACCTACCTCCATTTGAACCAGCTCATTCAGCATCACTGAAGCTATGTACTTGGGAAAACAGCACTGCTGGTAGCCCTCAAAATCTGCCAGGAGGGTCTCAGAAATTTGAGCCCTGATGGCTACCCTTCCCACCTCTTAAGGACAGGGTCTTCCTCAGGACTAATTCATGCCTAAAGTGGTTAATGTGTGGTCCTTGAATCGGACCATTAACCTGGACAAGACCAAATCTATTAAAGCCTGACCAGCTGTTTCCTTTCACCCAAGGGGTTTTGGGGATGGCAGCCTCTAAACTTATCATGGATTTCTAAAGCTATCTCTGCTGCTTGTTTACATGGGAAAGATTTAACTGCCAGTGTGAGCTCATTCTACTAGGGCAGCTGCTTCAGCCTTTTTTAGGGGGTGGACTACACTTCTGTACTGGAAGTGGCCACCTGGTCCCTCAGTACATACCTTTACCAAGCACTACAAGCTAGATTTTCTCTAGAGGCAGAACTGGGTTTGCTAGGTCAATTTTAGTCTCTGACCAGGTCCCTCTACCTACAGTGGATATAAGTGTACACACAAGTTAAAATGTCAGTTTTTTTATATAAAAAAAACTGACCACAGATCATTTCTAAACTCTTCCCACCTTTAATGTGACCTATAAACCTGTACAATTCAATTGAAAAATGTATGTTAAGGGAAAAATGTAAATTTACAGCAAGCTAGTTGCATAAGTGTGCACACCCTTTATCGTGGTTGAAGTACCTTTGTACTTTGTGGGTGGTTGCTGGCCACCCTTGTGAAGGGCTTTCTTAGCACACCTGTGTTGCAAAGCGGTACAGTGTCCCTTTCCAGGTGCTAGTAATGCCTGACTTGTTTGCAACTTCTTAGCCTCTTTGGCTAACCAGTATTCCTTCGCCTAGTCCATCTTTTCATGCTTCCTGCACTCCATTTCCTGGACTTCTGTGTTCCACTATCTTTTCTTGGGTACCTTATTTCCATAACCCAGCTTTCCTGTATGTCTGTTCTGTAGTCCTTCCACATGCTGTTTAGAGATACTGACATTCAACTCCTACTGCTCAAGGTACTAAAGCCCAGAGTAATTCCTTGAACTGTTGTGCTTTCTCCAGTCAACTTCCAGATCTTCAGTTTGGTCTCTGACCAGTGCTTAGTGGCTTATGCTGTGGACAGCCTTTCACTAGGAGGACTTTAGTTGCTGACTCTACCCCACTGCCCTTTCCTTACTAGGAGCAAGCCTACTTAAGTTGCCTGTTGGCCATTGTACTACTCTTGCTGAACCGTGTGTTCAGCATCAAGACATTTGCCAGCCTGAAGAAAGGTGCATCATTTATTCCTTTTGTCTCATCCATATGGAAGGGGATCAAGGTTGTACTTGTATCCTGTTCTCTGTCCTGATGAGCATTTGGGTCATCCATTATCAAAGCAAGATGGTCTTGCCACTGCTGTCTGCTTTTGTCCTCACTATTGCCCCCTGTTGTGGGGCATAGGGCTGCATTCAAAATTACAGCTTATTACACTGAAGTCTACCATAAGTTACATCCTTCACTGTCTTTTGAAGCCTCTTCCTCAGTGCAATTTCCACACCATTTCTAGCTTCTATTCCTGATTAGTAGACTCTGGATCCCAAGCAAACTGGCTTTGCACTGTCCTAGCTTGTCTCCTGTATACGTAGAATGGACAGCCTCCTCCATGTCATTCACTTCCAAGCTCTGTCCTGTTGGCGAACCTACATTGTGTAGCAGTTTTTGGTTCATGTTTGGTAGGTTGATCTGCTTTGGCTCAACAAAGCTACCCCAGGTATTCCAAGCTGGCCAGCTGGATGCCAGCTAGTAGCTTAAGTGAGGGCTCCTGGGCTTTGGCAGGCACACGCCAGTAGGGACACAATCCTCCCACCACTTGCATGGGTCCCTGACCGGTCTGAGACTGGATCTTCAACCCAGTTGCAACCAGCAAAATATTCATGCTTATTTGGTGATGCGGTATAACTAAATTACTTGGAGCCATTTTTCACACGTTCAGCTGGCTGTCCCTGCCAGTGTGCTGTCTGATCAGTGTGTGTTTGAGGATACTGCACACCACAGTAGATGCCCAGAGTAGTTGGACGGTACAACTACTGTCCCCTTCAGGGCACTATTTGGAGTCTGTGCTCTCCACAGCTTCATTCTTGGATCAGTTTGAGAATGAAATACCCCATGTTCTTTTTAGGAGGAACCCCTCAGACAAGGGAAGACATGCTAACTCTGTACTGGAATTGGCCAGAGTTCAGGATCGAACCTTGTTCAAAGGTAAAAATCTTAAATGTTAAGTTGTCTCTCTCGCCTTCATTCTTGCTGGTTGGGTTTGGAGCCGATCCTCTGCTCCGACTCTGCCATCTACTAAAGCTCGAGAGCTATTTACTGGCTCGAGGCCTCCCCATATCCCACAATGCTTGGCGCTAGATCAAAGATCTCATTTGCCGCTTCAGCTCCAAGATTGTGCTTTTACTGGCTCAGGTCGTAAATCTTTTTTGTATTAGCTTAAATTTTACCTGTGTTTACATCTTGTATAGATGGTCTTTCCCTTTTAGTATGTGTATCCCTTAGTTTTTCCCACTCAGAAAACTTGTTTTTTTGTTTCTACCCCTCCCCCCTTGTTTCTTCTTTTTAGTGGCTAACCCCACCCTTTTTGTACGTGATAGTGTTTAGCCTTTCGTAGCTACAGTTATTTACCCTTGTAATTTGTATATATTTACTAGTGGATATTCTTGTTAGTTTAACTGGTGCATGGGTTTCTGTGTACCTTGTGTAAGCACTAGTTTAATATCCTCCCTTTGGTTATCCCCTTGCCAGTATGTCCAAGGATACTAAAGTTTCAGGCTTCAAGAAGTGTGACTCGTGCTGTCAGAAGATGTCTGACAGACTGTCACACTTGTGTTTATTGCTTGGGTCCCCTACACCTGCAAGACTCCTGCTCGGTCTGTCACGCTTTCAGCCCGAGAGTCCTGCAGGAGCGTAGGAACAAGCTTATTTTGAGGCTTAAGCCAGAGGGGTCCCAGCGAAGCCTCAGTCGGGGAAATCCTTAAAGCCCGCCAAGCCGTCTGCTCCCAGTTTGGAGCAGTCGCCAGGTGGAGCATCTGCCTCTTCGGTTCTGACTGGAACAGATATCTCTGGACCTCAATGGGCTCCGACTTTAGTGTCAGAACAGTCTTTGGGCCGAAAACGTTCTACGTCCCCTTCCCTAGAATTGGTTCGTTTGGCTCAGAGGTCACCATTGCTTCAGTCTGAACGAAGCCATAGGTCCCACTCCTCTCTGTCCTCCAGGCTATCCGATCATGACTTGGAGAGGGTGGTCAGACTCAAATCGCAAGCCCTGGCCAAAATGTTAACCAGCCCTTCTCAACAGACTGTGGCGGTCCCTGTGTCTTCAGCAGTTCCTCCTCAGACTCCTCCCTTTGTGTTCGGAGCCGGAGCTGGTTGGGGCTCAAATCTTGGAAGCAGCGGAGCAGATACCACACCTTTCATCTCCTTAGCTGGCTCCGATCTATTCATTGGTTCCGTCCTTGGAGGTATCTGGGCGCCGGGACTCCCTCAGCTCCAAGGGGGCGAGTGGCATCGGACCCTTGTCTGACCCCGTTCTCCCTCTCGGGGCCTCGGCGCAGGTGAGCTCTGCTCCTACATCTGCCTCAGTCATCCCTCTCTGTGCCGGGAAGGGTTCACGTCTCTTCGGAGCGGGGACCCTCTGCTCTGCCTGATGGGGATGCCTTCGAGGTCATGAGGAGCGTGCTGACTCCTGAGTCGGCCCCTTTGACTCCTCCCCCCCATGGTGCCTGCATCTCTGCCCACCCTCCTGACCCCAAGCATGGAGTACAAATGCTCCAGGTTGCCCCATTGGGTGTATCTTCCTCTTCCGAGGCCTCCCCTGATCCTTCAGAGGAGCCCCCTCGAAAGAGAAAATGTAAGAAAACATCTACTCCCCCAAGTCAGTCACGTCTGATACCAACTTGGAGGATTCGGAAGGGTCCCCAAGATCCCCCTCTGAGGATGTCTTTTTCAGACATCCTGGAGATCCTTAAGCAGAGGGAGAACTGGACTGCCCTTAACCCTTCCGAGGACGAGTCTGTATACCTGGACGCGTTTGGTTCTTGCCCTTCCACCTCCTGGGTGTCTCTGTCCTTCCACCGCTGATGGAAGTAGTGGCTTGAAGGGCGTGGTCAGCCCCGGACACAGTGGAACCAACTCCCCGCAGGCCCACTAAGTTCATTATAGCCCCACCCAACAAACAGTTTTTGACAGGTGTCCCCGTTGATGCTATGGTGGTTGCAGCAGCCACGAAGGAGTTGGCTGACCCTTTGGTGCCTGTCCATCCCCCTAATAAAGAGCCTAGGACAATGGACAGGTATGGGAAGTGGATGTTTTCCTCAGCGACTTTCTCAATGCGGTCGCTGAATTATCTGTGCCACTTCACCAGTCTTCAAAGGGATCTTCTCAAGGAACTTGTGATGCCCTTCAGGATCCATCAGCTGCAGGGGCTCTAGATAAGATTAGCTCCCAGCTGGCGACTTATCTCAATAGTCAACTCCTCCATGTGGCTCATTTCTTATGCAGCCGATGGGGCGAGTAGGGCCGCAGGTACAAGCGTGGCTTTGAGAAGACAAGCCTGGATGCGGTTATGTAAATTTGCTGACCCCTTTAAGGCGTCCACCAATACCCCCTTCGGTGTGGTTACCAGGTGCGAGCAGGAAGGCAAGACTCTCTGCCGTGGGAGTCCGTTTTTCTACTCCCTCTAGACCATACCCTAAAGGTCTGAAAAGTGGGAAAATGTGTTTTCGGAAACCCCAGGGAGTCGTGCCTGACACACGTGGCGAGTTTCCCTCCAGGGGCAGGGGAGGGAACAATAGATGCCTCCCACAGGGCAGAGGGGTCCGCAAAATCAGGGTAGAGAATCTTTCTCTGACAAACCCTTTCAGCACCCCTGAGGGGCTGCCCGACTGTCCACCTTCGGAGGCAGTCGGGGGAAGATTGTCACTGTACTCGGAAGCCTGGCAACTCCTCACACAAGACAAATGGGTACGGTCTATCATATCAGAGGGTTACAAAATCCCCTTTGTCCACACCCCTGTACAAACAACCAAGTTTCTTCCAAGTGTTCCACCCGGTCTAAGGGAACAAGCAGTGCCAGAAATTTCAAAACTGCTAGAAAAACGGGTCATCCAGCCAATCCCAGCAGACCAGCAAGGATCTGGAATTTACTCCAAGTTCTTTTTGGTGCCAAAAAGACCGGACTGGAGACCCATTTTGGATCCCAGCAGGTTAAACAAGTCTGTTCAAAGAACAAAGTTCCGGATGGTCACGCTACAGTCCATTCTACCTTTTTTGGGTGAGGACAATTGGATGTGCCCCATAGACCTTCAGGATGCGTGCTACCATATCAAAATGGACAGGCGCTCCTGAAGGTTTCTCAGCTTCCGGCTGGGAGCCAGTCACTATCAATTCAGAGCCCTGCCCTTCGGTCTCACCACAGCCCCCAGGGTGTTCAAATGCATGGCAGTGGTTACGGCTCGCCTGAGACAGCGAGGATTCCAGGTGTTTCCATATCTAGACAACTGGCTCCTTACTGCTTCCACCAGGCATCAGCTACTGCGAGCCAGGGATTATACCATCCAAACTTGCTCCAAGCTAGGTATCTCAATAAATTTCGAAAAGTCTGCATTGTCGCCTTGTCATTCTATAACCTTTATACGCGCAAGATTAAATACAAAAGATCTGTCTGCGAGACTTCCTCTAGACAGTCAGACATTCGCCGACATGTGCAGGTCTTACTACAGTGCAAGAGGATTCAGGCCAGATTTGTACTAAAAACTTTGGGTCTCGTGGCAGCAGCAATCATACTAGTTCCCTTGGCTCGTTTTCACATGCGGATTCTTCAGTGGATGCTTTTTACCCAATGGTCTTCAACTTCCGATGTCTCAAGATAGTGATCACTCAATCATGCAAAGACCACCTGGCTTGGTGGATGGTCTCCCCTCTAGTACTCCAGGGCAGACAGTTTGTTCTTCCTCCTCCTTTTGCCACGGTGACCATGGATGCCTCCCTTATCAGGTGGGGGGGCATCTTCAGGGCAGGACTGTCCAGGGCACTTGGCAACCTCTAGAGTACCACCTGCACATAAACGTCTTGGAGATGAGAGAGGTGCTTTTAGCGTTGCAAGCTCTTCAAGACTCTCTACCCACCGGGACTATTGCAATTCAGACAATGTCTGTAATGTGGTACATCAACAAGCAGGGTGGAACCAAGTCCCATCTCTTATGTCGAGAAGCACTCCGACTCTGGCAGTGGGCGATCTCCTCTCAATGGTTTGATGGCAATGCACATCCCTGGGAAGTCCGTCATAGCGGACAGGCTAAGCAGAGCTGTTCTCATGCCTCACGAGTGGTCTCAGTCAGTAGCGGCCAAAATCTTCCGCAGATGGGGTCAACCTTGCTGTGACCTTTTCGCAACTCCTCAACAGCAAGTGACTATTTCTTCACTCTTCCCCCTTTCCGGACACTCCCCCAGAGACGCTCTAGTTCGATTGGCCCCTGGGTCTTCTGTATGCATTCCCACCTTTTCCCCTAATTCCCAAACTAATTCAGAAGGCTACCGTATTGGAATCCAGGATGATCCTCATTGCCCCTTACTGGCCTCGATAAATTTGGTTCCCATTCCTGCATAGTCACCTGCTGGAGCAGCCTTGGAATCTGGACTCAGTGCCAGACCTCTTGGTCCATTAGTCGGGCAGGCTGCACCAATCCCTTCAGTCTCTCAACCTCAGCTTGGTTGCTCCACTTCCAACCTTAGCCAGGCTTCCACATATTTCTCAGCTGGTGCGTGAAATCATCCTTCGCACAAATCTACCACCAGGAAGACTTGTGCTAGTAAGTGGAAACGTTTCTCTTTCTGGGCAGAGGCTAAGAATATAGACCCCTTTACAGCCCCTGTCCATCACGTTCTAGATTTTTTAGCAGAACTCTCAAGCTGGTTCCTCGTCTGCCACCATTAGGGTCCAATTAGCTGCTATCGCAAATTTCCACGCTGGCCTGTCAGAAACCAGCATCATGTCCCACAAACTTTGCAAGGCCTTAAAGGAACTATTTTGCTTAGGCCCCCGGTCAGAGATCCTCCGTGGGACTTAAACTTGTTATTAGCTTCCTTGATTCTCCCCCCTTTTGAAACTGCGGCTTCCTGTTCTTTAAAATTGCTCTCTTGGAAGACTCTTTTTAGTAGTCATCACCTCAGCTAGGAGAGTTTTGGAACTTCAAGCCCTCTGTATTCGTCATCCTTACCTTGTGTTTCATAAGGATAGAATTTCACTCTGGTCTAATTCTTCGTTTCTGCCCAAGATACCTTCCGAAACAAACCTGAATCAGGCTGTTGATCTACCTGTCTTTTTTCCTAACTATTCGAACAAAGCTGAACAAGTTACACCAATTGGACGTTCATAGGCAATTGCGTTTTTATTTGGCTAGGACTAAGCAAACAAGAAAATCAGGCCAACTCTTCCTGTCCTATGCTGAGGGTAAACGGGGCCTGCCAGTTTCTAAAGTAATCTTATCCAGGTGGTTGTCCTCTTATTGCTTTGATTTATCAGCCGAGACAAAACTCCCTACTAAACCTAAAGGTCATTCCACCAGAGTGTTAGCTACTTTGGTAGCTTTTCAAGCAAGACTACCATTGGAATCAATTTGTGCTGCAGCCACATGGGCCACTCCTCATACTTTCATTTCACATTATAAGTTGGATATGGCCTCTAGGAGTAGAGCTGATTTTGGTTCCAATGTGCTAGTCTGTTCCGATGAGCCACCAAGGTGCTAGGGACGCTGTCCCAACCAGCAAGAATGAAGGCGAGAGAGAACATTAAAAGTTATGTACCTACCATAACGTTCCATGTTTTCTCGCCGCCTTTCTTGCATCCCACCCTCCATCCCCCTAGCCTGGACAGACTGAGAAGAGTCCCTTTTTGAGGCCTTCTTCCTCTGGCTGAGTCTTATCTGGGTTACGTCCTCTGTTTTAGTACTGTAGGTAAACTTTGTAGTTTGGACAGGTGTTCTTGAATTTTTCTGTGGTGTTAGCTCTGCCAAACGAGATCTGGGTATCTAGCGCCAAGCTTTGTGGAATATGGGGAGGCCTCGAGCCAGTAAATAGCTCTCGAGCTTTAGTAGATGGCCAAGTCGGAGCAGAGTATCTGCTTCGAACCCAACCAGCAAGAAAGAAGGCGAGAAGACAATTAACATGGAACGTTATTGTAGGTACATAACTTGTTACACGTGGTCTGTGTGATGCTAAAATGTCTACTGATAT
Organism: Protopterus annectens; assembly: GCF_019279795.1. NCBI lineage: Eukaryota > Metazoa > Chordata > Ceratodontiformes > Protopteridae > Protopterus > Protopterus annectens. The sequence continues at coordinate 830,905,801 of NC_056734.1, forward strand.
GGAAAGAATTGTGGACCGTTTAAAAATATTTTATGGAGGGAGCATGTTCCAATATTGCAGTTTGTTAAACTTAAAGGCTTTTACATCATTGGGGAATGTAAATGCTGTAGGTGCAGATTAGAATAATCCATGATTTAACTTTTCATTGTGTTAAAGCTGTTTTTGTGAACTTTGCAGTATATACTAGGATGAATAAGGTATTGAATGTAATTTGGCTGGATAGGAAACTTGTGGCTACAAAATCAGAATTGGACACCTGGCTTAAAATTGCATATGAAGTCTGCGACTCTGAGTACTCTTGGATATGTAGCTAGCAATCCTAGGTTTTATCGGGCTAATTATGCCACTTTTATGGGAATAGAGATACTTATGAGGGGATTTTAAGAAAGATTACTGCTTTATATTGTGGTTGAAAATATGCCTGTAAAGATAATGTAATATACTTGGGAGATTCTAGTCAGGAATGGTGGTCCATTGATGACTAAAAACTGACTGGCTAAAAAAGGTACCCTTTTCCAGTAGTAGAAATCCTTTTTTAAAGAATAAATGTTGGAACAGGATGTCAAACTGGTAACGAGTGCAAGTTGAACATTGAGCTCCCTTAACAGGGTTTAAGGATTTTGGTAACTTGTCCACCTTTATATGGTATCCTAGCATCCTTCCTGTAATTACTGATCCCCAGAATTTAGCAGGTATTAACTTTTGGTGTGTTCTGATGGTACTGGGAAAATGTCCCAGAGGCATGGACAACTTGGCACTATACATCCAATTATCCAGAAGGAGGAAACCTTGACTGAACCCAAGGATTTAAGCATAGCAAACTTCGTGACAGGATCTGATCTAGTTGGTTATCACTAAAGTCTGTAGTGTTGTAGCATGCTTATTCCTTTTTGAAGAGCTAGAGGAAAGTTTACCAGTTATTTGGTATGAGGCTATTGTGGTCCTAATTTCAAAGGACTGAGTAATTTAGCCAATAAATGTAATTGCTTGAAATGCACATTGTACAATTTAATGACTCCTGACTCCTGTTTTGGACATTTGGCAACATGGTTTTCTAAATATTTTGTTGTGGCATTGGATCAGGGATTTCCAGTTGACATTTACTTTGGTAAGGCTTTTGACGGTACCTCTTCTGGCTGCCTGATCTTGACAAACATGCATTTAATTGCCTGATCTTGGCAAGCATTGCCTGATCTTGACAAGCATGCATTTAATTGCCTGATCTTGACAAACACGCATTTAATTACATGGGTGTGTAAATAGGTTTTAAGATGGTTTCCAACTTTCCTATCTTAATTTTGTTGATCAGTCATTGGAACTGTACTGTTATATTCTTAGGAGTTGAGTAAAAATGACTAATGTGTGGGTATGTGGTTTTGTGAATGAAATTGGAAGAGTCCCCTCTAAAGTAGAAATGTCCAAGGTTATATGGACTAGCTAGTTCAGTGGGCTGTTTTGAAAGTTTTAATGCCGAGAAATGCTCTGTTCATTTTTGGTAATTCTAGTCTCTATTTTTATGGGGAAATGCCTGTGAATTGACTGGGGAAACGCTGGTTAGACTAAGGATCTGATTTTTAAATGTGTAGATCATTAAGGACTAGCAGTTACACTGGGTGTCATGCTGTTAGCAGTAATTGGCATTTGTCTTGCCAGTTTGTAATTCCAAGAGCTGGTGTCAATCTTTTTATCCTTGACATATGGGACTTTTTTTCTGGCCTTCAGAACCTGCTCTGCTGCTAGAACAGCTCACGAGAACCCAAAAAAAAACTCTCAAGCTAAGTCTACCCAGAATACCTCCTTCCAGATTATCCCAGATCTCTATTGCTACTCTTCTACAAAGACTCAGCCAGACTCTTGTCAGCTGTGTATTTGTCATTTAGTTTTTCTCTAGTACTTTAAATCTTGTATAAATACAGCTGTACTTTATACTTCTAAACAGCTGTAGTGTGATGTTCATCGTGCATACAGCTGCAGTCCTTACAGATGGGTTATCCTGCTGTCAGGCGGGTCCTCGGTCGGCCGAATTCCAAAGTCTAGGTCAGGCGTCTGTTGTCGTCGCTTCTTCCCTGATGTCAGTGTGGCAGGGGTATAAGAGGCAGCAGACGCCATCTTCAGTCTTTCCTGCCGCGCGGTGCCCTAAGCAGAAGCACTTCGCAAGTGCCGGTCGGCCAGCTCCTGAGATTTACAAAAATATTTCAGCCGAAGTCTTCTTGAAAGCTAAGTACCCCGTTGGGGAAACATTTCTTGCCTCAGACCGATGTCAGACAAAGTTAATTGCATTTCATGTGGGAAGCAAATACCGCATAAGGATTTCCACTCTTTCTGTATACCTTGCTTAGCCCAGACCACGACGTCTCGGCCTGCCGTTTTTGTGCTAGATTCAACTAGCGCACTATTAATCGCCGGGCGGAGTTCGCTCTTCACTATTTTGGTAAAACATTTAATTATATTATGTCTGATACTCAGACTCCAGTTTTGAGTAAAAGACGCAAAGATGAGGACTGATATGAGGTCCGCACCGACTACTGACACCATGCTAAGGCAGACTACCGGTTCTCAGCGAGGCGCCTACGCAGCCCCTGAGTACCGATGACACAACATTACTGGTGTCTTCAGTACCTGAGGTCGCAGGCTCCTCTGTTCCCATTCCTACTACAGATACCGACGCCACTCTTGGGGAAACTCAGAGTTTAGACAGGCCTGCTATTTCTCAAGGCGTCTTCAGGCCTTCCTCCTTCTCTATTAAAGCTTTCACTAAATCTAAAGCAGCCATGAAAACCAAAATACAGGGACCTCAGACCCCCTCTCAAGGCCCCATGCCTAAAAAACAGATGCTCAAAATGGCTGAGGATTTGATTACTCATCCAGGGGTTCTCAACCCCCCTCGGACAAAAGGCCCAGATTAGAGGAAGACTACCCTTCCTCAGATCAAGCCTCTATTACCTCTGAACATTCTGAGGACCAGGGCTATGCCTGTTCTCCTTTTGAAGACTCTGATGCAGAGGAGTCTATTCCCTCAGTCCCCCCCCCCCCCGAGGATTACTCTTTTGGGGAAACCCTACATACATTGAGGGAACACCTTCACTGGGAAGGCCAAGATTACTCAGATTCCAAGAAAAGGCTCAGGGATTTTCTTACTCCCCCAGCATAGGCCCCTGGCTATCCCTCCTGTTTTAGATATATTGGATGATGTGTACACAGAAGCCAGCCTTAATCCAGATTCTTTACCTCCAGCTCCTGTTAAACCAGACTGGTATTACCGGGTTCCTGATTCACACCATTTCCTATACAAAAGCCGTACTGCTGACCCAGAAACTATTTCACAGGGTCCCAAGGGAATTAAGGCCTCTACTGCTAAAAACCCATTACCTTCAGAGAGATTCCAGAGCTTTAGAAAGGTGGGGGGAAAAGGTGTACACCTCTGCCACTTTAACCATGAGGGCATTAAACTGTCAGTTCCATATGTTAAAGTATCAACAGTTTTTGTTATCTCAGTTGAAAAGCAAAATGACCCAACCAGAACAACCAGAATTTTAACAGTTGCAGGATTTGCATGGTGCAGAGCAAGTGGGTAAACCTACCTTGCAGTGTGGTTTTGATGCTTTAGAAGCCTCATGTAGAGCTGCTGTTACGGGGTCTGTCATACGTAGACATGCTTGGCTCAAAGAGCAAGCCTTACCAGATCATGTCAAAGCTAAATTATTAGATGCACCTCTTCAAAAAGATGTATTGTTTGGTGTTAAAGCTGAGGAGGTACTAAAGAAAATGGAGGAAAAAGCGAAATCAATGCAAACTGTGAGATTTCTTGCAGGTACAACCTCCACGTTTCAGCAGAAACTGGCCTTCAAAAAATTGGTCCTTTCCAGCCACGGACAGACCTCAAAGGAGCAGATACAGACACCCAAGGGGTAGAGGGCAACCTCAAGGATCTTTGAGCCAGACAGTGGCAAGCACCAACCCCAAGAGGTGGAGAAGATAGATCAATCATTCAGAAAGCAGACACAGACTTCCCCCTTTACCTGCCAAGCAAAGCTTTAATGGCAGCACCTTTGGGCAGAAAACTGGCATTCTCAAAAAATTGGCATATTGTTACAAAAGCCAAATGGATTATAGACAGAGGCTACAGGTTCCACTTTCACACCCTTCCAAAAATGAGGCATGCCAAACCTGCCACAATCAAAGGGCAGAGGCACAAAAAACAAATTTCAGCTCTCATGGACATGAAAGCGATTCAGGAGGTACCTGCAAAAGAACAAGGTCAAGGGTTTTATTCCAGACTGTTCCTGGTACCAAGGAAAGACAAAGATTGGAGACCTATCTTAGACCTATCCATCCTAAACACATATTTACAGGTACCAAAATTCAAGATGCTCACATTACAGCAGCTTCTTCCCATGCTGGGCAAGGAGTTTTTGCTGGTAACATTGGACCTCAAGGAGGCATACCTGCATGTCCCTATCAGACAAGATTGTAGACGATACCTCAGATTTCTTGCAGGTTCAACCCATTATCAATTCTCTGCATTGCCCTTTGGCTTAACTACTGCGCCCAGAGTGTTTACGAAATGCCTGGCATCAGTAATCGCCTTCTGCAGACTTCAAGGAATACAAATATACCCATATCTGGATGACTGCCTGATCCAAGCGGACAGCAAGGACATACTTCTGAAATACCTGGCGTTTGTAAGAAAACTGTTGAACTTTCTGGGATACACAGTCAACAAAGAAATCAAAACTAATACCCTCTCAACAAATAATTTTCCTGGGTGCCAGCTTGAATATAACCACCCAGATGGCCTACCTCACGCCAGACAAAACAAGGGCAACTGTCTCAATACTTTAGCAAAATGGCAAGCTTCACCAAGCTGACTGCAAGGAAAGTCCTGCAGGCTCTGGGATTCATGGCATCTTGCATCCTACTAATCCCATGTGCAAAGCTGCATATGAGGAAACTTCAATGGTACCTAAAAAACTTATGGTCTCAACACAGCCACAGCTTGGAAACAATTGTACCACTCACTCCATGCCTTCAAAAGGAATTTCTGTGGTGGGCTCAAGCATGCCAAAGAAGCATAGGTCTCCCTTTCTGTGTACCTCAAGCAACTCAAATCATCACAACAGACTCCTCAGACTACGCCTGGGGGGCACACATGACAGATCAGTGCATTCAGGGAAAATGGTCCCAAAAAGAGAAGCACCTACACATCAACCAAAAGGAAATGCTAGCCATGCAAAATGCTATTATGGCCTTCAAAGACTTACTGCATCCAGGCCAGCTGTTGATAAGGACAGACAACACCACAGTGATGTGGTACATAAACAGGGGGGAACACATTCATACCCCCTGTGCAGGCAAGCCATGACCCTATGGAACACAGCACTGGAATTGCAAATTCATCTACAGGCACAATTCCTGCCAGGGAAGGAAAACACACTGGCAGCCTAAGCAGAAATGACAGATCCACACGAATGGAAGTTGCATCCTCAAGTTTTCACAAAACTCAGGCATGGGGACAGCCAGACATAGATCTCTTTGCTACCCACAGAAATTACCAATTGAAAAAAAATTGTTCAAGGACCTATCATCCACAGGCCTGGAAAGTGGACGCACTTTCAATTGGACAACGTTGACAGTCTATGCCTTTCAGTCTCTTCCTCTGCTGCCCAAAGTTCTATTAAAAGCCGGAGTAGAGAGGCCAAAAATGATTCTCATTGCTCCAGATTGGCCAAGACAACACTGGTATCCGCTCCTGAAGAGCCTGACACATTCCCCACCATGGATCCTACCTCTAGTCCCTCTTCTGTTGTCCCAGCACAACTTCAAGACTCTTCACAGCCAGCTCAAATCCCTAAATCTAGCTGCATGGAGGATCCCTTGATTTCCCAACAGACTCTCTTCTCCAAGGAGGTGCAGGATGTCATCTTGGAGGCCAGAAGACCTTCTACTAGAAAGGCCTACTCTGCCAAATGGAAACGATTTTGTGCCTGGAATCAAGAACAGGGCCAGAATCCTTGGGTAATAAATTTACCTCAAATTTTACAGTACCTAGCTGAGATGTTAAACAGTGGACTTTCCTTCTCCAAAATCCACGCTTCAGCCATTTCTGCACAATACAACACAGATCCTCCTTTATTCTCTCATCCTCTCAAGACAGTTCCTCAGAGGGGCAAAGAATATAAAACCCCCAAGGAAACCACCAGTCCCTGCTTGGGACCTCAACTTCGTATTGGAAAAGCTGACCCTTCCTCCATTCAAGCCAGCTGCTTCAACAGAACTACAATACTTGTCATGGAAAACAGCCTCAGTACGCAGGGTTTTGGAGCTACAGGCCCTCATGGCTGTGCAACCTTTCATCATTTTCCATCAAGACAGTGTTTCCTTACAAACCAACCCTACCTTTATGCCAAAGGTAGTATCCAGTGTAGCTTTGAATCGGACTGTCCACTTAACTACCTTTTATCCTAATCCATAAAACAAAGGAGAAAGACTACTGCATTCCTTGGACATTCACAGACAACTTCGTTATTTGGATGGGACAAAGCCATTCAGGAAATCCGAGCAACTCTGTGTCCTATGCTACAGGTGCTCAAGGAAAGGCCATTTCCAAACAGTCTCAAAATGGATAGCCCACTGCATATGCTTTTGTTACTCATTTCATGGAAAAACTGTGCCTTCAAGCATCAGATTCCACTCCACCAGGGCCACAGCTACCTCTGCAGCTTTCCTCGGGGGGGGGTTCCTACCAAGGACATTTTGGAAGCAGCCACTTGGAATTCAGTGCACACTTTCTCCAAACACTATCACCTTCCACTATACTCTAAATCTAGAGCGGGATTTGCCACAGCTGTCTTGCAGGGTATCCTTGCTCCTCCTAGTTCCACTTAGTGCCTGCCACCCCTACTTAGCTTTGGTATTCTTCCCATCTTTAATGACTGCAGCTGTATGCACGATGAACATAGTACAGTTTTGTACCTACCATAAATGTAGATGTTTGAGTGCTCATACAGCTGCAGTCCAGGTTACCCCCCCCCTCTGTCCCCTCTTAGGACAGGCCTTATGACAAACCCCTTCTCATACAACCTATTTGGGGTATTCTTTTATGGTGTATTTGCTTGCAACTACTGTATGTTAAGTTGTCAATCTCGCCTTCATTCTTGCTGGATGGGTTCGGAGCCGATCCTCGGCTCCGACTCAAATACTAAAAGCTCGAGAGCTAATTCCACCGGCTCGAGGCTCCCCTATATCCCACAATGCTAGGCGGTAACTACTCAGATCTCGTTTGCCGCTATAGCTGACGAGGGGCATTTTCTACCGGCTAAGGCAGGTTCGTTACAGTTTTACCTTTAGGTACTTCTAAAAACCCCTTTTTTAAATTTAATACTTAATTTTTCAGTTTAATTTTAAAATTTAGACAAATCGACCCCTGTTTGTCAAGCCCCTTTTCCCTTTTTTCCTAGTTCTAGGCCTTCGGCCCCTACCCTCCCCCTAGTCCTTTACTAAATTAGTTTTTTTGTAAGGACTTGTGTGTTAGTGTTTTAACCTTAAAATTTATTTTAATATTTTGTTTCTAAAGAGTGTCTGTAGTGTGTTTGTGTGTGTTGGGCTCTCTTGTTGTATTATGTCTAAAGATAAGGTCTCAGGCTTCAAGAAGTGTGAATTGTGCTGTCAGAAACCGTCTCAGACAGACGGTCACACTTCTTGTGTGTATTGCCTGGGGCCTTTGCACCTGCAGGACTCTTGTGCCTTTTGTCATGGGTTTAGCCCTAGAGTCCTGCAGGAACGCAAGAATAAGCTCATCTTGCGGGGCTTATTAAAGCCTGAAGTCCCCCGACTCGGTCTGTCGGGGAAGCCTCCAAAAGCTTAACAGTCGGCTCCTACTCCAGAGGCGACTGCTGAGAAATCTAAGTCTGCTTCGTCATCGGCTCTGGCTGGAGCCGATGTTTCTAAGCCCCATACTGTTACCTCGGCTCCGGATGGAGCCGAGGCTAATGAAACTGTCGGCTCCGATACCTTTATTGGAGCCACAATCGAGAAAGAGGTCCAGATCCCCCTCTATTGTATCTGTGCATTCGGCGCCAGGATCCCCTCTCCTTTCGGAACGAAGTCACAAAACTCATTCCTCTCGGTCTTCCAGATTATCAGACCATGATTTTCAAAGGGTGGTGAGTAGACTTCTCAAGTCCGAGGCACTGGCCCAAATGCTGCATAGCCCGACTCACCAGTCAGTGGCTATTCCCGTTCCCCAATACATTCATCCTCCGACTCCGAGTTCGGAGCCAAGGCTTGTCGGAGCCATGACTGTCGGTGCGTCGGATCTGATACCTTCCATTTCGGTTCCGTCTGCTCCGATCTCCTCTTTGGAGGGATCTCAGCGCCGAGCTTCCCTCGTCTGCTCCGAGGGGGCGAGTGGCATCGGACCGTTGTCCGACCCCGCTCTCCCTCTCGGGGCTTCGGCGTTGGTGAGTTCGGCTCCGACATCGGCTTCGAAGCCATCTGTCGGTGCCGGGGGAGGTCCTTGTCTCTTCGGAGCGGGGGCCTCAGGCCTTGCCTGACAAGGGTGCCTTCGAGGTCATGCGGAGCGTGCTAGAACCAGGTTCTGCCCCACAGTCAGCTCCTTCAGCCCCTCAATCTACAGTGCCTGCGGTGATTTCTACTCACCCCTTTGTCTCAGACCGCAGAGAGCCAACTCCCCAACTTTCCCCATTGGGAATTTCCTCCTCTTCCGAGGCCTCTCCTGACCCAGCAGGAGATCCCCCTAGGAAGAGGCAGTGCAAGAGGAAGCACATTGACTCCCCTGAGTCTATCACCTCTGACACTGACTTAGAGGAATCCGAAGGTTCCCCTCGATCCCCCTCTGAGGATGTCTCCTTTGCTGACATCCTTGAAATCCTGAAACAGAGGGGGAACTGGCCAGCCCTTAACCCTTCGGAGGATGTCGGTGTATCTTGAGGCGTTTGGCTCTCGCCCTTCTACCTCCTGGGTGTCCCCTCCCTTTGCCCCCCCTTATGGAAGTGGTGGCAAGGAAGGCTTGGACGGCTCCTGACGGAACCCACCCCGAGGAGACCATCCAAATTTATTACTGCCCCCAGAGACAAATATTTTTTATCCAAAGGTGTCCCTGTTGATGCCATGGGTGGTGGCTGCGGCCACAAAGAAGGAATTAGCTGATCCTTCGGTTCCTGTCCATCCTCCTAATAAGGAATCTAGGACCATGGACAGGTACGGCAAGCGGATGTTTTCATCAGCGACCTTTTCAATGCGGTCGCTGAACTATTTATGCCACTTCACTCATCTCCAGAGATCTACTCAAGGATATGGGTGAACTGATAAAGGATCCTGCAGCTGAGGGGTTCAAAGATACAATGAACTCCCAGTTGACAACCCTAAATTCCATCGTTAACTCCTCCATGCGGCTGGTCTCATATGCAGCAGATGGAGCGAGTAGAGCCGCAGGCACAGGTGTTGCCTTACGTCACGCCTGGATGCGGCTATGCAACTTTGCGGACCCTTTCAAGGCGTCCTTCAATTCTCCTTTTGATGGATCATCCTTGTTTGGTCCACAGGTGAAGGATACATTGACCAGGTGCGAGGTAGAAGGTAAGACTCTCTGCTGTAGGAGTCTGTTTTTCTACCCCTTCTAGACCCTATCCCAAAGGTCAAAGGGGAGGAAAGATGTGGTTCCGCAAACAATCCCAGGGAGTCTCATCTGACACACAAGGCCGATTCCCTCTAGAGGCAGAGGGGGAATAATAATAGACGCCCTAGAGGCAGAGGAGGTCCGCAAAACCAGGGTAGCAGAGAAATGTTCTCTGACAAACCCTTTCAGCATCCCTGAGGGGCTGCCCGGCTGTCCACCTTCGGAGGCAGTCGGGGGAAGGTTATCACTGTACCCAAAAGCCTGGCTTTCCTTACTCAAGACAAATGGGTACAGTCGATCATATCCGAGGGTTACAAAATTCCCTTTATTCACATCCCAACCCAACCCAAAAGATCCCTTCCAGATGTTCCACCCGGTCTAAGGGAACAAGCAGCATTAGAAATTTCAAAGCTGCTATCAAAAAGAGCTATCCAATCAGTCAGGCAGACCAGCAAGGATCCGGAATCTACTCCAAATTCTTTTTGGTACCAAAGAAAACAGGGGACTGGAGACCCATACTGGATCTCAGCTACTTAAACAAGTTTGTCAGAAAAACAAAATTCCGGATGGTCACGCTACAGTCCATTCTACCCTTCTTGGGTCAGGACAATTGGATGTGCTCGATAGATCTTCAGGACGCGTACTACCACATCAAAATGAACAGACGCTCCAGGAGATATCTCCGCTTCAGGCTGGGAGCCAGTCACTACCAGTTCAGGGCCCTGCCCTTTGGTCTCACTACAGCCCCCCCGTGTGTTCACTAAATGCATGGCAGTGGTCGCGGCTCACTTGAGACGTCAAGGATTCCAGGAGTTTCCATATTTGGACGACTGGCTCCTTACCGCCACCACCAGACATCAGCTTCTTCTATCCAGGGACTACACCATCCAGTCTTGCCAAGCTCTAGGCATTTCGATAAATTTTGAAAAATCTGCTTTGTCACCTTGTCAATCTATTATCTTTATAGGCGCCACCTTAGACACACTCAATCTTTCAGCCAGACTCACAGAGCAGAGGGTTTTAGACATTCGGAACCAAGTTTCCCTTCTTTTACAATGCAACAAAGTCAAAGCCAGACTGGTTTTGAAGGTACTAGGGCTCATGGCAGCAGCTATTCCCCTTCTCCCCTTAGCTCGCTTTCACATGAGGATCCTCCAATGGATGCTTTTTACTCAGTGGTCCTTTCAACAGCTCCCGATGTCCCATACCATATTGATAACTCAAGCATGCAAGAATCAGCTGTCTTGGTGGATCACATCACCTCAACTTCTCCAAGGAAGACCCTTCACTCCCCCCCCCAGTCGCCACGTTGACAAGACGCCTCCCTGATCGGGTGGGGGGGCATTATCAGGGCAGGACAGTCCAGGGCACGTGGCAACCTTTCGAGTGCCACTTGCACATAAACGTCTTAGAGATGAGAGCAGTGCTTTTAGCGTTGCAAGCCCTTCACGACTCCCTTCCCACGGGACTATTGCAATTCAAACAGACATGTCCGTAGTGTGGTACATCAACAAACAAGGCGGAACCAGATCATACCCTTTGTCGAGAGGCACTCAGACATTAGCAATGGGCGATCTCTTCTCAGCGTTTTCTGATAGCAACGCACATTCCCGGGAAATCCAACGTTATTGCAGACAAATTGAGCAGAGCAATTCTCATGCCCCATGAGTGGTCTCTAAAGAAATCAGTTCTAGAAGAAGTATTCCTAAGATGGGGCCAGCCTTGCTGCGATCTTTTTGCTACTCCCCAAAACAGCAAGTGTCACGACTTCTTCACACTTCCCGTTACCAGGCCATCCCACCAGAGACTCTCTAGTCCACGATTGGCCCCGGGGACTTCTATATGCCTTTCCCCCCTTTCCACTGATCTCAACTAATTCATAAAGCCATCGCCTTGAGAGTGACAATGATCCTCATTGCCCCTTACTGGCCTCGACAGATATGGTTCCCCTTTCTTCATCGTTACCTTTTGGAGCAGCCTTGGCATCTGGACCCAGTACCAGATCTGATAACCCACCAATCGGGTCAGCTGCACCAACTGCCTTCTCTAAACCTCACAGTGTGGTTTCTCCGATTCCAACCTTAGCCAGGCTTCCCTCAATATCCCGCTCGGTCCGAGATATCTTAATAGCCTCTCATAAATCTTCTACCCGGAAGATTTATAGTAGCAAATGGAAACGTTTTTCCCTTTGGGCAACATCGAAAAACATAGATTCCTTTACTGCACCTATCCAGTCTATTTTAGACTTTCTAGCAGAACTTTCATTTAGGATCTTCTGCATCAACCATTAGAGTTCAATTGGCTGCCATATCAAATTTTCATGTTGGTGTTTCAGAGTCTAGCATCATGGCTCACAAACTCTAAAGCCTTTTTAAGGGGTGCATTTCTTCTCAAACCTCCAATCAAAGTTCCCCTGCCTCAATGGGATTTGAACTTGGTTCTGGCATCCTTAATTCTTCCCCCCTTCGAGACGGCGGCTTCATGTTCTCTGAAGTTGCTTTCTTGGAAGACACTTTTTCTGGTAGCTATAACTTCAGCAAAAAGGGTATCCGAACTCCATGCTCTGTGCAGTCGTCCTCCTTACTTAGTTTTTCACAAAGACAGGGTATCCCTCCGTACTAATCCATCCTTTTTGCCTAAAGTTTCTTCTCAAATAAACCTAAACCAAATTATTGATCTTCCCGTCTTTTTCCCTAACTATTCAAACAGGTCGGAACAAAAGCTACATTTTTTGAATGTTCATCGCCAACTTAGATATTACTTGGACAGGACTAAACAATTCAGGAAATCTGATCAATTGTTTCTGTCATATGCGGAAGGCAAATTGGGCCTTCCAGTTACTAAAGTATCCCCCTCTAGATGGCTCACCTCTACAATTACCTTCATCTATGAGATCAGACGTCAAAAACTCCACTCAAGACCTAGAGCTTATTCAACTAGGGCATTAGCTACATCCGTAGCTTTTCAGGATAGGCTGCCGATAGATTCAATTTGTGCAGCAGCCACCTGGGCTTCTCCTTATACATTCATTTCACATTACAAATTGGACATGGTTTCCAGAAGCCGTGCCAATTTGGTTCCACTGTTCTCAAGAGTCTGTTCCGATAGGCCACCCGGGATAAGGTGCTAGGGACGCGGTCCCATCCAGCAAGAATGAAGGCGAGATTGACAACTTAACATTAAGAAGTTATGTACCTACCATAACGTTCCATGTTGTCTTCTCGCCTTCTTTCTTGCGTCCCACCCTCCTTCCCCCAAGCCTGGACAGACCGACTGGAATTCATTTTGTGTTTTTCTCCTGAAAGTTGTCATTCCCACACGTTCTTCCACCTCTTCTATCCTTACTGAGGTCTGCCTTTCCTTTACGCAGATTGTTTTTGAGGTGGGTTTCCCTACTCCATTCTATGGAGACTAGGATTGCTTGGTATAGCTATCAAACGAGATCTGAGTAGTTACCGTCTAGCATTGTGGGATATAGGGGAGCCTCGAGCCGGTGGAATTAGCTCTCGAGCTTTTAGTATTGGCCGAGTCGGAGCAGAGGATCGGCTCCGAACCCATCCAGCAAGAAAGAAGGTGAGAAGACAACTAACATGGAACGTTATGGTAGGTACATAACTTATTATTTTTGATTATTCTATATTGCATGATTACATAAGCTTGTTTTGCCTTCCTTCTTGGGGCACCTGACATCTGGGGCAAGAAAAACTGAAGATGGCTGCTGCCTCTTTTATACCCCTGCCACACTGACGTCAGGGAAGAAGCGACAACAACCGATGCCGGACCTAGACTTTGGAATTCGGCCGACCGAGGACCCGCCTGACGGCAGGATAACCCATCTGTAATGACTGCAGCTGTTTGAGCACTCGAACATCTACATTTATGGTAGGTACAAAACTGTACTTTCCATCTTCTCTTCCAAAATTTTTATATAGCATTTCCTTTTTGTACTTTTAGTTTTCTGTGTGCGAGTGTGCTGCTTTTACCTTTTTGTAGTTATGGCCTACCACTGTTGGTAGCCTTTTCTATTATCTGTGCGCTTTCTCTAGTGAGTCAGTGTCTGCAGTTCATTTTCTTCAACATAGCAGACAGATTTATGGGAAGAACTGGCTTCAGTGTCAGGATTGTGGGAGGAAGATGCTCAGCTTTCGGCACTCTTGCGTTTACTGGTTGGGCCCCTTGCATTTAGTGTTACTTGTCCAGCCTTCAGTCACCGCGTTCTTTTGAAAGAGAGTCCTGTTGAAACTTTCATTGAAGAGGCATTATCCAAGTCTGCCATGTCTTCACCTTCTCTCTTCTAAATCTGGACATGGACAGTAGGAGTCACTCTGTGCTGGCATCCCCTTTGGCCCCAACAGCCAAGAAGTGCAAATCAGTTCTCATGCTTCCTGCAGAACCAAAATTGACAAATTCAGGGAACAGACTTCCAACAGCATGGTTAACAGCTGTGCTGCAGGTCTTTGCCAGTCACCATGATACTGACAGATGTTCGTGTTTCACTGTTGCAGTCATCACATTTGGGTTATCTGCTTGCAGTAGCCCCATCAGTCTTGGGTCCTGTCTGTTGCTGTCATCTTCCGTGATGCCAGTCTGGTATAAAGCATGCAGCTGGCGCCATTAGTCTGTCTTGCTGTGTGGTGCCCGAAGCAAAAGCAGTTTGCAAGTGCCGGTCGGCCAATTCTGGAAATTTTGGTTTTCTAGTTTCAGAACTGAAGTCAACTAAAGCTAAGTACCCCGTTGGAAGCTCTAAACCGATGTCAAAAGTCAGTAATTGCATTTCTTGTGGAAAGCAAATATCTCTAAGATTTTCATTCATATTGTATTCCTTGCCTAGGCCCTGACCACTACATACCTCGCTGCCTGTTTTGTGCCTTTTTTAAACAACTATTTGGCGTCTGTATATTTACACCTCTAAATATTTTGGTACTCTGTTCAGTTATCCAGATATGTCTTCGGTAAGCAATCAGACTACTGACATTCTGAAAAAACACAGGCCGCCTAGGTCCAAAGCTGACTACACTTCTTAGCTAGTCGCCAGTACACAGTGAGGCGATTTCGCAGCCCCTGATACCTGCTACTTCATATTCACAGGCCTCTACTGAGACCCATTTGGAGTCTGGTATGCCGTGAGATGCTTCAGCTGTGGAACCTGCAGACGTCTCTATTGGATGGGTCCGGAGCTGCTGTGCAGGCACTGGCTTCTGGGGGTGTATTCAGGCTTACTGACTTGCATATAAACTGACGCCATCTTTTTCTTCAAGGCCTAAAACTCGAACCATGCCTAAAGACACCCAGACCGCATGGTCAGGCTTCTATGCCTAAAAAGCAAATAATGGCTGAAGACCTTATTACCTTAATCAGGGGAAGCCAACTTTCCTCCTTTAAGACCTAGGGCTTTACCTATGATACTTCCGAGCAGGATTCTGAAATTTCTGTATCCTCTGACCAGGATTTACCCTTATCTACCTATGAGGATTCTGATGCAGAGGACTCTTCCCTCTACTTCCCCTCCAGATGATTTCTCTTTTTTGGTGAAACTTTGCATGCTCTTAAGGAGCATTTCTGCTGGGAAAGCCAGGATTGCTCTGATTCTAGAGGCTTAGGGATTTCTTACTCCTGCCCCAACACAGGCCTTTAACTGTCCCCCTGTACTGGACATTGTTGATACCTTTTCGGAATCTAGCTTGGCCCCTGATTCTTTACCTCCTGCTCCCAGAAAACCTGATGGATATTACAGGGTTTCTGACTCAAGTACCTTTTTAAAAATCCTGCTGCGGATCCAGAGATCATTACACAGGGACCCATGGGCAATAAGGCTTCTGCCAAAAATCCTACACCCTCTGATAAAGATTCCAGGGTGCTGGATAGATGGGGTAAGAAGGTATACACTTCTGCAACTTTGGCCATTAGGGCTGTAAACTGCCAGTTTCATATATTAGTATCAGCATATCATTGGATTGCTTGAACAGTAAATGATGATTCCTGACTCTGCTGAAAGTAAGGATTTACAGAATTTAATGCATTTTGCTGAACAAGTTGGAAAACATACTTTGCAGTGTGTTTTTAATTCACTAGAGACATCTTGCACGGCTGCCGTCACTGGGTCTGTACTTAGAAGGCATGCTTGGCTTAAGCAATCTTTGCCAGATCATGTTAAAGCCAAATTGCTGGATGCTCCCTTAAATCAGGACAGCCTGTTTGACAACACAGCAGAAATACTGAAAAAGATGGAAGAAAAAAAGCTAAATCTATGCAAACTGTTAAAGATTTCCTACAGGTACAGCCTCCAAGATTTAGTAGGCATTGGCCCTCTAAGAATTGGTCCTTTCCTGCCTCTTCCAGGCCTTCAGTCCAAACCCAGAACCAGCAGAACACCCAGGCTGCAGTCTGAAGGTATGCACAGGACTAAGTAGTGGGGGGCTTCCACTTCCAAATCGGGGTGTAGTAAGATTCCCCCTATGCTAAACTATCAATGACTTAACTTTAAAAACATCCAAGCCCTTCTCAACTGACTGCTCCTTTAGGGGGAAAGAGTGCTCTGCAGACAAACTTGGAACCGATTTACCCAGGACAAATGGGTTTTAAATGTAGTTTACCAAGGATAGACTTCACTTCCACACGTTACCAACCCCAAAAGGTTGGCCAGATCTGCCCTCACATCCGTGTGCAGAGGCTCAAAAGCAGGTGTACTCTCAAACATGAATGCTATTCAAACTGTACCAGAAGAGGAAAAGGGACAAGGTTTCTTTTCCTTGTACCCAGAAAAGACGACTCATGGCATCCTATCCTGGACCTTTCTATCCTAAACACCAGTTGCTTCTTATGCTAGGCAAGGATGCTTGGTTGGCAACACTGGATTTAAAGGAAGCCTTACCTGCACATCGCAATCGGGGAATCTTGCAGAAGATACCTATGCTTCAAAGCAGGCTACATGCACTTTCAGTTTTCTGCACTGCCCTTTGGCTTGTCTACTGCACCCAGGGTATTCACAAAGTGCGTAGCTCCAGTCATTGCATTTTGCAGACAAATATTGAAATATATCCAGACCTGGACGATTGTCCTGGCTTTCTGCCTGAATTAGACATACTTGAATCTGGTGTTTGTACACAAGGTGCTAACTTGTCTTGGGTACACCATAAATGGAAAGAAATCACATCTTGTACCCGGTCAACTAATTATATTCCTGGGAGCAAGCTTGAATACAACTTCCCAGATGGCTTTCCTCATGCCAAGAAACATTTAGTGTTATGTAGTCCAATCTCGCCTACATTCTTACCAGTGAGTTTGGAGCCGAACCTCTGCTACGACTCTGCCATACTGTATCTCGAAGTCTTTCAATTGACTGGGCTAAGAGGTATCCCATGCTACACTGCTCCCTTTCCCCAGATCTTGTTTGCCGCTCGTAAAGCTCAGACCTGGTCTCGCTCTTGGCTGTGGCAAAGTATAACTTTTCGTAGTCCTTGACAAATTTGTCACTCCAAAAGCTATTTTCATAGCTAGGTGTATTTGGTTTGTGGAAGCCTTTTTGTGTGGCCTTTCGTGGCCTTTGTCTTAATATTTGTATTGGTATCCCATTAGCTATCTCCCAATGGGCTAGGCCCGTTTCAGTTAGAGGTCCTAGTCCTCCATTTATCTGTTTACCCTTCTGTGTAGGTTTTTTTAGGTACCCTATCCCTCCGGGCTAGGGCCGTTTAAGTTAGAGGACCTAGTCCTTCCCTTGTTTCTTGTCAGGGCCATTTGAGTTAGAGGACCTTGTGTGGTGTCTCTAGTTTAGAGTCTAGTTCCCGCGCTTTGTTGCTGGTGTGTGTTTTGGGCTGTTGGACATGATCGGCAGGACACTACACAAGGATACAAAAGAACATAAGCCTTCGGGCTTCAAGAAATATAAATGTGGGTTTAAGATGTCTATTACTGATGGGCACTCTGTTTATTTGGGGGCTATCCACCTTCGAGAGTCTTGTGCATTCTGTCAAGCATTCAGCCCTTGTGTTCTTCAAGAAAGGAAGAACAAACATTCTGAAGGGATTACTGAAACCCTCCAAGGAAGATTTGGAGAGGTCTTCTGTTAAGTCCTCTCCCTGTGAGACAATCTCCAAAGCCAAAAAAGATCTCCGGCTCTGTCTTATCGGAGCCTCCAGAGAAAGTTACTAAATCTACTGTGGCGGCATCTGCTCTACTGTCTTCGGTGCCGAAGGAAGTTGGTGAATTGACAGAACCTACATCGGTTCCCAGCCTCTCTGACCTTGGACAGCGGAGACTCAAGGCCTCCGGATACCTCCATGAGCGGTCCCCAGTTTTCTGAGGGCCCCTAGAATTTTTGCCTGAGGAGCCACCCAGAAAAACGTGTTAGAGGAAGCATAGACTCCCAGGAAGAGTCTCACGTCTGACACCGATCTCTAATCAAAGGGGTCACCCAAGTCGTCGTCTGAGGATATCTTTCGCTGATATCCTAGAGATCTTGAAGCGGGCAGCTGGCTCTCTAAACACTCCGAGGAGTCTGTATTCCTGAAGCCCTTTGGGGCTCAACCCTCTGCCTCCTGGGTTTCTCCGCCCTTCAAACTCCTGGATCTGGTTTGTCAGTGTGTGGGGAAACCCCTGACACTGTGGAACCAGTCCTCAGGAGACCCAACAAATGTCTGTCCGCCCATGCTGGCAGTTTCTTA
Source organism: Protopterus annectens (assembly GCF_019279795.1). Classification (NCBI taxonomy): domain Eukaryota; kingdom Metazoa; phylum Chordata; order Ceratodontiformes; family Protopteridae; genus Protopterus; species Protopterus annectens. The sequence continues at coordinate 830,924,098 of NC_056734.1, forward strand.
CGAAGGGTGTTCCAGTAGATGCCATGGTGGTGGCAGCAGCCACCAAGAAGGAACTGGCTGAGACTTCATCTACCATCCACCCCCCTAACAAGGAGTCTAGGACCATGGACCGGTATTGGAAGCATATGTTTTCTTCAGTGGCCTTTGCGGTCTCTGAATTACTTCATATTTTACACTGCTTCAAAGAGATCTCCTGGAAGAGCTTGGAGATTCTCTGCAGGGTAACTTTTCTGATGCAGTGGCTCAAAGTCAACGCTCAAATGTCTACCCTAAATTTTATTGCTAACTCCTCGATGCGGCTGCTCGTATGCAGCCAAAGGAGCGAGTAGGTCAGCAAGTTCTGGAGTTTTTCTCAGGAGGCACTCCTGGATGCGCCTCTAGTTTCGCGGAGGCCTTCAAGTCTACATTTCTAACGCCCTGTTTGATGGTTCCTCGTTCGGAACCAAGGTGAAGGACCCTCACTAGGTGCGAGCAAGAGGGAAAAACTGTGCCGATGGAGTCTGTTTTTCCATGCCTTCTAGTCCTTATCCCAAGGTCCAGAAGAGTGGGAAAATGTGGTTCAAGAAATCGGAGGTTTTTTCATGAGTGATTCCCCCTCCAGGGAGGGGGTGGTAACTCGGGTAGATGCCACCCTAGAGGTAGAGGAGGCCCATGTAACCAGGGAGACAATGACTCCTTTCGTGGTTCTCCCTACCAGCGCTCCTGATGGGAGGCCCGACTGCTTGTCTCTGGAGCCAGTCAGGGATCGTATTTCATTATACCCAGAAGCCTGGCAAGACATCGCCCAGGACCAGTGGGTATTAAAAATAGTTTCCGGAGGATATCACATTCCCTTCTCTTCTCCCCCACTGATTAAAAATCCTAGATGTTCCACCCAATCAAAGTTATTCCGCAGCTTCAGAGGTTATAAAGCTGCTAGCAAAAGGAGCCATCCAGCATGTCTCCTCAGACAAGATTGGATTAGGGACTTACTCCAGATTATTTTTGGTGCCGAAAAGAACAGGGGACCTAAGACCCATCTTGGATCTCAGCTGCTTGAACCTCCACGTGAAGAAGTCCAAGTTCCGAATGGTCACATTGCAATCTATTCTCCCATTGTTGGGAAAAGTGTGGATGTGCTCCATCGACCTCAAGGATGCTTGCTACCATATAAAGATGGACAGGGCATCCAGAAGTCCTCTACGCTTCCGGCTGGTAGCCAGTCCTTTTCAATTTCGAGCCTTGCCCTTTGGTCTCACCACAGCCCCCAGGGTGTTCAAATGTATAGCAGTGGTGATGGCTCACTTGAGACGTTAGGGACTCCAAGTGTTTCCGTACCTGGATGACTGGCTCCTTTCTGCCGCCACCAGGCATCTGCTACTGCAGACCAGAGACGCCATTATCAAGCTGCGTCAACAATTGGGTATCACTCTAAACTGGGAAAAGTATGCCTTGTTGCCCTCGCAGCGTGTCACCTTTATAGGCGCCGAGTTAGACACCGTGCTCATGAGGGCATTTTTACCACAAGAAAGGATTCAGGGTTTGCAACAGGTACACGCGTTGCTTCCTCTGAAAAAAGTAAAGGCAAAAACGGTTCTCAAATTGTTAGGGACGATGGCTGCAACAATTATGCTGGTTCCTCTTGCGAGGCTACACATGAGACTTCTTCAGTGGCTGCTCTTCCCCCAGTGGTCTCTACATCTTCTCACAGAAAAGTGCAAGCAAAATCTATGCTGGTGGCTTCACACCAGCAACCTCAATGCAGGAAAGCCCTTCGTTCCATCCCCTCCTGTTGCCACAGTGACCACTGATGCCTCCCAGATTGGGTGGGGGGGCATTATCTCGGCGGGACAGTCCAAGGCACGTGGCAGGAACACGAGATACATCTGCATATCAATATCTTGGAGATGAGCAGTGCTACTAGCGTTGCAAGCACTTCAGAGCTTTCTTCCTCTCGGGACAATTGCGATCCACTCAGAATGTCAGTGGTATGGTATCTGAACAAACAAGGAGGAACCAAGTCATGTACCCTCTTTGCAGCGAGGCCATTCGAGTGGGCAGTGTATTCCCAATGTTTTCTTGTAGCAGTGCACATTCCGGGCAAGGCCAATGTGATCGCAGACAGGTTGAGCAAAGCTATGCTGATGCCTCACGAGTGGTCCCTGAACAGTCAGGTTGCGGAGCAGATTTTCCACAGATGGGGTCAGCGACCTATTTGCCAGTCCCTTCAATACCAAGTGCAGCAGCTACTTCACCCTTCTCCCCCCTCGGGGAATTGCCCAGGGATGCTCTAGTTCACGATTGGCCCTCCGGTCTACTTTCTTCCCATTTGTTCCTCTGCTGACAAAGGTTATTCAGAAAGTGCAATCCTTTGGAAGCAGAATGATTCTGATTGCTCCACACTGGCCTCATCAAATTTGGTTCCCCTTTCTCCATCCCTATCTCATGGACACCCCCTGGATTTTGGACCCCCAGCCAGATCTAGTGACTTATGTCAGCAGTTCCATCCCTCTCCAAACCCTCCAGTTGACAGCCTGGCTACTCCAGTTCCATCACTAGTCAGGCTTCATCATTTTTCTCTGGAAGTGGTTCATATTCTGTCTTCCCATAAGCCTTCGACCCGAAAGATTTATTCCAGTAAATGGAAAAGATTCTCCATCTGGGCTCATGCAAAACAAATTGATCCTTACAGCTCCAATTTCTTCTGTTCTGGAATTTCTATCCATGCTTTTCAATCGGGTCAGCAGCCGCAACCATTAAAGTCCAGTTGGCTGCTATTTCCACCTTTCACGTCGCTAATGAACCCAGTCTAATGGCGCGTAGACTTTGTAAGGCATTCTTGAAGGGCACTATGCTGCTTTGCCCTCAAGTCTTTGACCCAGTCATGCCTTGGTCTAAATTTTGTGCAATGTCTCACTTCATGCCCCTTTGAGCTTGCAGCTACTTGTGAATTTAAATATTTGACTTGAAAGACCATCTTTTTGGTAGCCATCACTTCAGCTAGACGTGTCTCTGAGCTCCAAGCTTTGTCAGACCGCCTTACTTGATATTTCACAAGGACAGGGTTTCCCTCAGACCAAACCCTTCCTTTATGCCGAAAGTGGCTTTGGTTAGTAATCTCAACCAATCCATTGAACTGCCCGTATTTTTTCCAGAGTTTTCTAATAAGGTAGAATTTAAATTTCACCAGCTGGATGTTCATACAGTTGTGTTTTTATTTGCATAGAACAAAGGATCTTAGAAAATTGTATCAGCTATTTGTCTCCTATTCAGAAAATAGGATTGGGTCTCCTGTTTCCAAAGTGACCTTGTCTAACTGGATCTCTAGTTGTATTTCCTTCATTTATGCCTCAGGTGGTAAGGCATTATTTGGAGTGAAGGCTCATTCTACCCGATCGATGGCTACCTCTACAGCATTTCAAGCCAGGATGTTTATGGATTATTTGTGCTGCGGCTACATGGGCATCTCCTCGCACCTTTATTACTCACTGCAAATTGGATTTGAAATCCAGAGGCAGATCTTCCTTTGGTTCCACAGTGTTCAGGAGTATTTTCTACTGAGCCTCCTAGGGTTCAGGTGCTGGCGGCGCTGTCCCACAGATAAGAATGTAGGCGAGATTGGACTACATAACATCAAGAAGTTATGTACTCACCATAACATTCGATGCATGTAGTCCATCTCGCCTCACATTCTTACTTGCCCCCCCCCCTGCCTTCCTCCATCTGGAGGGCCTAGAGGTTAGTTCTGGTTTCAGTACTTTTTATTATTGGAATGTTTTTCTCTCTTGTGTATGGAAGGTGAGAGATTGCAGCGAACAAGATCTGGGGAAAGGGAGCAGTGCAGCATGGGATACCTCTTTGCCCGGCCAAGTGAAAGACTTAGAGCTAGAGTATGGCAGAGTCGGAGCTGAGGTTCGGCTCCGAACCCACAGGTAGTGTGAGGCGAGATGGACTACATACATCGAACGTTATGGTGAGTACATAACTTTTTGTTTGACAACGTACTTCAAACTCATGGCCCCAAAGACCCTGCTAGACCTGCAAGGCAAATACTGCAAGCCTTGGGGTTCATGACTTCCTGCATTCTAATTCCATATGCATGACTACATATGAGGAAACTACAATGGTATCTAAAGCCTATGGTATCAACATTCTCAAGATCTAGAAGCTATGATTCCTATCATACCTTGCCTACGGTTAGAGTTCCTTTGGTGGGAAGAGGCCTGCCACCAAAACAAGGGACTACCATTCACTATACCCCCTGCTGCCCAAACCCTAACAGACTCCTCAGACTATGCATGGGGGGAGCACCTGGTAGGGAAGTGCATTCAGGGCAAATGGAACCCAAGTCAAATGCAACTGCATATCAATCAAAAAATATTAGCTGTATGGAACACTCTGACAGCCTTCAAGGACCACATTCTTCCAGGACAATTAATGGTAAAGACTGACAACACCACTGTTATGCGGTACATAAGCGGGGGGGGGTACCCATTCTTACCCCCTCTGCAGACTAGATGTTCATCGTGTTACACTGCTGCAGTCATCACACTTGGGTTATCCTGCTGTCAGGCGGTCCTGCAGTCTGCCAGAGTTCCAAAGTCTTGGTCCGGTGTCTGTTGCTGTCGCTTTTTCGCTGACAGTGCGCTAGGGGTATATAGTATGCATCCGACGCCATTTTCTAAAGTCTTTCTTGCCGTGCGGTGCCCGAAGCAGAAGCAGTTCGCAAGTGCCGGTCGGCCAACTCCTGAGATTTTCAAAGTCGAATTTCAGATCCGAAGTCTTTAATAAAGCTAAGTACCCCGTTGGGGAAACTTTTTTCTTTCCTCAGACCGATGTCAGAAAGTTAATTGTATTTCTTGGAAGCAAATACCTCATAAGGACTTCTACTCTTAATTCCATGCCTAGGCCCTGATCACGACGTCACTAGTCGGTTTTGTGCTAGATTTAACAAACGCACTATAAAAAGACGTTTTGATTTTGCTTTGCACTACTTTGGCCAAAGGTTCAATTATACTATGCAGTCGGATCATCCGACAACTGCAATTCCGAAAAAACGCAAAGACAAGGATAAAGACAGGCATCAGAGGTCCAAAACCGACGAAACCTCTTCTAGGCCAGTCGCCGGTTCTCAGTAAGGCACTTTCGCAGCCCCTGACACCCGCTACCTCAGAGCCACAGGCCGCCTCCAACTCACGTGGAGGCAACTAGGCCTTTGGAAACTCAAGGTATTGGGCCTACGGAATCTAATCCCTCAGATGGGTCCGAAGCCGCTGAGCAGGCACTGGCTTCTGTGGGTGTTTTCAGACCTTCACAACTTACCATTAAATCAACAGCCAAGACAAAGGTACCATTAAAGACAAACAAGTACAGCATTCTCCTGGACAGTCCTCCATGCCTAAGAAACAGATGCTTAAAATGGCCGAAGACCTCATTGCTCTAATCAGGGGTTCCCATCCCCCTCCTGAGAAAAGGCATAGACAGGATACAGACTAACTCCTCTGATCAGGTTTCCATTTCCTCTGAATCCTCTTCAGACCAAGGATACTCTTTATGAGGACTCTGATGCTGAGGAATCTATCCCTTCAGCCTCTCCTCCTGAGGATTACTCTTTTGGGGATACTTTGCATACCATGAGGGAACATTTCCATTGGGAAAGTCAGGAATACTCAGAATCCAAGAAAAGGCTCAGGGATTTCTTATTGCCTCATCACAGGTCCCTGGCTATTCCGCCTGTAGTAGACATTGTGGATGATGTGTTCTCTGAATCCAGCTCATCTCCTGACTCTTTGCCCCCCTGCTCCAGCCAAGCCAGATAGGTATTAGAGTCCCTGACTCAAGTTTCTTTACAAAAACCCTTCAGCCGATCCAGAAACTATTTTCCAGGGTCCAAAAGGGGTTAAGGCTTCCATTGCAAAAATTCCAGTACCATCTGACAGATTCCAGAGCTTTGGATAGATGGAAGAAAGTATACACGTCTACAACTTTAGCAGTAAGAGCTTTAAATTGCCAGTTTCACATGCTTAAGTACCAACAATATTTAATGGCTCAGTTAAAACAGAAAATGCTTGCTAGCTCAGACGCTCCTGATTGTAAAGAAATGCAGGATTTATTGCATGCAGTTGAACAGGTGGGAAAACATACTGTGCAAATGTGGTTTTGATTCTTTAGAGGCCTCTTGTAGAGCAGCAGTTACAGGTTCTGTTATTCGAAGACATGCTTGGTTAAAAGAACAGTTTACCTGAACATGTTAAGGCAAAGTTACTGGATGCTCCTTTACAACATGATACCTTGTTTGGTGTTAAGGCAGAAGAGGTGTTAAAGAAAATGGAGGATAAAGCTAAATCTATGCAAACAGTTAAGGAATTCTTACAGGTACAGCCACCTCGGTTTAGCAGAAATTGGCCAACAAAAAATTGGTCCTTTCCAGTGTCAGGCCACAGAGAGGCATATACAGATGCCCAAGAGGCAGATCTCAACCCCAAGGCTCAAACAGACGACAGTGGGGCACCTCATCTCCAAAAAGAGGTGAGGACAGGTCTCAACCTTACAGGAAACAAGTCACAATGACTTTCCTTTGCTTACGCCAGGCACATCCCTTCTGGAAGCCCCCTTAGGGGGAAAACTAGCACTTTTTTCTCAAAACTGGCGAACAATTACCCAAGACAAATGGGTCCTGAATATTGTGTCTCAAGGTTACAGATTCCACTTCCATACTTTACCAAAGCTAAGAGAATGCCGGACCTGCCACAAAATCAATGGGCAGAGGCACAAAAACAAATTTCAGCCCTCATGGACATGAGAGCTATACAAAAAGTACCAAAACAGGAACAAGGACAAGGATTTTACTCAGACTTCCTGGTTCCCAGAAAGGACAAAGCCTGGAGGCCTATACTGGACCTTTCAATTCTGAATACTTACCTGGATATTCCAAAAGTCAAAATGTTGACATTACAACAGCTTCTACCCGTGCTGGGCAAGAAGGCTTGGCTTGTTACTCTGGACCTAGCATGTCCCCATCAGACAAAATTGCAGAAGATACCTCAGATTCAAAGTGGGTGCAATGCACTACCAATTCTCTGCACTGCCCTTTGGCTTATCTACTGCGCCCAGGGTCTTCACAAAGTGCCTGGCACCAGTAATTGCATTTTGCAGACAAAAAGGAATTAAAATATATCCATACCTGGACGACTGCCTCATTCAAGCAGAGACCAAAGACATTCTTCTGCGGCATCTGGCGTTTGTGAAAAAGTTGCTAATTTCTCTAGGGTACACAGTAAACGAAAAGAAGTCAAAACTAGTGCCCTCACAGCAGATCACATTCCTGGTTGCCAGCTTAAATACAACAGCCCCAGATGGTTTACCTCAGCCAAACAAGTGCAACTAACTTAACATTTTCAACTACTGGCAAAAACGTCCCATCTCCCTGCAAGAAAAATTCTGCAGGTCCTGGGATTCATGGCATCCTGCATACTACTAATGCCATATGCCAGACTGCATATGAGGAAATTACAATGGTACCCAAGTATTTGGACTCAACATTCTCAGTCTAGAAGCAGTAATTCCAATAATTCCCTGCCTACAACAGGAGTTTCGATGGTGGGCACAGGCATGTCACCTAAACAAGGGTCAGCCTTTTACCCAACCCACAGCCAGGCAAACTCTTAACAGATGCTTCGGACTATGCCTGGGGAGCACACATGGCAGGAACATGCATTCAGGGCAAGTGGACCACAGACTAGATGCGTCTTCACATCAATCAAAAAGAGATGGCTGTTCAAAATGCCCTAACAACCTTCAAGGACCTTCTACATCCAGGACAACAACTACTAAAGACAGACATCACCACAGTAATGTGGTACATAAACAAGGGGGCACTCATTCTTATCCCCTCTGCAGGCAAGCCATGACCTTGTGGAACACAGCTCTAACATACCAAGTGCACCTGCAAGCACAATTCCTGCCAGGAAAGAAAAATACCCTGGCAGACCTAAGCAGAAATATGGACCCTCACGAATGGAAATTGAATCCACAAATCTTCAGCATGATAACACAAAAATTGGGATGCCCAGACATAGATCTTTTTGCCTCCCCTCTGAATTGCCAACTACAAAAATTCTGCACAAGGACTTTTCACAAACCAGCATGGAAAGTGGATGCTCTTCTGTTCAGCTGGAAAAACCTAAAAGTCTATGCCTTCCCACCACTGCTCTCCTTTCAAAGGTACTCCTAAAAGCCAGACAAGAAAAACCACAGATGATCCTGATTGCTTCAGACTGGCCACACCAGCACTGGTACCCTATCTTAAGGAACTTGGTTCAGGGCCCACCATGGATTTTGCCCCAAATTCCACACCTGACTCAACATAATCCGATCCTGCACGGTCAGCTCAAAACCCTAAACCTGGCTGCATGGCAGATATTTTAGTCAGACAATACCTCTCTCTAAAGCTGTTATGGATGTCATTTTGGAGGCCAGGAGGCCTAGCACCAGGAAAGCTTACTTAGAAAAATGGAAGAGATTCTGTGCCTGGAACCAGGCTCACAGCCTTGACCCTCTTGTTGTAAACATCACTCAGATTTTACAATACTTAACTGAGATGCTGGACAGAGGCCTATCCTTTTCATCAATCAAGATTCACGCCTCTGCCATTTCTGCACATTACAACACGGATCCTCCTTTATTCTCTCATCCCTTGCTAAAGCAGTACCTCAGAGGGGCTAAAAACATAAGACTGCCCCGGAGAGCACCAACTTGGGACCTCAATTTCATTTGGGGAAAACTGACCCTACCACCTTTTGAGCCAGCCAATACAGCCTATCTAAAATTTTTATCCTGGAAAACAGCTCTGCTCCTGGCAGTAACTTCAGCACGAAGAGTCTCAGAGCTACAGGCATTCATGGCAGTGGAACCTTTTATAATTTTTCATCAGGATAGGGTATCTTTAAGGACAAACCCTACCTTCATGCCAAAGGTGGTATCTAGTGTGGCTCTTAACCAAACCATCCATTTGCCTACTTTTTATCCAAACCCCCAACTTAAGGGGGAGAAACTTCTACATTCTTTGGACATACACAGGCAGCTATGCTTCTTCTTGGACAAAACAAAAGCTTTCAGGAAAACTGATCAACTGTTTGTAGCATATGCTGCAGGATCGCAAGGCTATCTCAAAGCAGACTATATCCAAATGGATAGGACACTGTATTCGGTACTGCTACACACAGCATGGAAAATCAGTCCCTAATAACATTAGGCCTTATTCCACCAGGGCAACAGCCACTTCAGCCTTTCTCAGAGGAGTACCTACCAAGGAAATTTTGGAGGCTGCAACTTGGAGTTCAGTGCACACCTTCACCAAGCATTACCACCTGCCTCTTTACTCTAAATCCAGAGCAGGATTTGCCACTGCAGTTCTGCAGGGCCTCTTAGCCAATCCTAACTCTGTATAGACCAGCTACCCAATCTTGGCTTTGGGATTCAACCCAAGTGTGATGACTGCAGCAGTGTAACACGATGAATATAGTAGAGTTTTGTACCTACCATAAATGTTAAGTGTTTACACTGCTGCAGTCCAGGTTACCCTCCCTCCATCCCCTCTGAACTAGCTGGGCTTCTCTATATCCTAGGTTGTATTTGCTGGTAACTGGAGGTATTTTTATTTTGTGTATATATTTGATTAGCAGTATGTATTGCCTACCCACTAGGGGGCACCTGACATCTGGGGCAAGAAACTGAAAATGGCGTCTGATGCATATTATATACCCCTGGCGCACTGACGTCAGGGAAGAAGCGACAGCAACCGACGCCGGACCAAGACTTTGGAACTCTGGCAGACTGCGGGGACCGCCTGACAGCAGGATAACCCAAGTGTGATGACTGCAGCAGTGTGAACACTCTAACATCTACATTTATGGTAGGTACAAAACTGTACTTTATGGCTCTGTGGAACACAACCTTGTGCTGCCAAGTGCATCTACAAGCTCAATTCCTGCCAGTAAAACTAAATTCACTGGCAGACTAAGCAGAAATCTCTTGGACCCACACAAGTGGAAACTGGAACCAAAGACTTTCAACATGTTGATAAATGGAGGAGCCCAGATATAGACCTGTTTGCCTCACCCCAGAACTACCAGTTGGACAAATTCTGTACAAGGACTCCCCACAAACGAGCTTGGAAAGTGGATGCTTTGTCCTTCAGCTGGAAAAATCTTAGCCTAGCACCTACTTATACACCTATAAACTATCTGCCCGAGGGCATTTATAAGCCTAGCCAGTCAGCTTTCACCACTCCATTGATCAATTAACTGAGCCTCTGTCAAGAAGAGCCAGTGAAGTGATCCCAGGGGTGTATTCTGTTACCCATCCACTCGTCAAGGTTTCTGTTAGTGAGGGGCTCTGCCTAATGTAGTTAGGAATTTTGTTCCAAAGCATGGGGAGTCTCTGACAGGAATCTATCCCTACAGCATGTTTTATTGTGGCGAGGTTTAGCTCACTAGAGCAAGTGGCTCGCAGTGACTTGGATTTCTTTAGGTGGAGCATGTCCAATTCTGAGTTGGACATGGCTTTGTAAGTCAGGCAGAGATCACCTCTGAGTAAGCGATATGCCACTGAGTACAGCTGGAGTTTTTCCAGTCTGGCTGCATAGGACATATGTTTGAGACCAGTAATCCTCTTGGTGAGGTACTTTTGTGGTATTTCCAGCTGTTGGAAGTGTCTTGAGGTACATCCCAAATGGGGCATTGTACTCTGATGGGTCTGAGTGACTAGTAGAGGGGCACTATAATCTCTCTTTCTAGATGCGAACCCTTCAGTAATTAGATGGGCTACATAGGATTTCCTATCTGCCTGGGTCCCCAGATCTCACCTCTTCTGTATTAAGGGGGCTTCTACCTATGTGGTAATTCATGGGTGTTTTGTTTTTCCCCAAACGGGATGACTATGCATTTTTTGGCATTTAGCTTCAGACCATGACTTTGACACCAGGTGTCCGTCTCAATAAGGCCCTTTTAGTGCGTCTGTCAGCTGGTGAGTCAATTATGGCTCCCAGTTTGCAGTCCTCTGCGAACTTGGTTAGCCATAGTCGTCCTGTGTTTGCCTGTACTTCTGAGAAGTATATGCCGAGCAGTAGGGGTCCCAGGACAAAGCCTTGTGGGACACCACTTGTGACTGGTTTAGAGTCGGACCTGGAGCCCGCTATTCTTACTGTGTGTTCTGTCTGTAAGCCAGTTGGCAACCCATCTCGTGATGGGGGGTTTATGTTCAGGCTGGTGAGTTTTCTATAATTCCCGAGTGGGGAATGGTGTCAAAAGCCTTGGTGAGGTCAAGGTAGGCTGTGTGAACTACCTTCCCCTCATCTATGGCCTTGGTGATTCTCAGTCGACCAGGTTTAGTAGGCATGATTTGCCCTTAAAGCTGAACTGGGTCAGGTGAAGTGTTTGGAGGTTCCCAATGTCTCAATGAGTTCCATGATGCGATCCATAGCCTTGCAGATCAGGCTAGTCAGGCTTATGGGGCGATAGTTACCAGGGTCAGTTGTGGCTCCCCCTGCTGTGCACCATTCTATGGGCACGTAGCCTGTGGAGTGGCTGAGGTTGAACAGTGTTTAAGTGGGGGGTTAGTTCATTCTGTAGTTCGTGCAAGGTGCAGCCTGGGACACCATCTGGCCCCATTGACACTGCTTTTGGAAGGGCTGATATTCGTGTTTCACTGTTGCAGTCATTACATCGGCCGGACTGAATTCCAAAGTCTTGGGTCCTGCATTGGCTGCTGTCGCCCCTTCCCTGACTGGCTTTCAGGGATATAAAAGAAGCAGCTGACGCCATTTTCTTCAGTCTTTCTTGCTGCTCTGTGCCCGAAGCAGAAGCAGTTGGCAAGTGCCGGCCGGCTGACTCCTGAGATTTTTGTATTGATGTTTCAGATCCGAAGTCTTCAATAAAGCTAAGTACCCCATTGGGGAAACTTGTTTTTCTTGCTCCAGACCGATGTCAGAAAAAGTTAACTATTTCTTGTGGGAAACTAATACCTCATAAGGATTTTCATTCTTGCTGTATTCCTTGCCTAGGCCCTGATCACAACATTTCTGGTTGTCTGTTTTGTTAGATTTAACCAACGCACTATTAAGCGCCAGTATGATTTTGCTTTAAACTTTTTTGGACGCCGATTTAATTACCCTTAAATGTCGGATAGCCATCCGACTACCGGAGTTTACAAAAAACGCAGAGAAACAACCGAGGCCCGAAACAGACTGCAAAACTTCTAAGCCAGTCGCAGTTTCTCAGTGAGGCGCTTTTGCAGCCCCTGACACGCGCTACTTTAGAGTCGCAGGCCGCTACCGACTCCCACGTGGAGTTAGCCATGCCGCTGGATACTCAAGGTGTCGCTGGATACACAAGGTATTGGAGCCTTGGATGCTAATCCCTCAGATGGGTCTGGGGCCACTGAGCAGGTACCAGCTTCTGAGGGTGTATTCAGACCTAAATATCTTTACATTAAAACGACTTCAGCTTCAAAGGCAAAGACTAAAGCACCTTCTAAAGCAAGGAAACAAACTCAAGAGCCACGTGGACAGTCCTCTATGCCCAAAAAACAGATGCTCAAAATGGCCGAAGACTTTATTACCTTGATCAGGGGGATGGGAAGGCCTAGGCAAGACACTATGAATCTTCAGAGCAGGTTTCTATTTCTTCGGATTCCTTTTCTGAACATGAATATTCTCTACCCCCTATGAGTATTCTGATGCTGAAGAATCTATACCATCAGCATCTCCTCTTGACTATTCCTTTGGAGAAACCTTGCACACCATGAGGGAGCATTTCCACTGGGAGAGCCAAGATTTTTCAGAATCTTAAGAGGCTCAGGGATTTTCTATTACCACCTCAGCCAGGCCTCTAGCCATTCCACCTGTTAGACATTGTAGATGTATTTTCGCAGTCTAGTCTGACCCCTGACTCCTTACCCCCATCTCCTGTTAAGCCTGACAGATATTACAGGGTTCCTGACTCGCACATTTCTTTTTAAAAACCTTGCTGCTGACCCAGAAACTATATCACTAGGGTCCAAAGGGGGTTAAGGCTTCCACTGCAAAAAACCCAACCCCCCCTGACAGATTCAAGGGTACTGGATAGATGGGGAAAAAAGGTTTACACCTCTGCAACTTTGGCTATAAGGGCCTTAAACTGTCAATTTCATATGCTTAAGTATCAGCAACATGTCATGGGATTGCTTAAACAGAAAATGTTAAATTCTGAATGTGCAGAAAACAAGGAAATGAGGATTTATTGTATGCAGCTGAACAAGTTGGAAAACCTACTTTGCAATGTGGTTTTGATTCTTTGGAGACCTGCAGGGCTGCAGTTGCAGGTTCTGTAATTAGAAGGCATGCTTTGTTAAAGGAACAAAATCTGCCTGATCATGTTAAATTACTAAATGCACCTTTACAGCATGATGCTTTGTTTGGTGTTAAGGCAGAAGAGGTGTTAAAATGGCGGACAAAGCTAAATCTATGCAAACTGTCAGATTTGTTTACAGGTACAGCCACCTAGGTTTAGTAGACACTGGCCTACAAAGAATTGGTCCTTTCCTGTGTCAGACCTCAAAGGGGCAGACCTAGATGCCCTAGGGGCAGATCCCAGGCGCAAGGTCCTTATAGGCCCAAGCAGTGGGGTGCTTCTACCTCCAAAGCTGGAGAAGGTAGATCACAAACATACAGAAAACAGTCCCAATGACTTCCCCCTGCCAGCACTAAGTACTTAGCTTCTGGCAGCACCCTTAAGGGGGAAAATTAGCACTTTTTGCTCAAAATTGGCGCACAACCCAGGACAAGTGGATAGTGTCACAAGGCTACAAGTTCCACTTCCATACTCTACCAAAGGTAAACGGCTGGCCAGATCTGCCAAAAAATCAATGGGCAGAGGCACAAAAACAAGTCTCATCCCTCATGGACATGTGGGCCATTCAACAAGTACCAGAGCAAGGACAAGGATTTTACTAGACTGTTCTTGGTACCCAGAAAGGACAAGGCCTGGAGGCTGATACTGGACCTATCTATTTTGAACACTTTCCTGAACATTCCAAAATTCAAAATGTTGACTTTGCAGCAGCTTCTGCCCATGCTGGGCAGGAATGCTTGGCTTGTGACCTTAGACCTAAAAGAGGCATACCTGCATGTTCCAATCAGTCATGCAGAAGATACCCAAGATTCAAGGCTGGTTCAATGCATTACCAGTTCTCTGCACTGCCCTTTGGCTTATCTACTGTGCCCAGGGTCTTTACAAAGTGCCTGGCACCAGTAATTGCATTCTGCAGACAGAGGAATACAAATATATCCTTACTTGGACGACTGTCTCATTCAAGCAGAGAACAAGGACATTCTTCTTCAGCTTCTGGCATTTGTGAAAAGACTTCTAACATGCCTAGGGTACACAGTCAACAAAAAGAAATCAAAACTAGTACCCTCACAAGAGATAATATTCCTGGGTGCAAGCTTGAATACAACTGCCCAGATGGCTTATCTCATGCCAGACAAAGGCAACTGACTACCTATTTCAAAAAGTTGGCAACAAAGGGCCCAGTTTTCTGCAAGAAAAATTCTGCAGGCTTTGGGATTCATGGCATCCTGCATCCTACTAATTCCATATGCAAGACTGCATATGAGGAAACTTCAGTGGTACCTAAAAAGTTTGGACTCTGCCACAGCCTGGAAACGGTCATTACTCTCACCCCCTGCCTGCAATGGGAGTTTCAATGGTGGGCAAAGGCTTGTCACCAGAACAAGGGATAGCCCATTCACATTACCTCCAGCCAGGCCCACACTAACAACGGATGCATCAGACTATGCCTGGGGAGCCCACATGGCAGGAAGATGCATTCAGGGCACATGGTCCTCAAACCAAATGCATCTACATATCATTCAGAGGTGTTGGCTGTTCAAAATGCCCTGGCAGCCTTCAAGGACCTACTTCATCCGGGACAACTACTGATAGACAACACCACGGTCATGTAGCATATAAAACAGGGGGGGCACACATTCTTACCCCCCTTTGCAGACTAGCCATGACCTTGTGGGACATTGACTTACCAAGTACGTCTGCAGGCACAATTCCTGCCAGGAAAGGAAAATACTCTGGCAGACGAACTAAGCAGAAACCTCATGGATCCCCACGAATGGAAGCTGGATCCACAAGTCTTCAGCATAAGGAAATGGGGATGCCCAGACATCGATATATTTTGTCTTTCCTCTCAATTACCAACTAAAAAGATTCTCCACAAGGACTTATCACAGACAAGCATGGAAAGTGGACGCCCTAGCTTTCATCTGGAAAAACCTATCAGTATATGCCTTTCCTCCTCAAGGTGCTCCTAAAGGTCAGACAGCAGAAGCCCAAGATGATACTGCTACGCCAGTACTGGTATCCTAAGAAACTTATCTCTATGCCCAGCTTGGACCTTGCCTCAAATACCTCTACTACTGTCCCAGCAAGACAAATCAGATCATGCACTGCCAACTCAGGACATTAAACTTGGCAGCATGGTGAATAATGTAGTCACAAAAAACACCTCAGTAAAGCTGTGATGGATGTCATTCTGGAAGCCAGAAGGCCTAGTACTAGAAAGTCTTATGCTGGAAAATGGAAGAGATTCTGTGCCTGGAACCAGGCACAAGGAACTGATACAGTGGTACCAAATATTCCTCAGATTTTGCAATACTTAACTGAGATGCTGGACAACGGCCTGTCTTTCAACAATAAAAATTCATGCCTCTGCCATTTTGTCTCATTACAATAGAGCCACCACTTTTTTCTCACCCTTTATTAAGGCAGTAACTGAGGAGCCAAAAATTTAAGCCCCCCAAGGAGACTACCAATACCTGCATGGGACCTCAAGTATGTCTTGGAAAAGCTCACCCTGCCTTCTTTTGAGCCAGCTGCTACTGCTGATATGAAGTTTTTATCTTGGAAAACAGCTCTTAGCAATTACTTCTGCAAGACGAGTTTCAGAGCTACAGGCACTCATGGCTGTGGAACCTTTCATCCAGACGGGGTCTCCCTGAGTACAAACCCAACATTTATGACTAAAGTAGTGTCCAGTGTGGCTCTTAACCAAGCCATCCATGTGTCAACCTTTTACCCAAATCCACAGAACAAGGGGGAGAGAATTCTGCATTCTTTGGACATACACAGCTTACATTCTACTTGGACAGAACCAAAGCTTTCAGAAAGAGCAATTACTAGTGGCATATGCTGCAGGATCACAAGGAAAGCCCATCTTAAAGCAGACTGTAAGTGGCTAGGCCACTGTATTCGTTTCTGCTACTTACACCATGGCAAACCAGTGCCTAAGGGCATTAGGCCTCATTCCACCAGAGCTGCAGCCACCTCAGCAGCCTTCCTCAGGGAAATTGCAACCACAGACATTTTAGAGGCGGGTACTTGGAGTTCAGTACACACCTTTACAAAGCATTATCATCTGCCACTCTACACTAAATCCAGGGCAGGCTTTGCCACTGCAGTTCTGCAGGGCCTCATAGCTGCTCTTACTGCTGTCTAGTTCCAGCCTCCCAACCATAGCTTTTGGGACTCTACTCAAATGTAATGACTGCAACAGTGAAACATGAAGAACATAGTACAGTTGTGTACACTTACCATAAATGTAGATGTTAGTGTATTCACTGTTGCAGTCCAGGTTACCCACCCGCCTTCACCCTTTTTTTCCTTTGTATCTTATCTTTCCTTCTTTGATTTATACTACCTATGTGGTGTATTTGCTTATAGATGAAGGTAAAATTTATATAGGTGTATTTTGTTATATATATATATATATAATTTGGCTACCCTTTTTTGGGGGCACCTGACATCTGGGGCAAAAAAAAAACTGAAGAAAATGGAGTCAGCTGCTTTTATACCCCTGACAGCCTGACGTCAGGGAAGGAGCTGCAGCAGCTGACGCAGGACCCAAGACTTTGGAATTCAGGCCGGCTGAGGGCAACCTGCCAGCAGGATTACCCAAATGTAATGACCAACAGTGAATACATTCTAACATCTACATTTATGGTAAGTGTACACAACTGTACTTTTTCACCTGTGCGTCTATTTTCTGGGACACTACACTTTTCCGGTATTGTTGTGGGCCCTTTTGTGGGTGAGATGGGGTGAAGTTTGCACTGAATCTATCTGCCAGGATGTTGGCAATATCAGTGGGTTCAGTATATTTTGTGCTATTTTGCAGTAGCTCAGAGCATATCTGAGAGTTGCCACTTAGATTCTTGACGTAGCTAAAGAAGGCTTTGTGGTTTATCTTTTGAATCCTTGGCTATTTTTCTTTCGAAGTTGGCCTTGATTTTGAGGAACCTTAGTTTCTTACTAATACTGATCAGGGATGTCTTTCTTCTTGGATTTTGCTTTTTTTCTGAACTAGTTTCTTTCTCCTATTGTATAGCCTGTTTATGGTAAGGGTCCACCAGACTGGTTTCATTTTCATGGGTGTGAGTCTTGATTTTGCTAGGGATGGTGCGATCCATGCATCCTTGTAGGTGCTCATAGAGTGCATTTGTAAAGGTTTCTGCAGCTTGGGCAGCATTATCCTTTAGTGTGAGGGTTGTGAAACTTGCCAATTCTGTCTTAAGTAAGGTGAAGTTTGCTTTAGAAACGTTTTTCACTGTGGTTTCCTTAGTTGGGGGTGGTGGGGTGTGGACATCCAGTGTAATTTAGTTTTATGGTCTGATCTAACCAGTGATGGGTTGACCTCTGGTGTGGAACACCTGTCGCCCATGTTGGTGATGACCAGGTCCAATATGTTTTCATCTCTGGTAGGGGAGTTTGCCATCTGATCCAGGGCATTTGAGTTGATAAATTCCAGGAAGCGCCGGACCTGGGAGTTTGTACTGGAGTAGTTTTCCCAGTTAACAGTAGGGTAATTGAAATTGCCCAATATCAGGGTGTTCGGTAGGACCTTCATGTTTTCCAGTGTCTCCAGAAAGGTAGAGTGGTGGTCCTGGATCATGGAGGGTGATCTGTAGCAGGCCACAATTTGCATTACAGATTTGCCTGATGTTAGTTGCACATGGATGATCTCTGAGGTATGCTGTGCCTCTAACCTGGAGGTGTAGGTATCCTTGAATATGGATATACCCCCTCCTTTTGTCTTTAGGTCCATGTTCTGTGGCAGAAATGTGTGGTATGAGTTGTAGCCCGGTAGTGTTATGCCTTTCCCCCTCTGCCTCTCCAAAGTACTACTGAAGATCAAACAGAACAAGCTAAGGATGATACTGATTGCACCAGACTGGCCACGCCAACATTGGTACCCCCTCTTGTGCAGTTACTGCTGCCCCATGGCACCTGCCTCAGACCCCTACCCTGCTGTCACAGTAGGAGAGCCAGATTATACACCCTCTGCTTCAAACCCTGACCTGGCAGCCTGGCTAATTGTTGGATGTCATTTTGGAGGCAAGGAGATCTAGTACTAGAAAATCTTATGCTGAAAAATGGAAAAGATTCTGTGCCTGGAACCAAACTCGAGGGATGGGCACAGCAGTGCCCAACTTACCTCAGATTCTTCAGTGCTTAACTGAGATGCTTCACAAGGGCCTTTCTTTCTCCTCCAAAATGCATGCCTCGGCCATTTCAGCTAATTACGTCACAGAACCACCCCTCTTCTCTCATCCACTACCCAAGCAGTTCCTCAGAGGGTCAAAAACACCCAGGCGAGCCCCAACTCCAGCCCTGGGACCTTAACTTTGTATTGGAAAAACTCACTCTTCCTCATTTTGAGCCAGCTGCAAGTGCAGAGTTAAAATTCTTTTCTTGGAAAACAGCCTTTTTAGCAATCACTTCAACAAGAAGGGTATCTGAATTACAGGCGTTATGGCAGTGGAGTCTTTCATCTTTTATGCAGACAGGGTGTCCCTCAGGACCAATCCCTCCATGCCCAAGGTGGTATCCAGTGTGGCTCTTAGTCCATTCATTTGCCAACCTTTTCTACTCCACATAACAAAGGGGAACACATACTGCACTCATGTGCACAGAACGTAGATTGTACTTTGACAGGACTAAACCTCAAAGGAAATCTAAACTGCTGGTGGCATTTTGCAGGGGCAGAGGGAAGGCTATTTCAAAGCAAACCATTTCTAAATGGATAGGCCATTGCATTAATTTCTGCTATAAGCACCATGGAAAACCTATCCCACAGGGGATTAGACCCCATTCAACCAGGGCTGCATGTACCTCTACAGCCTTTCTCCGACGTGTCCCTACCAGAGACATCCTAGAAGCTGCTACCTGGAGTTCTGTACATACTTTCACCAAGCATTACCATTTGCCAATTTTCTCTAAATCCAGCTCTGGCTTTGCCACTGCAGTCTTGCAGGGCCTTATAGCTGGTCCTAATGCTATCTAAATTCCTCCTCATATCCTTAGCTTTGGGAATCTACCCAAATGTGATGACTACAACATTGAATACACTAACAGCTACATTTATGGTAAGTGTACACAACTACTTCCTGCTCCATCATTGCTTGTTCCCTCAACTCAGTCTGAAATTTTGGGACCAATACCTTCCCTGGTGCTGCCTGTGACTGACACCCTATGTCCCCAGGACAAGGTGTTCCCTCAGTTGATTCCTTTGTGGGTCAGCTTCCAAGCCCCTTTCTAGACAGACCCGAATATCTCTCTATTCTGTCCATTCCTCCATGAGGGATGGTCTGTAGTGAGGTTGGACCAGCTCATTGTGGCCAGATGTCTTGGTTTCTTCTCAAGCCTCACTCCCTTCTAGAGATTAGACTTCCTCTCCTAGGACTCCCAACTTTTCCTCCTTTAACCTTCTCAGAGTTTAGAGATTACAACAGACTATTCCAGTTCCAGTACGACAGACTATTCCAGTTCCAGCTGCTCTGGCCCAGACTGTTTTCTGTTTTGGTTCTAGACACTGCCTTGAGTGTCTCAGCTCCATTGAAGCTGATGGACTCCCAGGGTCATGGCTCTGCTGCCTGATCCGAGGGGCTTGTATCGGATCCAGGTTTTTTCAGAGCAACCCTTAGCTCTTGGTGCACATGGGTTCTTCCCTGGTTCTAACTTTGGGGGCGGTTTCATGCGAGTGGGGTTGGGACCACGGTTACAAGGTTTTTTCTTGGTTACAGGCTCGTGTCCCTCTCAGCTGGTCCTTTCCCTCTCTGCATTTCATCCCAATACCCCTGCTTGTTCAGAGTTTCCAACTTCCATGCTTGGACAGCGAACACCAAAGCTGCAGGATGCCCCACTACAGGGTCCTTCAGACTTCTCCACAAAGCTTCTCGCTGATAAGGTGCCCCAAAAGATGTGTAAGGGGAAACACCTGGATTTCCCAGAAGAATCTGTTGCAGAGGACACTGACTTTGATGGGAAGGGCTCCCCAGTCAGCCTCAAGGTGTCTCCTTTGGAGACATTCTGGAAATCCTGAAGCCCACAAACCCTACCTCAGGGGTCTGTGTACCTGCAAGGCCATGGTGCTCGCACATTTACCTCTTGGGTGACCCCCTCATTAAATTGATTGTGTTGTGAGCTTGGAAGGCTCCTGACTTTGTAGAGCTTATCCTCAGGACACTGGACAAAATTCTCAGTGCCAGAGGGCCATCTGTATTGGGCTAAGGTATTAGCAGTAATGACATGATTGTGGCAGCCACCAAGAAGAAATTTGCATTATTCCATTGTTCATCCTCCTAACAAGGAGTCTAAGGGGATGGACAGATTTGGAAAGCAGGTGTATGCCTCCTCAACCTTCGCTTTAAGGTCCTTAAATTTTTATGGCACGTTTTACTAGACTCCAAAGGGATCTTGGCAAAGAGCTGTCTGAGGAAGGTAAAGATAGTGCCCTCCCAACTGGCTATCCTGGAGTCTGTCCAGCTCTTCCATGAGTATGACTTCACATGCAGCCAAAGGGACAACTAGGGCAGCAGGTTCTGGCATTGTCATAATGAAGCATGTCTGGATGTGCTTGCGAGTTTGTGAAGCCATTTAAGTCTCTCAATGCTCCTTTTGACAGTCTCTTTAGCCCTAAAGTCAGCAAAACACTAGCCAAGTGTGAGGGTCTTTCCATCTTTCTATCTGCAGTGGGCATATTTTTTTTTACTCCCAGCAGTCCTATTCCAGGAGCCAGAGGAGCAGGAAGATGTGGTTCAAAAAATCCCAAGGGCCTTTTCAGAACACATGGCTCCCCTCTGGGCAGAGGGGGGAGTTCCAATGGAAGATGCTGACCCTGCAGCAGAGGTGGCCTGCAAATCAAGGTTTGAGATTCTTGAAGCCCTGCCAGTGTTCCTGAAAGAGGGCCAGGTTGCTTGCCTCTGGTGCAGTTAGAGAAGTTTGTCCTTGTACACAAGAGCCTGGCAACAAATAACCATATATGTTATGCAGTCCAATCTCGCCTACATTCTTACCCGTGGGTTCGGAGCCAAATATCGGCTCTGACTCGGCCTAACTTTTCTAGCTCAAAGTCTTCTATTGGCTGGGCTAAGAAGGTATCCCATGCTGCACTGCTCCATATCCCCAGATCTCATTTGCTGCTCGTGTAGCTCGGACGTGGTCTCGCTCTTGGCTGTGGCCAAGTACCTTTTTTCTTGAGAGAATTTGTTAAAAGCAAAAGCTGTTTTAATAGATATTTCTATTTGGTGTTTTTTGGTTATAATCTCTGTAGTGTGATTGTTGAGAACCTAGTCCATCCCCTTACTTGTCCATGTGTTTTTTGCTATCTAAAACCGTTTTGAATTAGAGGTTTTTGTGTCTGTCTTCCTTGTTCTGTATGCGAGTTTTGTCAAACCGTGTGAGGTTTTTAGACCTAGTCGTCTTAGTGTGTGTCCCTTCTGAGGATCGTGTGCTTTGTGGAAAAATTTGTTCCCACGCTTAGTGTGGTGTTTTTGTGCGACTGTAGTTGTTTTTCCAGTCAGGCAGTGACTTGCTCGTTGTATTGGTATTTGTGATTAATTTTCAAGATGTCCAAAGATTCCAAGGAGCACAAACCTTCGGGTTTTAAAAAGTGCTCTGTGTGGTTACAAAATGTCCATCACCGATGGACATTCAGTATGCATTTATTGTCTGGGAGCAATCCACTTGCAGGAGTCCTGCAGCTTCTGCCATGCTTTTAGTCCCAGGGTGCTTCAAGAAAGAAAGTAAGTTAATTCTGAAGGGACTCTTAAAGCCCTCGTTCGAAGAGGCCATGGATTCTGCTTCCACTTCAAAATCAAAATCCACAAAATCAAAAAGAGATCTCCGGCTCCTTCAGTCTCCTCGGAGCCACCGGAGAAAGTAATGAAACTAGCATCGAACCTCCTCGGCTCCACTGTCCTCGGGGCTGCAGGAAGTGTCTGTGTTGATGGAACTGGCGTCTGCTCCAGTTATATTGGAACCTCTTTGGAGCTGATCGCCCAGTACTAGACCAGTGTCACCTGAGAGGAGATCCCGATCTCCCTCCCAGTCCTCCAAATCCTCCAGGACACTTTCAGGTGTGAATGTTGATAGGGTGGTGCAGAGGCTCCTTCAGTCACCGGTTTTGGCTAAATTGTTCTCTGCTCCGGAGCCTGTCCCGATACCTTCTTTGATTATTCCTCTGAGTGCATCTCTGTCTTCAGAGCAGGAATGCTCTGCTCCATGTGATGTTCCTAGGTCTGTTCCGATGGCCCCTCCGGGCTTATCGGTGCTGACATCAGCTCCGACCCCTAATGAGCCAAAGAAGAACACAAACTAATAAAAAACAAAATAAACAAACACACCAAGCCAGCAGGAATTGTAGTTAGCGCTTTCATTTACTTCATAAGCAAACTTCATCAGACAACAGTTAAAAACACAAGTCATTTAAATATCCCTCCAAAAAGGCCAATTAAACAATTAATTACATACTCAAATTGTCCTTAAAGGAACATACACACAATTGTTCATGCTATATAAAAATCAGTACATAAACATCAGTGTATACAGCAAGCTAAAATATATCCATAAATTGAATTAATAATCATCTAAAACAGGATTTCAGTTTTAACATTTTTTATAGATAAATTATCATTCAGCCCAGGAAGGGAATGTGCATTAAACTTCAATTGCCAAATCAGTTCCCTTTCATCTAATTTCAGAGCTATAGTACCACCTCTATTATATTTATCCAACACTTGATCAATGACAAAAAATAGAAATGCATGTGACTGAAAACTGATTTACATGCCTAGTCAAGGCATTATTCAAATTCAGCTTCCTAATGTTGTACAAATGCTCATAGATGTGCTGTTTCAGGCATCTTTCTGTCCTTCCAATATAAAATGCAGGACATGCTTGACATACTGCCATGTACACAACATTCTTAGATGAACAGTTATATCTGTCCTTAAGCTGGTGTACACTCCCATACATCTCAAAGGAATCAGTAACTTTAATAAATTTACAAAAATGACAGAAACCACATTTTGACATACCACCAAGAATATTAATTCCACGATTACTTTCCAAGGCATTTTTGAGGTTAGTACCCTTCCTAAAAATAACATCAGGTTTCTTTCTAATCCTATTATTAATCAATGCATCCTCCCTCAGAAAACACCAATTCTTATTAATAATATACCTGAGGTCATCAGCATCAAGTGATAATGTAGTAATAAATCCACTATATCGGACATCCTCACTTGAATTAGGTTCGAGACAATTTTCCCACACCTAAAACAGAAGTGACCATACCATCGTCCAATAAATTAATCTGTTCAATAAAAGGGGCGTCTCTAAATGGTGAGGCAGTATGCAAAAGGGGTTTAAAAGACCCTCTCTTTTAATACTAACCTCAGCACAAACCCGAGTGGGTTTTAACCCCTTTTCACAAACATCTCTGTTAATAAATCACATTCAAGAATGAAGTCAGCCTCATTTGTAACCATTCTGGATGCCCTAACAAACTGCCCTTTTACAACAGCCTTCTTTTGATGGTAGGGATGAGCACTAGACCAGTGCAAAAAAGCATTGGAATAAGTGGCCTTTCTAAAAATCTTGGTAAATCTTTCATTAACCAAATCCTTAGTTCAATGTCCAAGTAGGAAGTCCACTTTAAACTCAAAAAAACTTTAAAAATTCAGTGAAATTATTCATATGTTCAAACAAAACCTCTGCTAATTCTAAACCACCCTTCCATTCCATAAAAATATCGTCCAGATAGTGTGTTTACCAGATGACATTCTTAAACGGGGCATCCTTAAACAGTAACTCCTTTTCCCAGTGGGTCATAACTGTGTTTGCAAAAGTAGCTCCACAAGGAGAACCCATTGCTACTTGAGTTTTTTGCAAGTAATAATCCCCATTAAACATAAAATAATTATTCATCAGGACTAATTCCAAAATGTACACCAATGTCTCAATTTCCCTACCATCCACACCTTTGCTAGTAAGGAAATCCCTAACCCAAACTAAACCAGTTTCCTGAGGTATGACATATACAATTCCTTGACATCAACTGTCAAGAAGTCATAATCAGCTTGAAATTTCAAGCTGTTCATAGCTGAAAGAAATGCTCAGGAATCACGACAAATATGCTGTTCCCCTTCAAGAAGTTTCTTTAACTTGGTATCCAAATACTTCGCACATCCAAATGTAAAGGACTGCCTACCATCCACAATGGGATGAATAGGAGGATTTTCCATATCCTTATGTATTTTTGGCAGTCCAAAAATCACAGGAGTAATGGGACTAGAAACAGACAAGTAATTCAATAAATCAATATCTGTAGAAGCTTGTATAAATAAGTCCCTAATAAACCCTTGAAAACCATTGACTAGCCCCATTCATCTCATTCTGGAACACTTTCTCATAAGCCTCACACGCTAGTAATTTCTTCGTGAGTGTTGTAATCATCCAAGGTCATAAATATAAGGCCACCCCCCTTATCAGGTTTTAAAACCTGAATACCCTTAGTTCTTAAAGGGCACCCTTTTCACTAGCAGTGATGTTATACAAAGAAGGGTTAGGTTTATAATTAGTTAACAGACACCGTATATCATTTTCACAAACTCTCTCAAATAACTGGATAGTATTAAGAGGAGGATTAAATACACTTACAACTCTAAACTCACTGGTCAAATTACTGTTACCAAACAATACATTTAGATTCAACTTGAGTGTAAACATTTTCAAATCTATTAAAGTTCTAGCCAGATCCGCCCAAGCCGAGGGAACAAAAGTCAATCCACGGGCCAGCAATTCAACCAGCACTTTGGTAGGCATAAAATCAGTTTAATTATAGATTTTAAAGTCCCCATATTGATTACAAACAATACTGACTGGTTTCATATTAACTGTCCTAGTATGACAACTTTCAAGGAAAGGCAAAAAAGTTACCTCCTCCCCCGTTCAGTCTGTTCTTCCACTGCTACTGAGACACACCACCTTGTTGGTAAGCCTGGTTCATATTGTTCATCCAAAAATCCTGTTGAATGACAGGCTGCTGAGGGTGAGCTTCACGAACTTGCTGCACTTGTCAATTTTGAATCTGCCTGTTCTGGAGCTGTTCACTCCGTCTAACAGGGGAATTCAAAGTGAAATTAGAAGCAGCCCCACTAGCCTGTTCACTGTTCTCACTAGTTACATTCCCCTGGGCTAGTGGATCCAGTTCCGGAAGAGAAGCCAAATAATCACACCAGGTGGAGGAGGATATGCAACCCAATTACCATAATCTCGTGCATCCCTTGCTAGTTTTTTTAATTTTAGTCTCATTCAATTTGCAAAGTGAACTGTCAATACTGGAAAAAATACGACACTAATCAAATTTGTATCTGCCAAAGTCCCTGTCAGACTGAATGTCAGTATCAAGCAGAGTGAGTTCCGGCTTTAAAGATTCCACTTGTGCTGAATAATCCTTAATCAACTGGATAAATTTACAACCCTGTTTATCAAACAGCTTGAGTAAATCTACATAAAGAGGCGAATCCCTGATTAGCCCAGTTGGAAACCGCCACTGCCTTAAACCTTTTGGGATTTGTTGGCGGTGTAAACATTCATTCAAATACATCTCCAACTGCAGTTTCTTAATTTTTGATCAAAAGATCTCAAGTTATTTGCAGGAACAGATTCAGCAGCAAGCCTGTTTACCCGCCGGTCTTGCAATGTCCAACGCAGGAAGAGTAGGCTCCTTTGAGAAGTATGGGAGAGTATACCAGCTTAAGGACAGGTGTAAGTGTTCATCTAAGAATGTTGTGTACATGGCGGTATGTCAAGCATGTCCTGCATTTTATATTGGAAGGACAGAAGGATGCCTGAAACAGTGCATCTGAGCATTTGTACAACATTAGGAAGCTGAATTAGAATAATGCCTTGGCTAGGCATGTAAATCAGTTTCCGTCACATGCATTTCTATTTTTTGTCATTGATCAAGTGTTGGATAAATAGAGGTGGTCCTATAGCTCTGAAATTAGATGAAAGGGAACTGATTTGGCAATTGAAGTTTAATGCACATTCCCTTCCTTGGCTGAATGATGATTTATCTGTACAATGTATGTTAAAATTGAAATCCTGATAAGTTGTCAGTCTCGCCTTCATTCTTGCTGGATGGGTTTGGAGCCGATCCTCGGCTCCGACTCGGCCAAGTACTAAAGCTCGAGAGCTAATTTTACCGGCTCAAGGCAACCCTATATCCCATGATGCAAGGCGATAACTACCCAGATCTCGTTTGCCGCTTTCGCTTGCGAGGTGCATTTTTACCGGCTCCTGGTAAGTTTTCAAATTTCAGACTTTGTCACTCCCCTTTAGTTTTAGTCCACTACTGTTGTTATTTTAACTCTTAACGATTAGATTTTAACCCTATCTCCCGTTAGTGTGTTCCCTTTTTTCAAGTTATTTATCCCTTCCCCTAAGTTAGGCCTTAAGCCTCCCCCTTTCCTAATTTTTTGTCAGGGATTCTGTGTGGTGTTTGGGTGTGTTTGTATCCCTGTTTTAATTTTTATTTGGATTGGGTGTTTATTGTGTGTGTTTTGTTACTTAGTGCTCCCTCGACAGTTATGTCGAAGGACCCAAAGGTCTCCGGCTTCAAGAAGTGTGACTCGTGCTGTCAGAAAATGTCTCTGACAGACTGTCACACTTCTTGTGTTTACTGCCTGGGACCTCTGCACCTGCAGGACTCTTGTTCTGTCTGCCACGCCTTCAGCCCAAGAGTCCTGCAGGAGTGCAGAAATAAACTAATACTGAGGGGCTTATTAAAGGCTGAGAGCTCCCCGACTGTCTGCTCCGGGGAAGCCCTCGAAACCAGTTAAGCCTTCGGCTCCAAGCCCTAAGCCATCGGCTACTGGTTCGCCTTCTGTGATGAGATCGGCTCCGGCTGGAGCCGATCCTTCTGTGTCACAGCTTACAGTATCGGCTCCACCCGGCGCCTATACCGCTAAATCTAGGCACTCACTGTCGGCTCCGGCTGGAGCCGACGTATCCTCGGCTCCTTCGGCTCCACCCATCTCCAGAAAGAGATCAAGATCCCCTTCGTTGGAGTCTATACATTCGGCTCCGAGATCACCCCTTCTCTCGGAGCGGAGCCATCGGAGCCGGTCTTCTCGGTCATCCAGGCTGTCCAACCACGACCTTGAGAGAGTGGTGAGTAGACTATTAAAGTCTCAGGCATTGGCCCAAATGCTCCATAGCCCATCTCATCAGACGGTAGCTATTACACATCCACCTAATATTCCTCCTTCGACTCTCCTACAGAGCTCGGAGCCGGAGCTCCTCGGAGCCGTGACTGTTGTGGCTTCGGAGCCGATACCACCTCCCCCTTCGGCTCTGTCATCCCCTGCTCCGATCTCCTCCTTGATGCCTTCATTGGAGGGATCCGGGTGTCTGGTCTCTCTCTGCTCCGAGGGGGCGAGTGGCATCGGACCCTTGTCCGACCCAGTTCTCCCTCTCGGAGCTTCGGCGCTGGTGAGCTCAGCCCCATCAGCCTCGGAGCCGTCCCTGTCGGTGCGGCTTGGGGTTCCTATCTCTTCGGAGCGGGAGCCTTCTGGCCTCTCTGATGGGGGAGCCTTCGAGGTGATGAGGAGTGTACTAGCCCCAGGGTGTAGTCAACGGTCAGTTCCATCAGCTCCTCCCACTACAGTGCCTGCTGACGTCTCTTCCCACTCTCTTGCTCCCGAACCCAGAGATCCAACACCTCAGGTTTCCCCACTGGGAATATCTTCCTCTTCCGAGGCTTCTCCTGACCCGTCAGGTGAGCCTCCACGTAAGAGGACATGTAAGAGGAAACATCTAGACTCCCCCGAGTCTATTACATCTGATACTGACTTGGATGAGTCGGAGGGATCCCCAAGGTCCCCCTCTGAGGATGTCTCTTTCTCAGACATCCTTGAACTCCTTAAGCAGAGGGGGAACTGGCCTTCCCTTAATCCTTCCAAGGACGAGTCGGTATACCTGGAGGCGTTTGGGTCTCGACCCTCCATCTCCTGGGTGTCTCCGCCTTTTGACCCTCTTATGGACGTGGTGGCTCGGAAGGCGTGGATGGCCCCGGATTCGGTGGAACCCATTCCTCGGAGGCCTTCTAAATTCATCACGGCCCCACCTGATAGGCAATTTTTGACAAAAGGTGTCCCGGTTGATGCCATGGTGGTGGCTGCAGCCACCAAGAAGGAACTAGCTGATCCTTCAGTACCTGTCCATCCTCCTAACAAGGATTCCAAGACTATGGATAGGTATGGCAAGCGGATATTTTCTTCAGCGACCTTTGCCATGCAGTCGCTGAACTACTTGTTACTTCAGCCTTCAAAGAGATGTTCTTAAAGAGTTGGGAGAAGTTTTACAAGATCCGTCAGCTGCTGGGTCCCAGGATAAAATTAACTCACAGCTAGGAATCCTAAATTCCATTAACTCCTCCATGCGGCTCATTTCATATGCAGCCGATGGAGCGAGTAGGGCCGCAGGCACAGGAGTGGCTTTAAGGCGTCAATCCTGGATGCGGCTTTGTAATTTTGCAGACCCCCTTCAAGGCGTCCTTCACAAACTCTCCTTTTGATGGTTCGACCTTGTTCGGACCTCAAGTGAAAGACACCTTGACTAGATGCGAACAAGATGGCAAGACTCTTTCTGCTGTAGGAGTCCGTTTCTCCATCCCTTCAAGACCTTACCCAAAAGGTCAGAAGGGAGGGAAAATGTGGATGTTCATCGTGCATACAGCTGCAGTCATAACAGATGGGTTCTCCTGCCGTCAGGCGGGTCCTCGGTCGGCCGAATTCCAAAGTCTAGGTCTGGCGTCGGTTGTCGTCGCTTTCTTTCCTGATGTCAGTGCGACAGGGGTATACAAGACACAGCCGACGCCATTTTCTTCAGTCTTTTTTGCCGCTTGGTGCCCGAAGCAGAAGCAGTTCGCAAGTGCCGGTCGGCCAGCTCCTGAAATTACGAAAATTTGGAAACCGAAGTCGTCTTTAAAGCTAAGTACCCCGTTGGGGAAACTTTTCTTGCCTCAGACCGATGTCAGACAAAGTTAACAATTGTATTTCTTGTGGGAAGCAAATACCGCATAAGGATTTCCATTCCCTCTGTATACCTTGTTTAGGCCCAGACCACGACGTCTCGGGCTGTCGCTTTTGTGCTACTTTCAATAAATGCACTATTAAGCGTCTGGCGGAGTTCGCCCAGCACTTTTTTGGTAAAGCTTTTAATTATAAAATGTCGTCGGAGACTCCGACTACTGTTTTGTCCAAAAAAACGCAAGGACAAAGACCGACACGCGAGGTCCGCGGTCTCCACCGACACCACGCCAAAATCGGTTACATGTGCTCCGGTTCTCAGCGAGGTGCCTATGCAGCCCCTGACTACCGACGACACCTCTCTGGCGGTGTCTTCTGTAACCGAGACCGCAGGTCCCTCGGCCCATACCCTGACTACAGCTACCGAAGCCACTGTTGAGTGTTGAGCCTCTTAATGTGGACAGGTCCACTTCCACCCATGGTGTATTCAGACCTTCTTCTTCCTTTTCCATAAAGGCCTTTACTAAGTCTAAATCAGCCATGCATTCCAAGAGGCCTGTTGCACAGGGCCCATCTCCAGGCCCCATGCCTAAAAAGCAGATGCTAAAAATGGCTGAGGATTTAATTACTCTTATCAGGGGTTCCCAACCCCCGCCGGACAAGAGACCCAGAGTGGAGGAAGATTCTCCCTCTTCTGACCAGGGCTCCATTATTTCAGAACATTCTGATGAAGAGGAACATTCGTACTCCCCTTTTGAAGATTCTGATGCAGAGCAGTCCATCCCTTCTGTATCCCCCCCAGAGGACTTTTCTTTCGGGGAAACCTTGCATACCTTGAGGGAACACTTCCATTGGGAAGGCCAAGATTTTTCAGATTCCAAGAAAAGGCTTAGGGAATTTCTTTTGCTACCTCAGCACAGACCTCTGGCGATACCTCCTGTCTTGGACATTCTTGATGATGTTTACTCTGAGGCTTGCCTTGATCCGGATTCCCTGCCCCAGTCAAGCCTGATAGGTACTACAGAGTTCCTAACTCACACCAATTTCTTTACAAAAGCCATAATGCTGACCCAGAAACCATTTCTCAAGGCCCCAAGGGAATGAAGGCCTCTACTGCTAAGAATCCATTACCTTCCGAGAGATAGATCCTTAGAAAGATGGGGAAAAAAGGTATATACCTCTGCCACCCTAGCCATGAGGGCCTTAAATTGTCAGTTCCATATGCTTAAATATCAGCAGTTTCTGTTATCACAATTAAAGAATAAAATGTCACAACCTGAACAACCAGATTTGAAGGAGTTGCAGGATATGATTCATAGTGCAGAACAAGTGGGTAAACACACCTTACAATGTGGCTATGATGCTCTAGAGGCCTCAAGTAGAGCTGCTGTTACAGGATCAGTCATTCGTAGACATGCCTGGCTTAGGGAACACACCTTGCCTGATCATGTTAAGGCTAAACTACTAGATGCTCCTTTACAAAAGGATGTATTATTTGGTACTAATGCTGAGGAGATACTACGGAAAATGGAAGAAAAAGCTAAATCTATGCAAACTGTCAAAGCTTTTCTACTGGTACAACCACCACGTTTTAGCAGAAATTGGCCTTCAAAAAACTGGTCCTTTCCAGTCCCGGACAAGCCCCAAAGAGGTAGATACAGGCACACAAGGGGCAGAGGACAATCTCAAGGATTATATAGAGGCAGACAGTGGCAATCTCCAGCACCAAGAGGTGGCGAAGACAGCGCACAACAATACAGGAAACAAACCCAATGACTTTCCCCTTTGCATGCCAAGCAAGGCTCAGGTGGCAGCACCCTTGGGAGGAAAGCTGGCATTATTTTCAAAAAATTGGCATATTGTGTCAAAAGACAAATGGATCCTGGACATTATAAACAGAGGCTACAGATTTCATTTTCACACTCTTCCGAAAATGAGAGGCATGCCGAACCTGCCACACAATCAAAGGGCAGAGGCTCAAATACAAATTTCAAAGCTCATGGACATGAAAGCTATTCAAGAGGTACCTACTCACGAACAAGGTCAAGGTTTTTATTCCAGACTATTCGTGGTACCAAGGAAGGGAACCGACTGGAGACCCATTTTGGACTTATCCATCCTAAACACATTCCTACTCGTACCAAAGTTCAAGATGCTCACCTTACAGCAGCTTCTTCCCATGCTGGGCAAGGAGTCTTGGCTGGTAACATTGGACATCAAGGAGGCATACCTGCATGTCCCAATCAGACAAAGCTGCAGAAGATACCTCAGATTTCTTGCAGGTTCAATCCACTTATCAATTCTCTGCATTGCCCTTTGGCTTATCTACTGCGCCCAGAGTATTCACGAAATGCCTGGCATCAGTAATTGCCTACTGCAGACTTCAAGGGATACAAATTTACCCTTATTTGGATGATTGCCTGATCCAAGCGGACAGCAAACATACTTCTGGAACATCTGGCTTATGTAACACGGTTATTGCATTCTCTGGGATACAGTCAACAAAGAGAAATCCAGGCTAACACCATTTCAGAAAATAATTTTCCTGCGTGCCAACCTGGACACAAACACCCAGATGGCCTATCTTACGCCAGAAAAACAGGGGCAACTAACTCAGTACTTCAAGATGCTAGCAATTTGTACCAGGCTAACTGCAAGGAAAATCCTGCAGGCTCTGGGCTTCATGGCATCTTGCATTCTTCTAATCCCATGTGCAAAGTTGCATATGAGGAAACTTCAATGGTACCCAAAAAACCAATGGTCTCAACACAGCCACAGTTTGGAAACAATATTACCACTAATTCCATGCTTGCAAAAGGAATTTCTATGGTGGGCCCAAGCATGCCAAACAAACACAGGTCTACCATTCTGCAAGCCTCAAGCAAATCAAGTCATCACAACAGATGCCTCAGACTACGCCTGGGGGGCACACATGACAGACAGGTGCATTCAGGGCAAATGGTCCCAAAAGGAAAAGCACCTTCACATCAATCAAAAGGAAATGCTAGCAGTGATAAATGCAATTACAGCTTTCAAGGACCTCCTGCATCCAGGGCAATTATTGATAAGAACAGACAACACCACAGTAATGTGGTACATAAACAAGGAGGAACACATTCATACCCCCTGTGCAGGCTGGCCATGTCACTTTGGAACATGGCTCTGGAATGGCAAATCGAGCTCCAAGCACGGTACCTGCCAGGTTTGGAAAACACACTGGCAGACAATCTAAGCAGAAATATGACAGACCAGCATGAATGGAAGTTGCATCCTCAAGTGTTTACAAAGATAATCCAAGCGTGGGGAAGACCAGACATAGATCTCTTTGCCTCCCACAAGAATCAATTGGCAAAATTCTGCTCAAGGACATTTCATCCAAAGGCCTGGAGAGTGGACGCCCTTTCCTTCAGTTGGGCAGCAAGGACAGTTTACGCCTTCCCACCTTTGCCTCTACTGCCCAAGGTGCTCTTGAAAGCAAGAGCAGACAGACCAAAGATGATACTGATTGCTCCAGACTGGCCAAGACAACACTGGGTACCCACTCCTGAGGAGTCCTAACACATTCTCCTCCCTGGACCCTACCTCTAATGCCTCTTCTCCTGACTCAGCACAGCTACAAAACTCTTCAGTCAGCTGAAAACACTCAATCTGGCTGCATGGAAAATTCCTTAACACCACAACAGACCCTACTCTCCAAGGAGGTGCAGGATGTTATTTTGGAGGCCAGAAGGCCATCTACTAGAAAAGCTTACTCCGCAAAATGGAAACGGTTTTGCGCTTGGAATGAGAAAAAGGGCCAGGATCCTAGAAAACTGAATTTGCCTCAGATATTACAGTATCTAGCTGAGCTGTTGAACAGTGGACTTTCATTTTCCTCCATCAAAATCCATGCCTCAGCCATTTCTGCAGAATACAACACTGATTCACCCTTATTCTCTCACCCACTCTTAAGGCAGTTCCTCAGAGGGGCTAAGAATATAAGACCGCCAAGGAAACAACCAATACCAGCCTGGGATCTTAATTACATTCTAGAAAAATTAACATTGCCTCCCTTTGAACCAGCTGCCTCAACAGATTTGCAATATTTGTCCTGGAAAACAGCTTTCCTTCTGGCTATTACCTCAGCTCGTAGGGTCTCGGAACTACAAGCCCTCATGGCTGTGCAGCCCTTTCTCATCTTCCATCAGGACAGGGTTTCCCTATGAACCAACCCGTCATTTATGCCTAAGGTAGTATCCAGGGTAGCTTTAAATCAGGCCATACACTTGCCTACCTTTTACCCCAATCCTCAAAACAAAGGGGAAAGGCTGCTTCATTCCTTAGACATCCATAGACAGCTACATTACTATTTGGACAGAACAAAGCCTTTCAGGAAATCAGAACAACTCTTTGTGTCCTATGCTGTAGGAGCTCAAGGGAAGCCAATTTCCAAACAGACAATTTTAAATTGGATAGGCCACTGCATACCGTTTTGTTACTCCTTTCATGGCAAATCTGTACCTACAGGCATCAGATCCCACTCCACAAGGGCCACAGCTACCTCTGCAGCCTTCCTCAGAGGAGTCCCTACCAAAGATATTTTGGAGGCAGCCACTTGGAGTTCTGTGCATACCTTCACTAAACACTACCACCTACCTTTATACTCCAAAACTAGAGCAGGCTTTGCCACTGCTGTGTTGCAGGGCATTCTGGCTCCTCCCAGTTCCACCTAGTGCCTACCACCCTGTGCGTAGCTTTGGGATTCTACCCATCTGTTATGACTGCAGCTGTATGCACGATGAACATAGTACAGTTTTGTACCTACCATAAATGTAGATGTTCGAGTGCCAATACAGCTGCAGTCCAGGTTTCCCTCCCTCCTTCCCCTCTGGGTACAGACCTAGTGGCTAACTCCTCATCTTACAACCTGATTGGGTTATCCTCTATGGTGTATTTGCTTGCAACTACTGATTTTTGATTATATTGCATTGCATGATTATATATAATTTATATATATATATATATATATATATATATATATATATATATATATTTTGCCTTCCTTCTGGGGGCACCTGACATCTGGGCAAGAAAGACTGAAGAAAATGGCGTCGGCTGTGTCTTGTATACCCCTGTCACACTGACATCAGGAAAGAAAGCGACGACAACCAACGCCGGACCTAGACTTTGGAATTCGGCCGACCGAGGACCCACCTGATGGCAGGAGAACCCATCTGTTATGACTGCAGCTGTATTGGCACTCGAACATCTACATTTATGGTAGGTACAAAACTGTACTTTCCGCAAATCTCAAGGAGTCACGTCTGATGCACGAGGTCAGTTTACCCCCAGAGGCAGAGGGGGTAACGACAACAGACGCCGCCCTAGGGGCAGAGGGGGTCTGCAGAATCAGGGTAGCAGGGAGTCTCTGACAAACCCTTCCAGCATCCCTGAGATGTTGCCCGATTGTCCACCTTCGGAGGCAGTCGGGGGAAGATTATTGCTGTACCCAAAAGCCTGGCTTTCCCTTTCTCAAGACAAATGGGTACAGTCGATCATATCCGAGGGTTACAAAATTCCCTTTATCCAAACCCCAATTCAGCAAAAGGGAACCCTTCCAGACGTTCCACCCGGTCTAAGGGAACTAGCAGTACCTGAGATATCAAAACTGCTAGCAAAAAGAGCCATCCAGCCAGTCCCAGCAGACCAAATAGGATCCGGAATCTACTCAAGGTTCTTTTTAGTACCAAAAAAGACAGGGGACTGGAGACCAATATTAGATCTCAGCAAACTAAACAGGTTTGTAAAGAAAACAAGATTCCAGATGGTCACGCTTCAGTCCATTCTACCCTTTCTGGGCAAGGACAATTGGATGTGCTCGGTGGACCTTCAGGATGCGTACTATCACATTCACAGGCGCTCCAGAAGGTTTCTCCGCTTTCGGCTGGGGGACAGTCACTTCCAATTCAGAGTCCTGCCATTTGGACTCACTACAGCCCCCAGAGTGTTCAAATGTATGGCAGCGGTTACGGCTCACCTGAGACGTCAAGGATTCCAGGTGTTTCCATATCTAGACGACTGGCTCCTCACTGCCACCACCAGGCATCAACTTCTCCAAGCCAGAGATTACACCATTCACATTTGCAGAGGGCTAGGGATCTC
Organism: Protopterus annectens; assembly: GCF_019279795.1. NCBI lineage: Eukaryota > Metazoa > Chordata > Ceratodontiformes > Protopteridae > Protopterus > Protopterus annectens. Next base: position 830,959,640 of record NC_056734.1, read on the forward strand.
TCTAAATTTCGAAAAATCTGCCATGTCACCCTGTCAATCTATTACCTTTACAGGCGCCAGTTTGGACACCATACAACTTTCAGCAAAGTTAACAGACCAAAGGATCTTGGATATTCAAAACCACATCCATGTGATTCTCCAGAGCGACAAAATTCAGGTCAGGTTTGCCCTGAAAGTATTGGGTCTTATGGCGGCCACCATAACACTTCTTCCCCTTGCCCGCTTTTACATGCGTCTCCTACAGTGGATGCTGTTCACCCAATGGTCTTTTCAACGACTTCCCATGCGTCACAAGATCATGATAACTCCAATTTGCAAAAGGCATCTGACCTGGTGGATATTGTCCCCTCAAGTCCATCAGTGCAGACCCTTTGTTCCTCCCGCCCCGGTCGCCACGGTTACATCGGACGCCTCCTTGATCGGGTGTGGGGGGGCATTATCATGGCAGGATGGTCCATGGCACTTGGCAACCTTTCGAATGCCACCTGCACATAAATGTCCTGGAGATGAGAGCAGTGCTTTTAATGTTGCATGCCCTCCACGACTCTCTTCCCCTGGGGACTATTGCAGTCCAAACGGACAATATGTCCATAGTGTGGTATATCAACAAGCAGGGCGGAACCAAGTCCTATCCACTGTGTCGAGAGGCACTCAGACTTTTGGCAGTGGGCAATCTCTTCTCAGCGGTTTCTGATAGCAACGCATATCCCTGGGAAATCCAACATCATAGTGGACAGGTTGAGCAGAGCTGTTCTCATGCCTCACGAGTGGTCTCTCAAACAATGTGACGGAAGAGATTTTTCAGAAGTGGGGCCTTCCTTGCTGCAATCTTTTTACTACGCCTCAAAACAGCAAATGCCCCTTCTCCCTCTTCCCCCTTCCAGGCCAACCCCCCCAGAGACGCTCTAATCCAAGATTGGCCCCGGGGACTTCGCTATGCCTTTCCTCCCTTTCCTCCCTTTCCTCTAATACCACAAGTAATTCAGAAAGCAACCGCCTTGAGAGCCAAGATGATTCTCATTGCCCCTTATTGGCCTCGACAGATATGGTTTCCGTTCCTACATCGTTATCTTTTGGTACAGCCATGGCATCTGGACCCGGTTCCAGATCTTCTGACCCAACAGTCGGGGCAGCTGCACCAATCCATACCTTCTCTCAACCTCACTGCTTGGTTGCTCCACTTCCATCCCTAGCCAGGCTTCCTATGATTTCTAATCCTGTCCGGGTAATCATAGTAGCTTCCCTTAAATCTTCCACCAGAAGGATTTACACTAGTAAATGGCAACATTTCTCCTTCTGGGCAAAAGCTAGGAACATAGATCCCTTTACTGCTCCGATTCATTCGGTCTTGGACTTCCTAGCCGAAAATTTTCACTCAGGATCTTCTTCCTCCACAGTAAAAGTTCAGTTGGCAGCCATTTCAAATTTTCATATCTGCTTGTTGGACCACAACATCATGTCACACAAACTTTGCAAGGCATTCCTTAGAGGTATATTTTTACTTAAACCTCCGATTAGAGACCCCCCCACCACAGTGGGATCTAAATTTAATCTCAACATCCTTGATTCTTCCCCCTTTTGAACCTGCGGCTACCTGTTCATTGAAATTTCTTTCTTGGAAGACGCTCTTTCTGGTCGCCATTACTTCTGCCAGGAGAGTATCTGAGCTTCATGCCCTCTGCATTCGTCCTCCCTACTTAATATTCCACAAAGACAGAGTTTCTCTAAGGACTAATCCGTCTTTCTTACCCAAAGTGGCATCGCAGACGAACTTAAATCAATCTATTCTTCCAGTTTTTTTCCCAAATTATTCTAATAGAGTGGAACAAAAACTACATTATCTCGATGTTCACCACCAACTCCGATATTATCTGGACAGAACCAAACAATTTAGGAAATCTGATCAACTGTTTTTATCCTATGCAGAGAACAGGAAAGGCCTTCCGGTATCCGAGGTAACCCTATCTAGGTGGCTGTCTTCTGTGATTACATGCATTTATCAACTCAGAGGTAGAGAGTTGATTTCTAGGCCAAAAGCCCATTCCACCAGAGCACTAGCTACATCTACAGCTTTTCAGGCTAGACTTCCAATAGACACTATTTGTGCAGCAGCCACATGGGCCTCTCCTCATACCTTTGTTTCGCATTACAAATTGGACTTGGCCTCCAGAAACAGCAAATTTTGGTTCCACCGTTCTCAAGAGTCTGTTCCATTGAGCCACCCAGGATAAAGGTGCGAGGGACGCGGTCCCATCCGGCAAGAATGAAGGCGAGATTGACAACTTAACATTGAGAAGTTATGTACCTACCAATAACGTTCCATGTTAGTTGTCTTCTCTTGCTTCTTTCTTGCGTCCCGCCCACCATCCCCGTAGCCTGGTCAGACCGAGAAGATTGTTCCTCTTCCTTGAGTCCTGATCCAATTTTTCCAGCTAATTAGCTTACTAGTGTCACTAGATCAGGTTGGTCTTTTTCAGGGGATTATTACCTCTTCCTCCTCCTCCTCCAGTTGGAGGAATATATTACATAATTTTCCCTTGGCTACCAAACGAGATCTGGGTAGTTATCGCCTTGCATCATGGGATATAGGGTTGCCTCGAGCCGGTAAAATTAGCTCTCGAGCTTTAGTAAGTGGCCGAGTCGGAGCTGAGGATCGGCTCCGAACCCATCCAGCAAGAAAGAAGGCGAGAGAAGACAACTAACATGGAACGTTATGGTAGGTACATAACTTCTCATTTTAGATTATTAATTCAATTTATGGATGTATTTTAGCTTGCTGTATACACTTTGATTATGTACTGATTTTTATGTAGCATGAACACTTGTGTATGTTCCTTTAAGGACAATGAGTATGTAATTGTTTAATTGGTCTTTTTGGAGGGATATGTAAATGACTTGTGGTTTTTAACTGAAGTTTGCTTATGAAGTAAATGAAAGCGCTAACTACAATTCCTGCTGGCTTGGTGTGTTTCTTTGTTTTTTTGTTCATCAGCTCCGACCCCGTCAGCACCTTCCACGGGGTTCGTGACTCTGGATTCTTCAGTCGGGTCAGGCCCGAGGAGGTCACCTCGGGACACCTTTCGGTTCCTAGTCTCCAGCTCAGTGCCTCAGCTCGTGGAACTTCGACTCCTGTCATGGTCTCTGAGGCTAGCCTGTCCTCTGACTCAGGGGGGCCAGCCTTTGAGGCCATGCAGAGTGCGCTGGCCAGATCTTCAGCCACATCATGCGGGTCGGTCATTCGGTCCTCTACCATGCCAGTGAGAGCCTCTGATCACCTATCTGTAGACAGCGGAGCCCCAAGGCCTAGGGATACACCCACGAGTGGTCCCTGAGTTTGAGGGCCCCTCAGAGTTTTAGCCTGAGGAGCCCCCTAGAAAGAAAACATGCAAGAGGAAGCACATAGACTCCCAGAATGAGTCTCTCACCTCAGATACTGACCTCGAGGAATTGGAGGGGTCCCCCAAGTCATCCTCTGACTTTCTCCGACATCCTGGAGATATTGAAACAGAGGTGATTAGCCGTCAAAAGCCCCCTCCGAGGAGGAGTCTGTCTTCCTGAAGGCCTTTGGTGCTCAGCCCGCCGCCTCCTGGGTGTCCCCACTCTTCAAGCTCCTGGATTTAATTTGTCAGAGGGTGTGGGGAACCCTGATTCTGTAGAACCCGTACCCAGGAGACCCAGTAAATTTGTCTGCTCCCCCGAGTAAGGAGTTTGTCCAAAGGAGTCCCTGTGGATGCCATGGTGGTGGCGGCCACGCAGAAGGAATTAGCAGAGACTTCTTCCTCTGTCCATCTTCCTAACAAGGAGTCTAGGACGGTTAAAGCCCAGGTGTCTACCCTCAATTCCATCATTAACTCTTCCATGCGGCTCATTTCATATGCAGCCGAGGGAGCGAGTAGGGCAGCAAGCTCAGGAGTCGCCCTTAGGAGGCAAGCCTGGATGCACCTTTGTCATTTCGCGGAGGCCTTCAAGTCTTCTTTCACTGATGCCCCCTTTGATGGTTCTTTGTTCGGAACCAAGGTGAAAGACACCCTCACCAGGTGCGAGCAAGAGGGAAAGACTGTCTGCTGTAGGGGTCCTTTTTTCCCTTCCCTCTAGGCCTTACCCCAAGGCCCAGAGGGGTGGGAAGATGTGGTTCAAAAAAATCAAGAGTTTTTTTCCCGGTGCACAACGTGAGCACCCCTCCAGAGGCAGAGGGGGAGGTTATTCAGGGAGACGCTGCCCTAGAGGCAGAGGGGGCCCCCGCAATTCAGGAGACCACGATTCCTTTCGCAGCTCTCCCTACCGCCGTTCCTGATGGGATGTGTTAACGGAGCCAGTCGGGGGTCGAATACCATTATACCCGGAAGCCTGGCAAAGCATCACCCAGGACCGATGGGTATTACGAATAATTTCCGGAGGTTGTCATCCCCTTTTCGTCAGATCCCCCTCCAGTCAGAAAAATCCTAGACATTCCACCCAGTCAAAGGGATCATGCAACTTCAGAGGTTTCAAAGCTGCTAGGAAAAGGAGTCATTCAGCATGTCCCCTCAGACCAGATCGGATTATGGACTTAAGATTCTTTTTGGTGCCGAAAAGAACAGGGGACCTGAGACCCATATTAGATCTCAGCCAACTGAACAACTATGTACAAAAGTCCAAGTTCCGTATGGTCACACTACAGTCAATTCTCCCATTGTTGGGAAAAGTATGGATGTGCTCCATCGACCTCAAGGATGCTTACTACTATATCAAAATGGACAGGGCATCCAGGAGTCACCTACGCTGCCGGCTGGGAGTCAGTCATTTTCAGTTTCGCGCCCTGCCCTTTGGTCTCACCACAGCCCCCAGGGTGTTCAAGTGTATGGCGGTGGTGACAGCTCACTTGAGATGTCAAGGATTCAAAGTGTTTCCGTATCTGGACGACTGGCTCCTCACCGCCCCCACCAGGCATCTACTAATCCAAACCAGGGACGCTACCATCACTCTGTTAACAGTTGGGCATAACACTGAACTGGGGAAAATCTGCCTTGTTGCCCTCACAGCGTGTCATTTTTATAGGTGCAGAGCTAGACACCGTTCAAATGCGAGCCTTTCTACCGCAGGAAAGAATCTGTCTGACAGCAACAGGTGCATGCCCTGCTACCCCTGAGGAAAGCGAAGGCAAGATGGGTTCTCCAACTCCTGGGGACTATGGCAGCAACAGTTGTTAGTCCCTCTAGCGAGATTGCACATGACTCCGGTGGCTCCTCTTTGCTCAGTGGTCTCTCCAGAGACTTCCACTTTCCCACCCTATTTTGCTAACGGACAGATGCAAACAGGATCTCAGTTGGTGGCTGCACCAACAATCTGAACGGGAAAACCCTTCGTTCCACCACCCTTGGTTGCCACTTTGACCACTGACGCCTCCCAGATGGGTTGGGGGGCATTATCTCAGCAGGACAGTCCAAGGCACGTGGCAAGATCACAAAATACATCTGCATATCAACATCCTAGAGATGAGAGCAGTGCTACGTGCGTTGCAGGCACTTCAGAGTTTTCTACCTCTCGGGACTATTGCAATACACACTGACAATATGTCAGTGGTGTGGTATCTGAACAAGCAGGGAGGAACCAGATCATACCCCCTGTGCAGGGAGGACATGCGAGTGTGGCAGTGGGCAGTATCTTCCCAACGTTTTCTGGTGGCAATGCACATTCCGGGGAAGTCCAACGTGATAGCAGACAGGCTAAGCAGAGCTATTCTGATGCCTTGCGAGTGGTCCCTGAATCGTCTAGTTGCAGAACGAATCTTCAGCAGATGCAACCTTTTTGCCAGCCCCCTCAATGCCAAATGCAGCAGCTACTTCACGCTGAACCCCCCACAGGGGAAGTCACCCAGGGATGCTGCAGTCCATGATTGACCCTCCGGTCTGCTTTGCTTTCCCTCCGTTTCCCTTGCTATCAAAAGTGATTCAGAAAGCGCAATCCTTGGGAAGCAGAATGATTCTAATTGCTCCACACTGGCCTAGTCAAGTCTGGTTCCCCTTTCTCCATCCCTACATTGTGGACACACCTTGGACTCTGGACCCACAACCAGACTTACTGACACGTCGGGAAAGTTCCACCCCTCTCTGCGGACCCTCCGGTTGACAGCCTGGCTACTCCACTTCCTTCGTTAGTTAGGCTTCATCACTTTTCACCTGAGGTAGTTCATATTTTATCTTCCTCTCATAAGCCCTCTACTAGGAAGCTTTATTCCAGCAAATGGAAGAGGTTTTCTGTTTGGGCTCATACCCAAGGAATTGACCCTTACACAGCTCCAATTGCTTCTGTCTTGGAGGTTTTGTCTATGCTTTTCCAACAGGGCTCAGTGTCCGCTACCATTAAATTTCAATTGGCAGCGATTTCTAATTTTCATGTTGCTAATGAGCCTAGTCTGATCTATAAGGCTTTCCTGAAAGGCATTCTGTTACTCTGTCCTCCTGTTTCAGAACAGATCATGCCCTGGGATCTAAATTTTGTTCTGCAAACCCTTACTTCACCACCCTTTGAGCCTGCAGCTACCTGTGACTTAAAATTCTTGGCCTGAAAAACTTGCCTTTTTAATAGCCATCACATCAGCCAGACGAGTTTCAGAAATTTAAGCTTTTTCTATCAAACCTCCATACTTTGATCTCTAAGGACAGGGTTTCTCTTAGACCAAACCCTTCCTTTCTTCCTAAAGTGGCATCCATATATAATCTTAATCTATTGAGTTGCCAGTATTTTTTGTCCATTTTTCAAACCAGGCAGAATTTAAATTTCATCAATTGGATGTACACAGTTACGTTTCTATCTGCACAGAACCAAAAATCTCCAAAAATCTGATCAGCTGTTTGTCTCCTTTTCAGAAAACAGAATTGGGTCCCCTGTCTCCAAAATCACCCTATCCAGATGGATATCAAATTGCATCTTTCACTTATTCCTCAGGGGGTGAAGACCTACTGTTTCCAGTCTAGGCTCACTCTACTCGGGCTGTATCAGCATCTACAGGCCAGATTGTCTATGGATGATATTTGTGCTGCAGCTACCTGGGCATTTCCTCACACCTTTGTTACTCATTACAAGCTGGACGTGGTATCTAGGGGCAGGTCTTCCTTTTGGTTCCACAGTACTCAGGAGTATCTTCCTCTGAGCCTCCCAGGATGTAGGTGCTGGGGACGCTATCCCATGGGTAAGAATGTAGGCAAGATTGGACTACATAACATCAAGAAGTTATGTACTCACCATAACGTTCGATGTATGTAGTCCATCTCGCCTCACATTCTTTCTTGCCCTCCCACCTTCCCCCTTCCTGGAGGATCTAGAGGTTAGGTGTGGTTTTTAAAGCTCCCTTCACCTTTAGTTTATTCCTCTTTACTTGGATGTTATGCATGGGGTATGAGTGTGGTGTTCGCAGCAAACTAGATCTGGGGATATGGAGCAGTGCAGCATATGGGGTACCTTCTTAGCCCAGCCAATAGAAGACTTCGAGCTAGAAAGGTTTGGCCGAATCGGAGCAGATGTTCTGCTCCGAACCCACGGGCAAGAATGTGAGGCGAGATGGACTACATACATCGAACGTTATGGTGAGTACATAACTTCTTGATACTTGACTGCAAAGGATTATTGCCAGAGGATACTACATGCCTTACATGCACTTTCCCAGATTAGGCAGAATCCCTGATCCACCCAGAGGGATTAGGCAGCTCTTGAAATTCAAGCTGCTAGAGTCATCCAGGTTGTCCCACTGGACCAGATAGGAACCAGATTTTTACTAGAGGTTCTTTTTGATGCCAAAAATGATGGGACTTGAGACCATTCCTGGATCTTAACATGTTCATGTTTCACTGTTTCAGTCATCACATTTGGGTTATCTGCTTGCAATTGTCCTCAGTCGGCTTGATTAACAAAATCTTGGGTCCTGCGTCGGTTGCTATCCCTTCCATGACAGGTCGTCAGGGGTATAAAACATGCAGCCGATGCCATTACATCAGTCTTGCCATGCGGTGCCCGAAGCTGAAGCAGTTCGCAAGTGCTGATCAGCCGATTCCTGAAATTTTCATTTTCGAGTTTCAGAACCAGCCTTCCACTAAAAGCTAAGTACCCCATTGGACAAACTTTTTTTTTCTTGCTCTAAACCGATGTCAGTAAAAGTAAATTTCATTACTTGTGAAAAGCAAATGCCTCAGATTTTCATTTTGTACTGTATTTGTTGCCTATGCCCTGACCACGATGTACCTTGCTGTCGGTTTTGTGCCTTATTTAAACCATGAACTATCCATCTGTATATTTTCGCTTCTAAATATTTTGGTGCTCGGTTCAATTATCCTGCTATGTCTTCAGGAAGCCATCCAACTACTGACATTCTGTAAAAACGCAGAGATACAGGCCACCTAAGTCCAAAGTTGCTGATGTTTCTAAGCCAGTCGGCACTTCAGCTGTACTCTGTGAGGTGCTTTTGCAGCCCCTGATATCCGCTACTTCAGACTAGCAGGCCTCTACTGAGACCCATTCTGAGTCCGGTATGCCACGAGATGCTTCAGTTGTAGAACCTGCGGATGTCTACCTTGGATGGGTCGAGCCGCTGTGCAGGCACCGGCTTCTGAGGGTGTATTCAGACCTACTCTCGCGTGTTAAACTGCCATCATCTTCAAGGCCTAAAACTCATACCATGCCTAGAAAACGGACTCCCAGACTGCATGGTCAGGACTCTGTGCCTAAAAAAAAAATAAGAATGAAGATCTTATTACTTTAACCAGGGGAAGCCAGCCTTTCCCCTCTAAGAGACCTAGGACTGCTTACACTTCTGACCAGGATTCTGAATTTTGTCGTCTTTGACCAGGATTTACCCTTATCTACCTATGAGGATTCTGATGCTGAGAACTCTATTCCCTCTGCTTCTCCCCCAGAGGATTTCTCTTTTGGTGAAACCTTGCATACTCTCAGGGTGCATTTTCGTTAGGAAGGTCAGGATTTCTCTGATTCTAAAGAGGCTTGGAGATTTCTTACTATTGCCCCAGCACAGGCCTTTAGCCATACCTCCTGTTCTCGACATTGTCTCTTCAGAATCAAGCTTGGCCCCCGACTCTTAACCTCCTGCTCCCAGAAAACCTGTCAGATATTGAGTCTCTGACTCTCAAGTTCCTTTTTAAAAATCCTACTTCGGACCCTGAGACCATTTCACAGGGACCCCAAGGGTATTAAAGCTACTACTGCCAAAAATCTTACCCCCTCTGATAGTGATTGCAGGGGGCTGGATAGATTGGGTAAAAAGGTATACACTTCTGCAACTTTAGCCATTAGGGCTTTAAACTGCCAGTTTCATATGTAAAAAGTATCAGCAGCATATTATTGGATTTTTTAAACAGAAAATGATTCCTGATTGTGCTGAAAATAAGGATTTATAGGATTTACTGCACTCAGCTGAACAAGTTGGAAAACATACTTTGCAATGTGGTTTTGATTCACTAGAGGCATCTTGCAGGGCTGCTGTAACTGGGTCTGCACTTAGAAGGCATGCTTGGCTTGAGGAGCAATCATTGCCGGATCATGTTAAAGCGAAACTCCTGGATGCTCCCTTAAACCAGGACCGCCTGTTTGGCAACAAGACAGAAGTTCTTAAAGATGGAGGAAGAAGCAAAATCTATGCAAACTGTTTTTACAAGTACAACCTCCAAGGTTTAGTAGGCATTGGCCTTCCAAGAATTGGTCCTTTCTTGCCTCTTCCAGACCTTCTCAGTCCAAACCCAGATCCAGCAGAGCTCCCAGGCTTGCGTCCCAGGGTACGCACAGTACTAAGCAGTGGGGGCCTCCACTTCCAAATGTGGGAGTAATGAAACTCCCCCTATGGTAAACTATCAATTACTACTTTTTAAAAGTTCAAAGCACTTCTCAGCTAACTGCCCCTTTGTGGGGGGGGGGGGATTGCTCTTCATGCAAAGAACTGAACTAATTACCCAGGACAAATGAGTTCTAAGTAGTGTCCCAGGGATACAGATTTCACTTCCACATGTTACCAACACCAAGCGGATGGCCAGATCTACTCCCAAATCAGTGGGCAGAGGCCCAAAAGCAAGTACTTTGTTTTAAGTGTGGAGGCTATTCAATTTGTACCCGAAGAGGAAAAGGGACAAGGTTTCTACTCGAGACTTTTCCTGGTACCCAGAAAAGACAGTTCGTGGTGTCTTATCCTGGACCTGTCTACTCTAAACACCTTTTTGGTGATTCCAAAATTCAAGATGCTGACTCTTCACCAGTTTGCTCCCTATGGTAGGCAGTGATGCCTGGTTGGCAACACTAGATTTAAAGGAAGCATGCTGGCACATCCCAATTAGGAAAACTTACAGAAGATACCTACGCTTCAAAGCAGGCTGTACTCACCATCAGTTCTCTGCACTGCCCTTTGGCTTAACTGTGCCCAGGGTATTCACAAAGTGCCTAGCTCCAATCACTGCATTTTGCATGTGAAAAAATTAAAATATACCCATACCTGGACAATTGTTTAATTCGGGCAGAAAGCCCGGACATACTTTTGAATCATGTGGTCTTTGTACAAAGGGTGCTAACTTGTCTGGGATATGCCATAAACGAAAAGAAATCACACCAGGTACCCTGTCAAAGTATATTCCTGGGAGCAAGCTTGAATACAACTTCCCAGTTTACTTTCCTCATGCCAGAGAAATTCATTTGACAACCTACTTCAAGCAAGTGGCCACAAAAACCCTGTTATCTGCAAGGCAGATGCTACAAGCCTTGGTGTTCATGGCCTCCTGCATTCTTCTAATTCCATATGCCAGACTGCATATGAGGAAACTACAGTGGTATCTAAAAAGCCTATGGTGTCAACATTCTCAGGATCTAGAAGCAATGATTCCTATCATACCTTGCCTAGAGTTTCTTTGGTGGGCAGAGGCCTGCCCCCAAAACAAGGGACTACCATTCACACTACCCCCTACCGCCCAAACCCTAACAGACGTATCCGACTATGCATGGGGGGGCTCACCTGGCGGGGAAGTGCATTCAGGGTAAATGGAACCCAAATCAAATGCACCTGCATATCAAAAAGAAATGTTAGTTGTACAGAATACTTAGCCTTCAAGGACCACATTCTTCTAGGACAATTAATGGTAAAGATGGACAAACACCACTGTTATGTAGTACATAAACAAGCAGGTACACATTTTTACCCCCTCTGCAGACTAGCCATGGCATTGTGGAACACAGCCCTGAGCTACCAAGTGCATCTACAAGCTCAATTCCTGCCATGAAAACTGAATTCACTGGCAGACGAGCTAAGCAGAAAGCTCGTGGACCCACACGAGTGGAAACTGGAACCAAGGATTTTCAACATGTTGACAAGCAAATGGGGAGCCCAAATATAAACCTGTCTGCCTCCCCCCAGAACTTTCAGTTGGATACATTTTGCATAAGGACTCCCCACAAACGAGCTTGAAAAGTGGATGCTCTGTCTTTCAGCTAGAAAAACCCCTCCGTTTATGCCTTTCTTCCTCTGCCTTTGCTCTTCAAAGTACTACTAAATGTCAAACAAGACAAACCAAGGACGATTTTGATTGCACCAGACTGGCCATGCCAACACTGGTACCCCCCTCTTGTGCAGTGTCACTGTTGGCCCCATAGCACCTGCCCCAGACTCGTACCCTATTTTCTCAGCAGGAGAACCAGATCCTGCACCCTTAGCTTCAAACACTGAATCTAGCAGCCTGGCTAATTACCCAATCTCTCCTTTACCATCCCTCAGTAAACTAGTGATGGATATTTGGGCAAGAAGGCCTAGTACTAGAAAATCTTATGCTAAAAAATGGAAAAGATTCTGTGCCTGGAACCAGTCTCAAGGGATGAGCACAGCAGTTCCCAATTTACATCAGATTTTACAATATTTAACTGAGATGCATTACAAGGGACTCTGTCCTCCAAAATTCATGCCTCAGCCATTTCAGCTCATTATAACACCAAACCTCCCCTCTTCTCTCATCCACTGCACAAGCAGTTCCTCAGAGGGGCCAAAAATTTACAACCACCCAGGAGAACTCCAACTCCAGCATGGGACCTTAAGAGTGGAAAAACTCACTCTTCCTCCTTTCAAGCCAGCTGCTACTGCAGACTTAAAATTCCTTTCTTGGAAAACAGCTTTCCTTTTAGCAATCACTTCAGCAAGAAGGGTATCTGAATTACAGGCCCTCATGTGGACAGTGTGTCAGGACCAGCCCCTCCTCCATTCCCAAGGTGGTATCCAGTGTGGCCCTCAGTCTATTCATTTGCCAACCTTTTTTACTAATCCACAGAACAAAGGGGAACAGATACTGCACTCAGATGTGCACAGACACCTTAGATTCTACTTGGACAGGACTAAACCTCAAAGGAAATCTGACCAACTGCTGGTGGCATTTGTTGCAGGGGCAGAGGGGAAGGCTATTTCAAAGCAAATAGTTTCCAAATGGATAGGCGATTGCATTCATTTGTTACAAGCACCATGAAAAACCCATCCCACAGGGGATTAGACCCCACTCAACCAGGGCTGCATCTACCTTTACAGCCTTTCTCAGAGGCATCCCTACCAGGGACATCCTAGAAGCTACCTGGAATGCTGTACATACTTTCACCAAGCATTACCATCTGCCAATTCTCTCTAAATCCAGAGCTGGCTTTGCCATTGCAGTTTTGCAGTCCTTATAGCTGGTCCTAATGCTATCTAAATTCATCCTCCGCTTTGGGGATCTACCCAAATGTGATGACTGCAACAGTGAAACACTAAGAACATAGTACAGTTGTGTACACTTTAATGTAGATGTTAGTGTATTCACTGTTGCAGTCCTGATTACCCTCCCTCCAGCCCCCTTACTACTTTTGGCTATACCTCTTTCGGCGTTTTCCCGGTCAGGTGTCGCCACAGTGGTTTTTATGTTCAAAAGCTTTTTGATATATTTGCTTTTTTGTTGGAGGTATAACCTTGTATTTTTATAGATTTGCTTGCTTCCCATTAGGGTGCTCCTGACACCTGGGGCAAGAAAAACTGATGTAATGGTGTCTGCTGCATGTTTTATACCCCTGACGACCTGAAGTCTTGGAAGAAGGGACAGCAACTGGCAGGACCCAAGACTGTTTGTCAGACTGACTGAGGGCTACTGCAAACAGATAACCCAAATGTAATGACTGCAACAGTGAATACACTAGCATCTACATTTATGGTAAGCGTACGCAACTCTACTTTCTAAAATTTAAGCAAACAAAATTCTAGATCACAGTTCAGTCTGTCCTACCATTGTTAGAGGAAGACAATTGGATGTGGTCCATAGGCCTTCAGGAAAGTATTGCCACATTAAAAATTGAGAAGTGTTCCAGAAGGTTTCTCCACTTTTGGCTGGGAGCCAGTCACTGCCAATTCAGAGTGCTGCCTTTTGATCTCACCATAGCCCCCAGGGTGTTCATGAAGTGCATGGCAGTAGTAACGGCTCACTTGAGACTCTGGATTCTGGGTATTTCCACACTTGGATGACTGCTCTTCACTGCTCCCGCCAGGCATCTGCTAAGTCAAGCAACTGCTTTCATTCTACATTTCTGCTGGTCAAGGCATTAGTGAATTCATCAATCACAACCAAGTCACTCGATTTGGAGTTTATAGGAGCCTGCCTAAATGCCATCATTTGGGACCTTCTTTAGCAACCTGTGAAGAGGAAGTACAAGTGTAAGCAATTCTTTGCAGCTACAGGGTACCTCAGCTGCTATTTCTTAAAGCCTTGGGGTCCATGGCAGCAGCCATCACCCAGGTCCCACTGGCAAGATTGCAGACTTAGTGGCTTTTGACATCCCAATGGTCCATTCTGACTCGGCGCTTGACTCATCCCATTTTAATCACCAGTTGTTGCTAGGACCTATCCTGGTGGATGGAATCTGAGGGAATTCTTAGGCTGACCCTTTGCTTTTCACCTCAACCCAAGGCCATAGTGACCACAGATTCCTCCCAGGTGGGATGGCATGGTCTGTGCAGAACAGTCCAAGGCCCTTGGTCCCTTATAGATGCAAATGTGCATGTTCTGGAGTTGAGGGCAGTGCTTTCAGCATTGCAGGTCTTTCACAACACACTCCGTGTAGGAACTATTGCGATTCATACTATCTGTATTCTGGTATGTTAGCAACCAGGGTGGAACCAGGTCTTACCCCTTAGCTCTGAGTATGGCATTGGGACTGCCAACAGTTTTCCATCAGCAGGGGGGTTCAAATCTGATAATGGACAAGTTGCAGATGCATTCTCCTTCCTCATGAGTGGTCTCTCAATCCCAAAGTGGAGATTTTCGATGGGGCAGGCCTTGCAGTTATCAGTTTGCATCTACCCTAAACAAGTGCAGCAGTTGCTTTGTCCTAATTCCCCCTTGGGAGGTCCCTGAGATGCTCTTCATGGTTGGCCCTTGGGACTGCTCTCTGCCTTCCCTCCTTTCCATTGATTCCTCTCAAAGCCATCAGGTTGAAGAGCAAAGTGATCCCCATTACCCCCTTCTGCCATCAAGTCTGATTCCCCTTTCTGTGGTCTTGTCTAAATCACTGTCCATTGACTCTGGACCCAGACCTGTATCTCCTGTCCCATCTTCAGGGACTGGTCCAGCCCAGTCTTGAGAAACTCAAGCTTATGGCTTGTTTTCTCCAGTTCCAGTAATCGCCAGGCAAAATAACCTATAATCTCCAGTCCACAAAATGTTGTTTGCTTCCCATAAACTTCCACTAGGAAACTGTACCAGAGCAAGTGGAGCAGATATTCTATTTGGGTACACTTAATCCCCTTTCCACTCCAGTGAAAAAGGTTTTAGAATTTTTAAAATTTTTTGAACAAAACTTCACCTTCTGCTGTTAAAGTCCAGCCAGCTGCCATTTCCAGTTTCTGCAATGGCTTTGAAGACTGCTCGGTAATTTCATATAGGCTGTGTAAAGTGTTTATGAAAGGAATCCTGCTATTAAAGCCACGTTAGTAAGACCTTGTGGCCTTACTATGGTTCTGCAGTCCTTTCCCCCTTTGAAACAGTATCCACTTGTGACATGAAGTTTTTCATGGAAGACCACTTATCCTTATGGCTATAATTTCCGCTAGAAGAATTTCAGACATTCAAGTGTCCTCCAAAACCTACATATTTAATCTGTCATAAAGGTAAGTTTCCTCAATCAGCCTTCTTCCTAAGGTAGTCTCAAACATCAATCCATTGATTTACCCATCTTCCCAAATATTTTAACAAGCATGAATATTTACATTTGTTGAATGTTCAGACTGTTCTGTTTGTTTCAGCAGAACTAAGGATGTTAGAAAGTCAGACCAGTTTCCTTTTCAGGTCCTTCTCTGGATTCAAGTCACTGTCAAGGTGGTTAAGAGAATGTTACCTTTTATTTACAGTAAAGAATCCCCGATTACCAGGACCAATGAGTGCATGCTTCTAGAGCAATAGCCATGTCTGTTTTTCATTCATAGACTTCATGGATGAAATGTACAGCACCACCTGCGCTTCTCCACATACCTTTAACACATTACAAATTGGATCTGGTCTCCAGGGGAAGTGCCCTTTGTTTCTATTGTGCTCAGGAATATCCTTCCATAAGGCTTCCCAATTTCTAATGTAGCTGGAGACTGTCCCAAATGTCAAGGATAAATGAAGATAGACAACCTGAAAGTTCTTGCCATAACATTCCATCTGTTTCTTTTATCCTTCCCACCCTCCTGACTCCTTGGAGGATCAGATTATTCTGAATATCTATTTACCTCATTTATGACCATGTATATAGCCTCTTCAATCTCTGTAGAGGAGTTTTCTGTTTTCCTTGTATAGCTGCAAACTGTCCGAGGTAATCTAGATAGGTATTCTAGGTAGAGTTTTTGGTTCTTGCAAGCTGTTCTATTGGTTGAGCCAGTTAAGGCCAGGACACTCCCATATGTCAAAGATAAAAGAAGGTCAGTAACACAGATGGAATGTTGTTAAAATCTTTTTTTAGACCAGGGTAATTTTATAGGGCATTCAATGTAGATTAAGTTGCCCATTAACTGGCGGAGTGCAAGGTTTGGTGGTAATGTTTTAGTCCTCACTGTTGCAATTTTCTGTTTGTTTGTGTCTTTCGGCATTTCCCAGTTAGGGGTCGCCACAGCGGAACTCTGGTCCGCTAATGATTGGCAGTTGATTTTTACTTACCGGCTTGCTAGGCCTGACGCACAACCTTCAACGAAGATATGCCCATTCACGCATGTCTCCACGCAGAAGACGCTCTAGTTGAGAATTGAACCAGACAGCGTCTTACTGTGAGGCGACAACGCTACCGCAGCACCACCACCGTGGGTTTT
Organism: Protopterus annectens; assembly: GCF_019279795.1. Taxonomy (NCBI): domain Eukaryota; kingdom Metazoa; phylum Chordata; order Ceratodontiformes; family Protopteridae; genus Protopterus; species Protopterus annectens. The sequence goes on from NC_056734.1 coordinate 830,975,949, forward strand.
CTTTACTGTTGCTATATCCTGCTGAAGGTAGCCAAATGTTCAGCCAGCATACCAAAGTCTTTACATCTTCCAGGCATCGTATATCCTACATGCAAGGTGGGATGTACAGATGCTTAATCCTCAGAACTTTGCTGCCAGTCCAAGATGATACTTCTGAATTTGGTCTGTTTGCCATTCTTACTTGCATTTAGAAGGCCTGGTAGATGAACTAAGGCCCCCACTGGGATTCTATTCCCCTCCTTGTGTTTCCAGTCATCTGATGGGGAAAATGTGTGGGGGGCGTTTCCCATAAGGATGGTGCCTTTGGGTGGTACACAAGACAATATGCAGTGAGGTTTCAGGTGTTTAAGACACAGCAGCCATATCATCCCTATGTTTGGAAAACCAATGTCTGATTCTTGGCTCTGTTCTATGACCATAACCACCCCTCCCCCCCAAAGTTCAGCTGACATTTTTGAAAAATAAGGCCGTACTGATCCTGCTGCTGTCTAGACTCCTGGGCATCTCCAGCAGGTTGGCTGAAGAACCCGGGGTCTGTCTGGTGCCAATGTCAGTTCACTGTGCCGTGACCCAGTTGGAAGCAAACGGAGCTTACCTGCATTTTCACCAAGGCTGTGCATCTGTAAAGCAGGTGAGTGGGAAGCATGGCTGATTATATTGGATGGCCTAGGAGGAGTCCCCAGGTATTTGTTGGTAAACTGTGCCTGGTACCCTCATCAAATCTAGTTAGGGGTTTGAACCTCCTAGGTTTGTTAAAAGCAGATGTCCTTTAAAAGATTCTCCATGGCATGAATCTTTATTCGGGGGTTGTTCATTGCCCTTATGGCCTTGAAACCTAAGGTGGTCTGCTTCTGCTCCATGGTCTTCACCCCTTCTAAAAGATGTAGGGTTTCCTATTCTGATAAGCAGTCCTTGGTAAATTCATCCCAGATCCATGCTTCTCGCTGGGGTTTGAAAGATTTGCTTTCCCATGATTATCCTTTCTATCCTCGAAAGATACTTCAGCAGTCTGCATGATGGAACACTTTAAATGGCACTAAAGTTTGAGGTTCAAAAAATGTATGAACTTGTGCAAATGGGCTTGCCCAGAACTTCTATAATTCCTCTTGGTGACATTTTCATCATCTTCTCAGGCTTCTGACTCTCAACCCCTGTCTCCTGGGACTGTTTTTGTAAAGTTCCCTAGGATCATAAGTATTTGTATAAAAGTCCATAAGATTTTCTTTCTGTCTGTCCACAGATGAGCCATCCAGACTGCTGTCCTCTTCCAAGCTTTGTTCTAATGAGGGCAGTTATGGTATGGGAGGATTGTATATTTCTGCTACTTTGGCCTTCAGTACCACTAATTGTCAGGCCCACATAAGATGCATCCTAACTCTTTCCCATCTTGTGGGGGTTTGACTATGCCTGATTTGGACAATAAGACTTCAGCTGTTTCTCTTGGCCAACCTTGCAGGTGGCTCACTGTTCCATTAAATGCAGATGTTCATGTTTCACTGTTGCAGTCATCACTTGTGGGTTATCCCTGCTGTGGTACCCCTCAGCTGGCCTGAATACCAGAGGCTGTTTTTTCTGCATCTGCTGCTGTTGCTTGCTGGGTGACGGGTCGTCAGTGCTGTAAAGGAAGGTGGCTAGTGCCATTACATCAGTCTTTCTTGCCGTGGTGCCTGTAGCAGAAGCATTTCACAAGTGCCGGTTGGTTGCTACCAGAGTTTGAATTACAGCTGAAAGTCTAAAGCGAAGTACCCCAGTGGGGATCCTTATGTCCCCTATTGCCGGTTCTGTGCCCTCTTTAATGTGAGAACCATTCATCATAGAGCTCTTATTGTAGACAGATATTTTCATCTTCAATCTTTGCATTCTGAAATTGGGTCAGTCAGCCAATAATCTGTAGACATTCCAAAAAAAGAGGATAAAGATAGACCACACAAGCCTTCCAACGACTCTACTGCTGAACTGGTCGTCGGATCACAGGAATTCAGTGAGGTGCCTTTGCAACCCCTGGTGCCCCGATTAGATACCTTCATAGGCCTCTCCTGAGACCCTTTTGAGTCTGGTATGCCGCAGAAATCATCTTTCAAGCCCTTGTCTCTGCCTGGGTTGGGTCTGAATCTGCTACATAGGAACCGTCTTCAGAGGAGGTTTTTCGCACTTCCAAGTCTAGACAAAAACAGACTACTTTGACTACTGTTTCTCTCAGACTGATGGATACTCTTAGGCTTGGAGCAAAACCACTCCTAGGAAAACTACCTCTAGCCACCTTTTTACTTCTGCTCCACCACCCCAAGCTCAAATGCTTAAAATGGCGGAGGATTTTATCTCCCTTATCAGGGGTAGTCCAACTTCTAAAAGGAAGAGAGACCCTTCTCCTGAAATACTGACCGAACAGGATTCTGAGGAGTCTGGTTATTCAGATTTTGAAGAGGAACGACCTCTGACTGCTTGAGGATTCAGATACAGAGGAATCCATTTCTTCTGCCTCCCACCAAAAGATCTTTCCTTTGGGAAAACCCTTCATACTCTCAGAACATTTCCACTGGGAATCCCAGGACTGCCCTTGGTCTAAGAAAATGCCAAGTTTCTAGACCTGTCCCAGCACAGAGCCTTGGCCATCCCTCCAATCTTGGCAGTGGTCTATCTTCCGTGAATCCAGCTTAGATCCTGATGCCCTCCCACCTGCTCCTAGAAAACCTGACTGGTATTAGAGTACTTGGTTCTCACAAATATCTGTACAAAAATCCTGCTGCAGACCCAGAAGTCATTACACAGGGGCCAAAAGGAGCTAAGGGTAGTTCTGCAAAGAATCCTATTCTGACAAGGACTCCAGAGTTTTGGACAGATGGGGTAAAAATGTATACACCTGCGACGTTAGCTATCCGAGCACTCAACTGTCAGTTCCACATGTTAAAATGTCAGCACACTTTGGAAGTATTAAAACAAAAGATTTCTACCTTTCCTGACTGTGCCAGTTCAAAAGAGCAGATTTACTGCGCTCTGCTTGTCAAATGGCCAAACTCTCATTACACTGTGGATATGACACCCTAGAAGCCTCAAGCAGGGGCAGCAGTGTCAGGATCTGTCATTAGATGTGCATGGTTGAACAACCTCTCCCTGATCATGTCAAATCTGCATTACTTGATGCACCCTTGGATTAAGAGACTGCTTGTTTGGAGTAAAGGCAGAAGAGGTGCTTAAAAATGGAAGACTAAGCAAAATCTACGCAAATGGTAAAGATTTCCTTCAGGTACAACCTAGGTTCAGCAGGAATTTTCCCTCTACACTGGTCCTTTCCTGCACCTATTAGACAGGGGCAAGGTAAGCCCCACAGGGGCAGATCACCCAAACACCTATCCCAGAGACAGCAGAGAACCAAATGGACCACTTCTGCTCCAAAGGCAGGAAATTCTAAGCCATCTCTCTAAGGCAAAAACCGACTCCCCTCTCTGCCCTGTTTTCGCTCACCAAAAACTAGGAGGGAGGATGTTCACGTTTCACTGTTGCAGTCATCACCCTAGGGTTATCTGCCTGCAGGTAGCCTTCAGTTGGTCTGAATACCAGAGTCTTGGGATTTCTGAGTAGGATGCTGTCTCCTCTTCCATGATGTCAGGGGTATAAAACATGCATTCGGCACCATTACATCAGCTTTTCTTTGTGCGGGAGCCCAAAGCAGCAGTTGGCAAGTGCCGTTCGGCCGCTACCTGAAATTTTCATTGTTCTAGTTTCAAACCTGAAGTCTTCTAAAGCTAAGTACCCTGTTGGGCATCCATTTTTCTTGCTCTAACAGATGTCAGAGTTAACAATTATTTTGCCTGTGGAAAGCAAATGCCTCAGATTTTCATTCTTGCTTACCTGCTTAGGCCCAGACCACTACATTCCTCACTCTGTTTTTTTGCCTTCTTCAATGCCTGGACTATTCATCATCGAGCTATTTTTGTCGCTAAATTCTTTTGCTCTCGTTCTCTGTATTCCGAAATGGCTTTAAGCCTTCAGACTACAAATCTTCTGAAAAAACGTAAGGATAAAGACAGACTGCATAGGTACAAAACTGCCAGTGACACTTCCGTTACGCTAGTTGCCAGTCTGCCGGTACTCAGTGAGGTGCTTTTGCAGCCCCTGATGCCCACTTCTACAGATTCACAGGCCTCTACTGAGACCCGTTCGGAGTCTGGTATGCCATGAGATGCTTCGACTATGGAACCTGCGGATGTCTCTACCTTGGATGGATCCAGAGCTGCTGTGCAGGCACCGGCTTCTGAGGGTATGTTCAGACCTTCCAATGTTCATATTAAACCAACTACTTCATTTTTGCCTAAAACTACTGAATTTCTCAGGCCCAGGGTTCGCACTGAAACCGACCAAAGTGCATTCCCAAGCTCCCATGCTTCAAACAAATGCTTAGAATGGCTGAAGACCTTATTACTTCAATTAGGGGAAGCCAGCATTCCCCCTCTTAAAGGCAAAGAATTGATTTTCCTTTGGATTCTACAGACAATGAGTCTGATGACTCTGACCCCTCTGATTACCAACACATACCCTTTTCCACCTATGAGGATTCATATGCAGAGGATTCCATTCTCACTGCCTCCCCTCCAGAGGACTTTTCTTTCGGTGAAACCTTGCATACCCTAAGAGCATTTCTGCTGGGAATGCCAGGACTACCCTCAGTCAAGAGAGACTCAGGGAATTTTTAGACTTGCCTCCGCACAGGACTCTAGCTATACTCCCTGTCCTAGATATTGTAGATGTCTTCATGGACTTGTCTTACCCCTGATACTTTACCTTCAGCTCCTAGAAAGCCTGATTGTTACTACAGAGTAACCTGACTCTCGCAAATTTCTCTTTAAAAATCCTACTGTGGGTCCAGAGTTCATTTCCCAGGGACCTAAGGGTATTAAGGCTACTACAGCCAAAAACCCTACCCCTTCGGACAGGGATTCTAGGGCTTTAGACGGGCTAAGAAGGTATATACCTCTGCAACTCTTGCTATCAGGTCTTTAAATTGCCAGTTTCACATGTTGAAGTACCAGCAGCATATTATGGAGCTAATTAAACAAAATGTTGATTCCTTATTGTGCAGAAAATAAAGATTTACAAGAGTTGATGCATTCTGCAAACCAAGATGGTAAACATACTTTGCAGTGTGGTTTTGATGCCTTGGAAGCATCTTGCAGGGCTGCTGTCAGTCTGTTCTGAGAAGGCATGCTTGGCTGAAGAAACAAATCTTGCCAGACCATGTCAAAGCAAAATTACTAGATGCTCCATTAAATCAAGAATGTTTGGTACAAAAGCAGTAGTACTTAAGGTGGAGGAAAAAGCTAAATCTATGCAAACTGTTAAAGATTTCTTACAGGTACAGCCACCTAGATTCAGTAGGCATTGGCCTTTGAAAAACTGGTCTTTTCCAGTCCCTCCCAGGCCTTCAGTCCAAACCCAGGGGCAACAGACCACAAAGACTACAGTCTCAGGGTATGCACAGATCTAAACAAAGGATTGCTCCCACCTCAAAAACAGGGAGTGATAAGCCACCCTCTTATGGAAAAAGTTTACAGTGACGTCTGCATCCTTCCCAGCCATGCCCAAGTACTTGCACTCCTAGGAGGAAAACTCGCCCTGCATGCAAAAAATGGGAATACATTACCCAGGACCCTGTTGGGTCTTAAACATTGTATCCCAGGGATACAGATTCTACTTCCATTCACTGCCAACCCCTAGCAGACTGCCAGACTTTCCCCCAAACCAGGGGGCAGAGGCCAAAAAGCAAGTACTTTCTCTTCTCAGTATCAGGGCTATTGAATCTGTTCCCTCAGAGCAAAGGGGACAGGGTTTCTACTCCAGACTTTCTGGTGCCCAGAAAAAAAGTCTTGGCGCCCTATCCTGGATCTGTCAATTCTCAACACCTTTCTGGTGGTACCAAAGTTTAAAATGCTTACACTAGGACTTAAGAGCTTATTGGTACATACCCATAAGGGAATCTTGCAGGAAATATCTGTTTCGGGCAAGGCTCTATGCACTATCAGTTCTCTGCACTTCCCTTTGGCTTATGTACTGCACCCAGGGTATTCACAAAGTGCCTGGCTCCAGCTGTTGTATATTTTAGGCAGAGCAACATTCAGATTTACCCATACTTGGAAGATAGCCTGATTCAGGTGGACAGTCAGGAATTGTTACTTCACCACCTGACATTTGTAAAGAGACTTCTAACTTCTCTGGGGTATACTATCAACGAAAAGAAATCACATCTGGTACACAGCCAAGAAATTGTATTCCTGAGACAAGCTTGAACACAACTTCCCAGATGGCATTCCTTACTCCAGAAAAGCAGGTTTATTTGACAAATTACTTCAAACTACTGGCCACCCAAACCCAGCTCTCTGCAAGAAAAATACTGCCAAAACGCTAGGGTTCATTGCCTCATGAAAAGACTGCGTATGCGGACACTTCAGTGGTACTTAAGTCTCTGGTGTCAACATTCTCAGAACCTGGGAACAGTGATTCCGATCATTCCTTGGATTCCGATCATTCCTTGCCTAAGGACAGAGATCCTTTGTTGGGCTGAGGCCTGCATCCACAACAAGGGACTCCATCACTCAACCCCCCTGCCGCCCAAACCCTAACATATGCATCAGACTATGCTTGGGGGGGGGGGGGGTCACCTGGCATGGAAGTGCATTCAAGGCAAATGGACAAATGCATCTGCATATCCATCAAAAAGAAATGCTAACTGTACAGAATGCACTGAGCCTTCATGGATCACATTCTTCCAGGACAACTAATGGTAAAGACGGACACCACTGTTATGGTACATAAGCAGGGGCGTACGCATTCTTACCCCCTCTGCAAACTAGCCATGGCATTGTGGAACACAACCTTGAGCTACCAAGTGAATCAACAAGCTCAATTCCTGCCAGGAAAACTAAGTACACTGGCAGACGGACTAAGCAGAAACCTCATGGACTCACACGAGTGGAAACTGGAACCAAGGATTTTCAACATGTTGACAAGTAAATGGGGGAGCCCAGATATAGACCTGTTTGCTTCCCTCCAGAACTATTCATTGGACAAATTTTGCACAATGATTCCCCACAAACAAGTTTGGAAAGTGGATGCTCTGTCCTTCAGCTGGAAAAATCTGTCGGTTTGCATTTCCTCCTCTGCTTCTGCTCTCCAAAGTACTACTAAAGATCAAACAGGACAAGCCAAGGACGATTTTGATTGCACCAGACTGTCTATGCCAACACTGGTACCCCCTCTTGCACAATGTCACGGTTGGCCCCATGGCACCTGCCTCAGACACCTTCCCTGTTGTCTCAGCAGAAGAACCAGATTCTGCACCCTCGGCTTCAAACACTGAACCTAGCAGCCTGGCTAATTACCTAATCTCTCCTTTACCATCCCACAGTAAACCAGTGATGGATATAATTTTAGAGGCAAGGAGACCTAGTACTAGAAAATCTTGTGCTGCGAAGTGGAAAAGATTCTGTGCCTGGAACCAATCTATAGGGGTGAGCACAGCAGCGCCCAATTTACCTCAGATTTTACAATACTTAACTGAGATGCTTCACAAGGGATTGTCCTTTTCCTCCATAAAAATTCATGCCTCAGCCATTTCAGCTCATAACACAGATCCTTCCCTCTCTCACCCACTGCTCAAGCAGTTCCTCAGAGGGGCCAAAAATTTAAGACCACCGAGGAAAGGTCCAACTCCGGCCTGGGACCTTTTCTTTGTCTTGGAGAAACTCACTCTTCCTCCTTTCGAGCCAGCTGCTACTGCAGATTTAAAATTTCTTTCTTGGAAAACTGCATTCCTTTTAGCAATCACTTCAGGAAGATGAGTATTTGAATTATAGGCCCTTACGGCATTTGAGCCTTTCATCTTTCATACAGACAGGGTGTCCCTCAGAACTAATCCCTCCTTCATGCCCAAGGTGTTATCCAGTGTGTCTCTTAATCAGTCCATTCATTTTCCAACCTTCTTTCCTAATCCACAGAACAAAGGGGGATGAATACTGCACTCAGATGTGTACAGACAACTTAGATTCTACTTGGACAGGAATAAACCTCAAACGAAATCTGAACTGCTGGTAACATTTGCTGCAGGGAAAAGGGGGAAGGCTAATTCAAAGCAAACCATTTCTAAATGGATAGCCAATTGCATTAATTTCTTCTGTGAGCATCTTGTAAAACCTATCCGCATCAGATCCCACTCTACCAGGGCTACATCTACCTCTACAGCCCTTTCTCAGAGGAGTCCCTCCCAGAGACATCCTAGAAGCTGCTACCTGGACTTGTGTACATTCACCAAGCATCATTTACCAATTTTCTCTAAGTCCAGAGCTGGCTTTGCTACTGCAGTTTTGCCGGGCCTTATAGCTGGTCCTAATGCTACTTAAATTCCTCCTCCCAACCTTAGCTTTGGGAATCTACCCAAATGTAATGATTGCAACAGTGAAACACTAAGAACATAGTACAGTTGTGTACACTTACCATAAATGTAGATGTTCGAGTGTATTCACTGTTGCAGTCCTGGTTACCCTCCCGCCCCCTAACTTCTTTTGGCTATACCTCTACTTTCCTTTACTATGCTTAAAAGCTTTTTGGTGTATTTGCTTTTTTGTTGGAGGTATAGCCTTGTATGTTTATATATTTAATTGTTTCCCACTGGGGTGGCACCTGACATCTGGGGCAAGAAAAAATTGATGTGATGGCGTTGTCTGCATGTTTTTATACCCCTGATGACCTGACATCACGGAAGGGACAGCAGCCGACGCAGGACCCAAGACAGCAAGCAGATAACCCAATTGTAATGACTGCAACAGTGAATACACTGTAACATCTACATTTGTTAAGTGTACACAACTGTACTTACTCTGCGCTACCCTTTGGCTTATCTATTGCAACTATGGTGTTCACCAAATGCTTAGCCCCCAGCCATAGCCTTTTGCAGACAGAAAAATATACAGGATGCTCTTCGTGTTTCACTGTTGCAGTCATATTTGGATTATCTGCTTGCAGCAGCCCTCGGTCGGCCTGATCAACAAAGTCTTGGGTCTTGCGTCAGTTGCTGTCCCTTCATCAGTGACGTCAGGTTGTCAGGGATATAAAACATGCAGCCAACACCATTACACCAGTCTTTCTTGCCATGTGGTGCCTGAAGCAGAAGCAGTTTGCAAGTGCTGGTGGGCAGACTCCTGAAATTTTTGTTTTGAGTTTCACAACCGAAGTCTTCAACTAAAAGTACCCCGTTGGGGAAACTTTTTTTTGAACTAAACCGATGTCAGTAAAAGTTAATAATTGCATTACTTGTGGAAAGCAGATACCTCAAAGATTTTCATTCGTACTGTATTCCTTGCCTAGGCTCTGACCACAACGTACCTCACTGTCAGTTTTGTGCCTTATTTAAACCACGAACTGTCCATCGTCTGTATATTTTCGCTTCTAAATATTTTGGTGCTCTGTTCAGTTATCCTGATGTCTTCGGTAAGCTATCCGACTACCGACATTCTGAAAAAACGCAAAGATATGCAGGCCACCTAGGTCCAAAGCTGCTGACGCTTCTAAGCCAGTCGCCAGTTTGCCGGTACTCCGTGAGGCACTTTCGCAGCCCCTGATACCTGCTACTTCAGAATTGCAGGCCTCTACCGAGACCCATTCGGAGTCCAGTATGCAGTGAGATGCTTCAACTGTGGAACCTGCGTATGACTCTACCTTGGATGGGTCCAGAGCCACTGTGCAGGCACTGGCTTCTGAGGGGTGTATTCAGGCCTACTGACTTGCTTATTAAACCGACGCCATCTTCTTCAAGGCCTAAAACTCGAACCATGCCTAGAAAACTGATGCCCAGACCGCATGGTCAGGCCTCTATCCCTAAAAAAACAAAGAATGGCTGAAGACCTTATTACTTTAATTAGGGGAAGCCAGCCTTCCCCCTCTAAAAGACCGATGACTGAGTTTGTTTGATACTTCTGACCAGGATTCTGAATTTTGTTTCCTCTGATGACCAGGATTTACCCTTGTCTATCTATGGATTCTGATTCTGAGGACTTCCTCTGCTTCCCCCCCCAAGAGGATTTCTCTTTTGGTGAAACCTTGCATACTCTCAGGAAGCATTTTCATTGGGGAAAGTCAGAATTTCTCTGATTCTAAAAAGAGGCTTAGCGATTTCTTACTCCTGGCCCAGCACAGGCCTTTAGCCATACCTCCTGTACTAGACATTGTTGATGATACCTTTTCGGAATCTTGCTTGGCCCCTGACTCTACTTGCTCACAGAAAACCTAATAGATATTACAGGGTCCCTGACTCAAGTTCCTTTTTAAAAATCCTACTGCGGATCCTGTAACCATTTCACAGGGACCCAAGGGCATTAAAGTTACTACTGCCAAAAATCTTACCCCCCTTTGATAGTCTCCAGGGCGATGGATAGATGGGGTAAGAAGGGTATACACTTCTGCAACTTTGGCCATTAGGGCCTTAAACTGCCAGTTTCATATGTTAAAGTATCAGCAGCATATTATTGGATTGCTTAAACAGAAAATGATGTTGATTGCTGAAAATGAGGATTTACAGGATTTACTGCATTCAGCTGAACAAGTTGGAAAACACACTTTGCAATGTGGTTTTGATTCACTAGAGGCATCCTGCAGGGCTGCTGTAACTGGGTCTGTACTTAGAAGGTATGCTTGGCTTAAGCAGCAATCCTTGCCAGATCATGTTAAAGTGAAATTACTGGATGCTCCCTTAAGCCAGGACTGCCTGTTTGGCAACCAGGCAGAAGTTCTTAAAAAGATGGAGGAAAAGCTAAATCTATGCAAACTGTTAAAGATTTATTTTACAAGTACAACCTCCAAGGTTTAGTAGGCATTGGCCTTCCAAGAATTGGTCCTTTCCTGCCTCTTCCTGACCACCTCAGTCCAAACCCAGATCCAGCAGAGCTCCCAGGCTTCAGTCCCAGGGTGCGCACAGGACTAAGCGCCTCCACTTCCAAATCTGGGAGTAATAAAACTCCCCCCTATGGTAAATTGTCTCAATGACTTATTTTTAAAACTTCCAAGCACTTCTCAACTGACTGACCCTTTGGGGGGGGGGGGTTGCTCTTCATCCAAAGAACTGGGAACTCATTACCTAGGGCAAATGGGTTTTAAATAGTGTCCCAGGGATACAGATTTCACTTCCACACATTACCATCACCAAGTGGGTGGCCAGATCTACCCTCAAGTCAATGGGAAGAAGCAAATTCTTTCTGTCTTTAGCATGGGGGCTATTCAGTTGGTACCAGAAGAGGAAAAGGGACAAGGTTTCTACTCGAGATTTTTCCTGGTACCCAGAAAAGAGAATTCATGGCATCCTATCCTGGACCTGTCTACTCTAAACACCTTTTTGATTCCAAAATTCAAGATGCTGACTCTTCAACAGTTGCTCCATATGCTAGGCAAAGACGCCTGGTTGGCAACACTAGATTTAAAGGAAACATACCCGCACATCCCTATCATGGTGTCTTGCAGAAGATACCTACGCTTCAAAGCAGGCTACACGCACTATCAGTTCTCTGCACTGCCCTTTGACTTATCTACTGTGCCCAGGGTATTCACAAAGTGCCTAGCTCCAGTCATTGCATTTTGCAGGCAAAGAAATATTCAAATATACTCATACTTGGACGATTGCCTTATTCGGGCAGAAAGCCAGGACATACTTTTGAATCATCTGGCCTTTGTACAAATGCTGCTAACTTGTCTGGGGTACACCATAAACGAAAAATCACACCTGGTACCCTGTCAAATTGTATTCCTGTGAGCAAGCTTGAATACAACTTCCCAGATGGCTTTCCTCACACCAGAGAAACAAATTCATTTGCCCAACCTACTTCAAACAAGTGGCCACCAAAACCCTGCTATCTGCATGGCAAATGCTACAAGCCTTTGGGGTTCATGGCCACTGCATTCTTCTAATTCCATATGCAAGACTGCATATGAGGAAACTACAATGGTATCTAAAAAGCCTATGGTATCAACCTTCTCAGGATCTAGAAACAATGATTGCTATCATACCTTGCCTATGCCTAGAGTTCTTTTGTTGGGCAGAGGCCTGTCACCAAAACAAGGGACTACCTTTCACACCACCCCCTGCCGGCCAAACCCTAACAGATGCATCAGACTATGCATGGGGGGGGGGGGGGGCTCACCTGGCAGGGAAGTGCATTCAGGGCAAATGGAACCCAAGTCAAATACACCTGCATATCATTCAAAAAGAAATGTTAGCTGTACAGAATGCTCTGACAGCCTTCAAGGACCACATTCTTCCAGGACAACTAATGGTAAAGACTGACACCACTGTTATGTGGTATGTAAACAAGCAGGGGGGGGGTACACATTCTTAACCCCTCTGCAGACTAGCCATGGCTTTGTGGAACACAGCCCTAAGCTGCCAAGTGCATCTATAAGCTCAATTCCTGCCAGGAAAACTAAATACACTGGCAGACGAACTAAGCAGAAACCTCGACCCACACAAGTGGAAACTGGAACCAAGGATTTTCAACATGTTGACAAGCAAATGGGGGAGCCCAGATATAGATACCTCCCCCCAGAACTATCAATTGGACAAATTTTGCACAAGAACGCCCCACAAACAAGCTTGGAAAGTGGATGATCTGTCCTTCAGCTGGAAAAACCTATCAGTTTATGCCTTTCCTCCTCTGCTCTCCAAAGTACTGCTAAAGATCAAACAAGACAAACCAAGGACTATTTTGATTGCACCAGACTGGCCCCGCCAACACTGGTGTACCCCCTCTTGTGCAGTGTCACTCATTCCAATGGCACCTGCCCCCGACTCCGTACCCTATTCTCAGCAGGAGAAACAGATTCTGCACCCTCAGCTTCAAACACTGAACATAACAGCCTGGCTAATTACCTAATGTCTCCTTTACCGTCCCTCAGTACACCAGTGATATTTTAGAGGCAAGGAGGCCTAGTACTAGAAAGTCTTATGCTAAAATATGGAAAAGATTCTGTGCCTGGAACCAATCTCAAGGGATGAGCACAGCAGTTCCCAATTTTTACCTCAGATTTTACAATACTTAACTGAGATGCTTTACAGCTGCCTGTCTTTTTCCATCAAAATTCGTGCCTCAACCATTTCAGCTCATAACACAGAATATCCCCTCTTCTGATCCACTGCTCAAGCAGTTCCTCAAAGTGGCCAAAAATTTACGACCACCCAGGAGAGTTCCAACTCCATCCTGGGACCTTGTGTGTGTATTGGATAAACTCTTCCTCCTTTTGAGCCAGCTGCTACTGCAGACTTTAAATTCTTTTCTTCGCAAACAGCTTTCCTTTTAGCAATCACTTCAGCAAGAAGGGTATCTGAATTACAGGCCCTTATGGCAGTGGGGCCTTTCATCATCTTTCATGCAGACAGGGTGTCCCTCAGGACCAATCCCTCCATGACCAAGGTGGTATCCAGAGTGGCCCTTAATCAGTCCATTCATTTGCCAACCTTTTCTAATCCGCAGAACAAAGGGGAACAGATACTGCATTCAGATGTACACAGACAACTTAGATTGTACTTGGACAGGACTAAACCTCAAAGGAAATCTGAACTGCTAGTGGCATTTGCTGCAGGGGCAGAGGGGGGAAGGCTATTTCAAAGCAAACCATTTCCAAATGGATAGGTCACTGCATTAATTTCTACTACAAATACTATGGAAAACCTATCCCACAGGGGATCAGACCCCACTCAACCAGGGCTGCATCTAACTCTACAGCCTTTCTCAGGTGTGTCCTTACCAGGGACAACCTAGAAGCTGCTACCTGGAGTTCTGTACATACTTTCACGAAGTATTACCATCTCCCAATTTTCTCTAAATCCAGAGTTGGCTTTGCCACTGCAGTCTTGCAGGGCCTTATAGCTGGTCCTAATGCTATCTAAATTCCTCCCATCCTTAGCTTTGGGAATCTACCCAAATGTAATGACTGCAACAGAGAAACATGAAGCACATAGTACAGTTGTGTACACTTACCATAAATGTAGATGTTTGAGTGTATTCACTGTTGCAGTCCTGGTTACCCTCCCTCCAGCCCCCTTGGCTATACCTCTACTCTCCTTTATGCTCCAAAAGCTTTTTGGTGTATTTGCTTTTTTGTTGGAGGTATAACCTTGTATATTTATAGATTTTAATTGCTTCCCATTAGGGGGGCTTCTGAGATCTGGGGCAAGAAAAACTGATGTAATTGTGTCAGCTGCATGTTTTATACCCCTGGCGACCTGACGTAACGGAAGAAGGGACAGCAACCGACGCAGGACCTAAGACTTTGTTAATCAGGCTGACTGAGGGCTACTGCAAGCAGATAACCAAATGTGATGACTGCAACAGTGATTACACTCTAACATCTACATTTATGGTAAGTGTACACAACTGTACTTTAACCCAAACTGGATGACTGCCTCATTCAGGCAGATTGCAAAGAAAAGCTCCTCAAGGACCTCTGTCAAAAACCTCCTAATCTCCTTAAGGTACACCATCAATGAGAAGTCAAAGCAAACACCCTCCAAGATCTTTTTCTTGGGAGCACTGCTGGACACAGCATCCCAAATGACCTTCCTATCCCCAGAAAAGCAGAGCTTCCTGCTTCTCTACTTTGCCCAGCTGGCTTCAGAAGTCACCTCACTGCAAGGAAGTTCCTGCAAGCCTTGGGGGTACATGGCATCTTGCATGCTTCTAATTCCTCTGGCCTGACTTCACATGAGAGCTTCAGTGGTACGTAAAGAACCCTTGCTGTCAGCCCCCTCGACATTGAGACCTCTCCCTCTGATCCCCCTTTATAAGGACAGAGTTTCTCTGGTTGGGAGGGGCCTGTACCTAAAACAAGGGTTTTTTCTTCACCCTCCATCCAACTGGGCAGACCATTACCACTGATCCCTCAGACATAGCTTGGGGCACTCACCTAGAAGGCAGGTGCACCCAAGGTTTTTGGTATGCCCAGCACCTTCTCTTACACATCAACCAGAAGGAAGTGATGGCAATACAAAAGGCTCTGACATCCTTCAAACCCCATCTCAAGCCAGGGGTTCTCCTTATCAAAACAGACACTACATTTATGTGGTACATCAGCAAACGGGGACCCAGTCTTGCTTTCCGTGCCGGCTAGCCATGAACGGCCTCATCCATAGGATTACACCTAATAGCCCAATACCTACCAGGTATCAACATCCTGGCAGACCACGTAAGCAGAAACTTACTGGACCCCTAAGAATGGCAGCTCTACAGAAAAACACTTTTACACCACTCTGGTGTGGGGGACTCCGGAAGTGGATCTCTCTGCTTCGCACTTCGACCATCAGCTGAAAAAATTCTGTACCAGGATTATCACCACCTAGTGTGGAAGGTGGATGCCTTGACCTTCCCCTGGAACACCCTGTTTGTGTACACATTCCCTCCTCTGCCTCTTATTCCCAAGGTAGCTGTCAAAGTGGAGACTAAAAAGGCCATCCTCATTGCTCCAGTTTGGCCCAGACAGCATCGGTACACCTTATTGTGCATCCTGACCTTACAGCCTCCCAGGCAGCTTCTCCTGATCTCAGACCTCAACTCAGGTGGGGGGAGTGCTGCACCCAGACTTGCAGACTCTCAAATTATCAGCATGGCTAATACTCTAAAGGCAAACAAGGGGCCCCTGTTAAACGGGTCCTAGACATTATTGCAGAGGCCAGAAGACCCAGCACCTGAAAATCTTGCGCAGGAAAATGGAAAAGATTCTGCTTCTGGAGCCAGTCCAGAGGGGGGCAGTACCTCACAACCTTCCATCCCTCTTATTCTGACCTATCTACTTGAGCTACTTAATAGTGGCTTCACCTTCTCCATGCCACGCCTCAGCCATTTCAGCTCATTGATACAGAACAGCCCCTGTTCTCCCATCCTTTGATTAAACAATTTCTCAGAGGAGCTTCTAATATCAGACCTCCCAGGTCGTAACCCACTCCAGCCTGGGACCTGAATTATGTTTTGGAAAAACTAACCTTACCACCATTCGAACCTGCTGCTTCAGCAGAACTAAGATGCCTCTCCTGGAAGAATGCTTTTCTCCTAGCTATCACCTCAGCCAGAATTGTTTCAGAACTTCAGGCACTGATGGGCATTGAGCCCTTCATCTTCCAGACAGGGTCTCCCTGAGGACTAATCCCTCCTTTATGCCCAAGGTGGTATCTAATGTAACAGTCAACCAGGCCATACGTCTACCCACCTTCTTTCCTAACCCTCAAAACAAGGGGAGAAATTCTGCACTCACTAGACATGCACAGACAGCTCGGATACTGTCTGGACTGTACTAAACCCTTCACGGAAACAGACCAAGTACTTGTCAGCTTTCCCCTAGTGGGTATCGCACTGTAACCATTTCTGTTAGATTTCTGTTAGATTGTATGGGAACCCCCCCCCCAAGTCTATTTGAACCCATTCCACTAGGGCAGCCTCCACTTCCACGGCATTCCTCGCAGGAGTTCCCACCAGGTACATCCTGGAAGCTGCCACCTGGACTTCTGTCCATACCTTTACCAAGCTACCAACTATTTCTCAGGGTCCCAGGGGTGTTAAGGCCTCTACAGCCAAAAATCCTACCCCTTCTGATAGAGACTCCAGGGCGCTGGAAAGATGGGATAAGAAGGTTTATACGTCTGCAACCTTGGTAATCGGGGCTTTAAACTGCCAGTTTCATATGCTTAAAATCAGCATGTTATGGGCTTACTGAAACAGAAAATTATGTTGATTTCTGATTGTGTGGAAAATAAAGTTACAGGATTTATTGCATTCAGCAGAACAGGTTGGAAAGTATACTTTGCAATGTGGTTTTGATTCTTTGGAGGCCTCTTGCAGGGCTGCCATAACTGGATCAGTGATAAGAAGGCATGCCTGGCTCAAGGAGCAAAATCTGCCTGATCATGTTAAAGCTAAATTGTTGGATACCCCTTTACATCATGACAGTCTGTTTGGTAATAAGGCAGAAGACGTATAAAGAAAATGGAAGACAAAGCTAAATCTATGCAAACTGTAAAATATTTCTTGCAAGTGGAGCCACCCAGGTTCAGTAGGCACTGGCCTACTAAGAACTGGTCCTTTCCTGTGTCCAACAGTGCCACTCGGGGTAAACCCAGGTGCTCAAAAGGCTCCAGATATCAATCACAGGGATCTTACAGGTCAAAGCAATGAGGTGCCTCCACCTCCAAATCTGGAGGTAACAAAGCACAACCCTACTGTATGCAGTCTCGATGACTTTCCTCTACCATCTCCAAGCACTTATCTTTTGGCAGCCCCCTTGGGCGGCAAACTAGCACTTCATGCTCAAAATTGGCAGTTAATTACCCAGGACAAGTGGGTATTATCCCAGGGGTACAGATTTCATTTCCATACTCTGCCAATTCCAAACAGATGGCCACATCTTCCACAAAACCAGTGGGCAAAGGCCCAGAAACAAGTCAAGTCCCTCATGGATATGGGGGCTATTCAACCGGTACCAGAAAAGGACAAGGATTTTATTCAAGACTTTTCCTGGTACCCGGAAAAGACAAATCATGGCGGCCAGTACTGGACTTGTCAACTCTGAACACGTTCCTGGACATTCCAAAATTCAAAATGCTGACTTTTCAAAAGCTCCTGCCTATGCTAGGCAAGAATGCCTGGTTGGTAACTCTAGACTTGAGGCATACCTGCATATCCCAATAAGGGAATCTTGCAGAAGATACCTCAGCTTCAAAGCAGTTTTTTTTGCATTACCAATTCTCTGCACTGCCCTTTGGCTTATCTACTGCGCCCAGGGTCTTTACAAAGTGCCTGGCACTAGTAATTGCATTCTGCAGACAAACATTCAAATTTATCCTTATCTGGACGATTCTCATTCAGGCAGAGGAAAGGAACACTCTTCTTCAACATCTGGCATTTGTAAAAAGGCTTCTGGCAT
Organism: Protopterus annectens; assembly: GCF_019279795.1. Lineage (NCBI taxonomy): Eukaryota > Metazoa > Chordata > Ceratodontiformes > Protopteridae > Protopterus > Protopterus annectens. The sequence goes on from NC_056734.1 coordinate 830,993,889, forward strand.
GCCTAGGGTACACCATAAACTAAATCACAACTGGTACCCTCTCAGATATTTATTTTATTTATTTTACATTTGTTGACCGGGCTAGTCTAACTGGATATATGTCCATTTTCAGTAGAGGCCCGAGGAGAAAAGCTCCAAGACGTATGCAAAATTACAAAGAGGAAATACAAAAATACAAAAAAAGAAAATACAAAAGGAAAATAAACTATACTTTTTTTAATAATACATAATACAATAATTTAAATAATTACATTCCTGGGTGCATGCTGGAGTACAACTGCCCAGATGGCTTACCTCACGCCAGACAAACAAATGCAATTGACAATATACTTCAAACAAATGGCAACAAAAACCCAGTTATCTACAAGACAAATTCTGCAGGCTTTTGGGGTTCATGGCATCCTGCATTCTACTGATTCCATATGTGAGACTGCATATGAGGAAACTTCAATAGTACCTAAAAAGCTTATGGAGTCTACATTGTCACAGCCTGGAAACAATGATTCCTCTCATTCCCTGCCTGCAACAGGAGTTTCTTTGGTGGGCAGAGATGTCACCAAAACCAGGGACTGTCATTCACTGTACCCCCTGCCACCCAAACCCTAACTACAGATGCATCAGACTATGCTTGGGGAGCCCACCTGACAGGGAGATGCATTCAGGGCAAATGGAGCCCAAACGAAATGCATCTGCATTTCAACCAGAAAGAAATGCTAGCTGTTAAGAATGCTCTGACAGCCTTCAAGGACTTACTTCATCCAGGACAACTACTGATAAAGACGGACAACACCACAGTAATGTGGTACATAAACAAGCAGGGGGGTACCCATTCATACCCCCTATGCAGACTAGCCATGGCCTTGTGGAACAAAGCCTTGACTTACAGATAAATCTTCAAGCCCAATTCCTGCCAGGAAAGCAAAATACTCTGGCACACTACCTCGGCAGAAATCTTATGGACCCACACAGATGGAGACTGGATCCACAAATCTTCAGCATGTTAACACAGAAATGGGGAAGCCCAGACATTGTTTTGGGGAGAGGTAAATAGATCTATCAGTTGGACAAATTCTGTACAAGAACTCATCACAAAAAAGCATGGAAAGTGAATGCTCCATCCTTCAGTTGGAAAAACCTGTCAGTCTGCCTTTCCCCCTCTGCCTCTACTCTCCAAGGTCTTACTAAAAGTCAGACAGGAAAAAACAAAAATGATTCTAATTGCTCCAGACTGGCCTCGCCAACACTGGTACCTGCTTTTAAGGAATGTCACACCTTCCTCCATGGTACTTGCCTCAAACACCTAATCTATTGTCTCAGCAGAACTATCAAATTTTGCACACACTGCTCCAAACTCTGAATCTTGCAGCATGGCTAATCAACTAATTCAAACCACATCTCTCAGTAAACCTGTGATGGATGTCATTTTGGAAGCCAGAAGGCCTAGTACTAGAAAATCTTATGCTGACAAGTGGGAGAGATTCTGTGCTTGGACCCAAGCACAAGGAATAGACACAGCAAAGCCCAATATTTCAGATTTTACAATACTTAACTGATATGCTTGACACAAGGGCCTATCTTTTTCTTCAATAAAAATCCATGCATCTGCCATCTTGGCTCATTACAACACAGAGCCTCCCCTCTTTTCTCATCCACTACTTAAACAGCATCTCAGAGGGGCCAAAAATGTCAGGCCTCCCAGGAGAGCGCCAACTCCTACATGGGACCTCAATTTTGTGCTGAAAAAACTCACCCTGCCTTCTTTTGAACCAGCAGCTACGGCTGATATAAAATTTCTTTCTTGGAAGACGGCTTTTCTTTTGGCAATCACTTCAGCTAGAGGGGTTTCAGAACTACAGGCTCTCATGGCAGTGGAGCCTTTCATTATTTTTTACCCGGACAGGGTGGCCCTCGGGACCAATCCTTCACCATACCATTCACCTGCCAACTTTTTTCCCAAATCCGCAGAACAAGGGGGAGCGGATTTTGCATTCATTGGATATACACAGACAACTAAGATTCTACTTAAACAGGACAAAATCTATAAAAGTCTGAGCAACTACTGGTAGCATTTGCTGCAGGATCAGAGGGGAAGGCGATATTAAAGCAGACTATTTCTAAATGGATAAACCATTACATTCGTTTCTGCTACTTGCACCATGGTAAACCTGTGCCTAAGGGAATTGGATTCCATTCCACCAGGGCTGCCTCTACTTCAGCAGCTTTTCTCAGTGTGGTACCTACCAGAGACATTATAGAAGCTACTTGGAGCTCAGTTTGTAAGTTTACAAAGCATTATCATTTACCTCTCCTCTAAATCCAGGGCAGGCTTTGCCACTGCAGTCCTGCAGGGCCTTATAGCTGCTCCTACTGCTGTTTAGTTCTATCCTCCCATCTATAGCTTTGGGATTCTACCCAAATGTAATGACTGCAACAGTGAAACACGAAGAACATAGTACAGTTGTGTACACTTACCATAAATGTAAATGTTAGTGTATTCCACTGTTGCAGTCCGGATTACCCACCTGCCAGCCCCCTTTCTGTACCTTTTCTTTCCTTCATTATACTCAAAAGCTTTTGTGGTGTATTTGCTTTTAGTTGAAGATAAATTTTATATTTTCTAAAGTGCATTTATATATTTAGTTTTATATATATATATATATATAGTTTTGCTCCCCATTTGGGGGGCACCTGACATCTGGGGCAAGAAAAACCGAGTAAAATGGCGTCAGCTGCATGTTTTATACCCCTGACGTCATGGAAGAGGAGACAGCAACCGACGCAGGACCAAGATTGTTATTCAGGCCGACTGAGGGCAACCTGCCAGCAGATTACCCAAATATAATAACTGCAACAGTGAATACATTCTAACATCTACATTTATGGTACACTTACCATAAATGTAGATGTTTATGCACTGTTGCAGTCCTGGTTTCCCACCCTCCTTTCCCCTTATTTTTCTTTAGCGAGACATTTTCTGATGGTGGCTTTTAGCTACCAGCACCGCCTTCCCATATTTACTTGGGCCTCTGACTGGTTAGGGCAAGAAAAACTGATGTAATGGCGTCAGCTGCCTTCCTTTATAGCACTGACAACCTGACATCAGGCAGCAAATGACAGCAGCCAATGCAGAAAAACATTGACTCTGGTATTCGGGCCGGACTGAGGGCTACCACAGCAGGGATAACCCATAGGTGATGACTGTAACAGTGAATACACTCAATATCTACATTTATGGTAAGTGTGTACAACTGTACTTTATGCTGCCACTGTCTCCGGCGGCAGCTGTTTGGCCGTGTCATGAGGAGATAATTGTCTCCAGCCTAACCTAAAGACATTAAGGTCAAACCTTGATTTCTGTATTCAGAATATTTGATTCTGCTGCAGAATTGTTTAAAACTTCAAAATAAGGGTAAGGCAGTACAGGACCTAAAGCAAAGCTTTCCCTTGTACCCATAGCCAGTATTAGGCATAGGCAATCTAGGTGATGGTCTAGAGCGCTACTTTAGCAGGGGTGCTTTTGCAGTACACTGGTGCCAATAGACCAAGATGGGGGCACCAGGTGATATGGGGTGCTGTTGAGCGATTTTGCCTAGGGCATCACTTGACCTAAGGCTGACCCTGCTTGAACCTATGTTTGCGGAATTGTCCATCTAAACCTTTTGCCCTAAGGTAGCCTGTGCAGAGTGCCAGGAGCAAAAGGTTCCTAAGCAAATTTTCCCAAATAAAACCTTCAGTTCTAGGGGCCCAAAAACCTTTCCTAACAAATCTGCCCATGATATCCAGCCTCCCTTTCCCCTTGGACAGATTCCTGTGTTGCTTAGGTTGACTCCAGTCTGCCAGCAAATAACCAGACACCTGGGTACTGTTATCCAAAACAGTTACTTTATGCTTGGAATTCCCTTCAGCCACCTCCTTGCCAACTTAATTTTCTTTTGGTTCTGCAGCATCTGTTTGAACAGGGAATCCTCAAACCTGTCCCCTTGTATTGGCATTGAACATGCTTTTATTCCAGAATGTATTTCTGGTTCCCAGGAAAGAGGGGTCTTGGAGGCCCCATTCTAAACCTAGCACCTTTCTCAGTTTCAGCACTTGTCAGTACCTTTAGGATGTCTCTTCACACACACCCCCCCCCCCTTTCTGCTTAAAGCATTTCTAGTGTATCTGAACAGAAATATGGAGAAGTCTTAAATTCACCCTCTCTCTCTCCAGGAAGCCTTTACATTTCTTCCTCATCAGCTGCTGTTTGTGTTTCACTGTTGCAGTTATCACTTGTGGTTATCCCTGCTTGGGTAGTCCTCAGCCAGCCCAAATACCAGAGTATCGTATCCCTCCTGCATCGGCTGCAGGTCAGCTTAGGCTGACAGGTTGTCAGGGCTATAAAGGGAGGCAGCCGACACCATTACATAGTCTTTCTTGCCGTGGAGCCCAAAGCAGAAGCAGTTTGCGAGTGGCTGTTGCCAGAGTGAGGAAGAATAACTACTAAAGCCAAGTTCCCCGTTGGGGATCTTTTTCTTGCACTTAACCAATGTCCAAAAAAATAGTCTGTGCTGTGCACTGAGATTTCCATAATCTGTGCGACTTGTTTAGGCCAAGGCCAATACGTCCCCAGAAGTCTGTTCTGTGCTTAACGCTAGGACCATCCATAGAAGAGCTGAATTTGTAGCTAGGCATTTCAGGGAGGTTAACCAGCCCGAAATGGCATCCGGTGAGTCTACGGTTGCAGTCCCTGAAAAGAAAAGGGATAGACCTCAGGTTAGGCACACAGACGACACAAACTTGAAATCAGCCATTCTACCATCCACTAGCCCAGCAGAACTCGGTGAGGTGCCTACTCGGCTCCTGACAACAGCTGTACAGCCACTGCAGGTCTCTCTCAAGACCCTTTTTGGAGTCTGGTACACTGCGAGATCAGGTTTCTTCTGAAATGTCTGGTGTCAGCCCTGTGGTTCTGGAGCTGCTTTGCACCGGCTTCAAAAGAGGCCTTTCGAATGACACAGGGACAAAAGCCAACTGCCACGCCTCCAGACAAAACCGCACCCAGGCCCATTGAATCTCTGAGGCCTAAAAGCAAGGCCACGCCTAGAAAAACTCGTGTTTCTATGCTCAGTCAACCACTACCTCCCACCCAAGCTGCTCAGTCACAGCAGATGTTCATCGTGCATACAGCTGCAGTAATCACAGATGGGTTCTCTGCCATCAGGCGGGTCCTCAGTCGGCCGAATTCCAAAGTCTAGGTCCGGCGTCGGTTGCTGCCGCCATCTTTCCTGACGTCAGTGCGACAGGGGTATGTAAGACACAGCCAACACCATTTTCTTCAGTCTTTTTTGCCGCGTGGTGCCCGAAGCAGAAGCAGTTCGCAAGTGCCGTTCGGCCAGCTCCTGAAATTACGAAAATTTGGAAACCGAAGTCTTCTTTAAAGCTAAGTACCCCGTTGGGGAAACTTTTCTTGCCTCAGACCGATGTCAGACAAAGTTAACAATTGTATTTCTTGTGGGAAGCAAATACCGCATAAGGATTTCCATTCCCTCTGCATACCTTGTTTAGGCCCAGACCACGACGTCTCGGGCTGTCGCTTTTGCGCTACTTTCAATAAACGCACTATTAAGCGTCGGGCGGAGTTCGCCCAGCACTTTTTTGGTAAAGCTTTTGATTATAAAATGTCGTCGGGGACTCCGACTACCGTTTGTCCAAAAAACGCAAGGACAAAGACCGACACGCGAGGTCCGCGGTCTCCACCAACACCATGCCAAAACTGGCTACACGTGGTCCGGTTCTCAGCGAGGCGCCTACGCAGCCCCTGACTACCGACGACACTTCTCTGGCGGTGTCTTCTGTAACCGAGACCGCAGGTGCCTCGGCCCATACCCAGACTACAGTTACCGAAGACACTCTGAGTGTTGAGCCTCCTAATGTGGACAGGTCCACTTCCACCCATGGTGTCTTTAGACCCTCATCTTCCTTTTCCATAAAGGCATTTACTAAGTCCAAATCAGCCATGCATCCCAAGAGGCCTGTTGCACAGGGCCCATCTCCAGGCCCCATGCCTAAAAAGCAGATGCTAAAAATGGCTGAGGATTTAATTACTCTTATCAGGGGTTCCCAACCCCCTCCGGACAAGAGACCCAGAGTGGAGGAAGATTCTCCCTCTTCTGACCAGGGCTCCATTATTTCAGAACATTCTGATGAAGAGGAACACTCGTACTCCCCTTTTGAAGATTCTGATGCAGAGCAGTCCATTCCTTCTGTATCTCCCCCAGAGGATTTTTCTTTTGGAGAAACCTTGCATACCTTGAGGGAACACTTCCATTGGGAAGGCCAAGACTTTTCTGATTCCAAGAAAAGACTTAGGGAATTCCTTTTGCTACCTCAGCACAGACCTCTGGTGATTCCTCCTGTCTTGGACATACTTGATGATGTTTACTCGGAGGCTTGCCTTAATTTGGATTCCCTGCCTCCTGCCCCAGTCAAGCCTGATAGGTACTACAGAGTTCCTAACTCTCACCAATTTCTTTACAAAAGTCATAATGCTGACCCTGAAACCATTTCTCAAGGCCCCAAGGGAATGAAGGCCTCTACTGCTAAGAATCCACTACCTTCCGAAAGAGAGTCTAGATCCTTAGAAAGGTGGGGAAAAAAGGTATATACCTCGGCCACCCTAGCCATGAGGGCCTTAAATTGTCAGTTCCATATGCTTAAATATCAGCAGTTTCTGTTATCACAATTAAGGAATAAAATGTCACAACCTGAACAACCAGATTTGAAGGAGTTGCAGGATATGATGCATAGTGCAGAACAAGTGGGTAAACACACCTTACAATGTGGCTATGATGCTCTAGAGGCCTCAAGTAGAGCTGCTGTTACAGGATCAGTCATTCGTAGACATGCCTGGCTTAGGGAACAAACCTTACCTGATCATGTTAAAGCTAAACTACTAGATGCTCCTTTACAAAAGGATGTATTATTTGGTACTAATGCTGAGGAGATACTACGGAAAATGGAAGAAAAAGCTAAATCTATGCAAACTGTCAAAGCTTTTCTACAGGTTCAACCACCACGTTTTAGCAGAAATTGGCCTTCAAAAAACTGGTCCTTTCCAGCCACGGACAAACCCCAAAGAGGGAAGATACAGGCGCACAAGGGGCAGAGGACAATCTCAAGGATCATATAGAGGCAGACAATGGCAAACTCCAGCACCAAGAGGTGGCGAAGACAGTGCACAACAATACAGGAAACAAAACCAATGACTTTCCCCTTTTCATGCCAAGCAAGTCTCAGCTGGCAGCACCCTTGGGAGGAAAGCTGGCATTATTTACAAGAAATTGGCATATTATCACAACAGACAAATGGATCTTGGACATCATAAACAGAGGCTACAGATTTCATTTTCACACTCTTCCAAAAATGAGAGGCATGCCGAACCTGCCACACAATCAAAGGGCAGAGGCTCAAATACAAATTTCAAAGCTCATGGACATGAAAGCTATTCAAGAGGTACCTACTCACGAACAAGGTCAAGGTTTTTATTCCAGACTATTCCTGGTACCAAGGAAGGGAACCGACTGGAGACCCTTTTTGGACTTATCCATCCTAAACACATTTCTACTCGTACCAAAATTCAAGATGCTCTCCTTACAGCAGCTTATTCCCATGCTGGGCAAGGAGTTTTGGCTGGTAACATTGGAACTCAAGGAGGCATACCTGCATGTCCCAATCAGACAAAGCTGCAGAAGATACCTCAGATTTCTTGCAGGTTCAATCCACTATCAATTCTCTGCATTGCCCTTTGGCTTATCTACTGCGCCCAGAGTATTCACGAAATGCCTGGCATCAGTAATTGCCTACTGCAGACTTCAAGGGATGCAAATTTACCCTTATTTGGACGACTGCCTGATCCAAGCGGACAGCAAACATACTTCTGGAACATCTGGCTTATGTAACATGGTTATTGAATTCTCTGGGATACACAGTCAACAGACAAATCCAGGCTAACACCATCTCAGAAAATAACTTTCCTGGGTGCCAACTTGGACACAAACACCCAGATGGCCTATCTTATGCCAGAAAAACAGGGGCAACTAACTCAGTACTTCAAAATACTAGCAAATTGTACCAGGCTAACTGCAAGGAAAATCCTGCAGGCTCTGGGCTTCATGGCATCTTGCATTCTTCTAATCCCATGTGCAAAGTTGCATATGAGGAAACTTCAATGGTACCTAAAAAACCTATGGTCTCAACACAGCCACAGTTTGGAAACAATAATACCAATAATCCCATGTTTGCAACAGGAATTTCTATGGTGGGCCCAAGCATGCCAAACAAACACAGGTCTACCATTCTGCAAGCCTCAAGCAAATCAAGTCATCACAACAGACGCCTCAGACTACGCCTGGGGGGCACACATGACAGACAGGTGCATTCAGGGCAAATGGTCCCAAAAGGAAAAGCACCTTCACATCAATCAAAAGGAAATGCTAGCAGTGATAAATGCATTTACAGCTTTCAAGGACCTCCTGCATCCAGGGCAATTATTGATAAGAACAGACAACACCACAGTAATGTGGTACATAAACAAGGAGGAACACATTCATACCCCCTGTGCAGGCTAGCCATGTCACTTTGGAACTTGGCTCTGGAATGGCAAATCGAGCTTCAAGCACAGTACCTGCCAGGATTGGAAAACACGCTGGCAGACAATCTAAGCAGAAATATGACAGACCCACACGAATGGAAGTTGCATCCTCAAGTGTTTACAAAGATAATCCAAGCATGGGGAAGGCTAGACATAGATCTCTCTGCCTCCTACAGAATCATCAATTGACAAAGTTCTGCTCAAGGACCTTCCATCCAAAGGCCTGGAGAGTGGACGCCCTTTCTTTCAGTTGGGCAGCACGGACAGTTTATGCCTTCCCACCTTTGCCTCTTCTGCCCAAGGTGCTCTTGAAAGCAAGAGCAGACAGACCGAAGATGATACTGATTGCTCCAGATTGGCCAAGACAACACTGGTACCCACTCCTGAGGAGCCTAACACATACTCCTCCCTGGACCCTACCTCTAATGCCTCTTCTCCTGACTCAGCACAGCTACAAAACTCTTCACAGTCAGCTGAAAACACTCAATCTGGCTGCATGGAAAATTCCTTAACACCACAACAGACCCTACTCTCCAAAGAGGTACAGGATGTCATTTTGGAGGCCAGAAGGCCATCTACTAGAAAGGCTTACTCCGCAAAATGGAAACGGTTTTGCGCTTGGAATGAGAAAAAAGGCCAGGATCCTAGAAAACTGAATTTGCCTCAGACATTACAGTATCTAGCTGAGCTGTTGAACAGTGGACTTTCATTTTCCTCCTCCAAAATTCATGCCTCAGCCATTTCTGCAGAATACAACACTGATCCACCCTTATTCTCTCACCCACTCTTAAGACAGTTCCTCAGAGGGGCTAAGAATATAAGACCTCCAAGGAAACAACCAATACCAGCCTGGGATCTTAATTACATTCTAGAAAAATTAACATTGCCCCTCTTTGAACCAGCTACCTCAACAGATTTGCAATATTTGTCCTGGAAAACAGCTTTCCTTCTGGCCATTACCTCAGCTCGTAGGGTTTCGGAACTACAAGCCCTCATGGCTGTGCAACCCTTTCTCATCTTCCATCAGGACAGGGTTTCCCTACGAACCAACCCATCATTTATGCCTAAGGTATCCAGGGTAGCTTTAAATCAGGCCATACACTTACCTACCTTTTACCCAAATCCTCAAAACAAAGGGGAAAGGCTGCTACATTCCTTAGACATCCATAGACAGCTACGTTACTATTTGGACAGAACAAAGCCTTTCAGGAAATCAGAACAACTCTTTGTGTCCTATGCTGTAGGAGCTCAAGGGAAGCCAATTTCCAAACAGACAATTTCAAAATGGATAGGCCACTGCATACGTTTTTGTTACTCCTTTCATGGCAAATCTGTTCCTACAGGCATCAGATCCCACTCCACAAGGGCCACAGCTACCTCTACAGCCTTCCTCAGAGGAGTCCCTACCCAAAGATATTTTGGAGGCAGCCACTTGGAGTTCTGTGCATACCTTCGCAAAACACTACCACCTGTCTTTATACTCCAAAACTAGAGCAGGCTTTGCCACTGCTGTGTTGCAGGGCATTCTGGCTCTTCCCAGTTCCACCTAGTGCCTACCACCCTGTGCGTAGCTTTGGGATTCTACCCATCTGTGATTACAGCAGCTGTATGCACGATGAACATAGTACAGTTTTGTACCTACCATAAATGTAGATGTTCGAGTGCTAATACAGCTGCAGTACAGGTTTCCCTCCCTCCTTCCCCTCTTGGTAAAGGCCTAGTGGCTAACACCTCCTCATACAACCTGATTGGGTTATCCTTCTATGGTGTATTTGCTTGCAACTACTGTTTTTTGATTATATTGCATTGCATGATTATATATATAATTTATGTATTGCCTTCCTTCTGGGGGCACCTGACATCTGGGGCAAGAAAGACTGAAGAAAATGGCGTTGGCTGTGTCTTGTATACCCCTGTCGCACTGACATCAGGAAAGAAGGCGACAGCAACCGACGCCAGACCTAGACTTTGGAATTCGGCCGACCGAGGACCCGCCTGACGGCAGAGAACCCATCTGTGATTACTGCAGCTGTATTAGCACTCGAACATCTACATTTATGGTAGGTACAAAGCTGTACTTTACTTAGGTTGACTGAGGATTTAATCCCTCATCAGAGGGAACCGGTCTACTCAGACTTCTCCAAAAAGGGACCTTTCTCCAGAGGTGCTTTCAGAACCAGAGTCTGAGGACTCAGAATTTCTGTACTCAGATGCTGAACAGCCCCTGATGGCCTTCGAGGATTCTGATGCTGAGGAATCCATTCCTTCTGCGTCCTCTCCTGAGGACCTCTTTTAGGAAGACCTTAAATACCCTTAGAGCATTTCCAGTGGGGGAAGCTCAGGAGTGCCCCCAATTGAAGAGATAAGAGTTCCTGGATTTAACACAGCACAAACCCTTAGCCCATTCCTCCCATTCTGGATGTGGTGGAGGAAGTCGTCCTGGAGTCTGGCCTCACACCTAATGCCCTCCCTCCTGCACCCAGAAAGCCTGAAATATAGAGTACCAGACACACAAGTATTTAAGAACCCTGCAGCCATCCCAGTGGTAATCACTCAGGGGCCCAAGGGGGCTAGGGCCAGTTTCTCAAAAAACCCAGTACCCTCTGGCAAGGACAGCAGTGCCTTGGACTTATGGTGCAAAAACATATATAATTCAGCTACCCTAGTCATTAGAGCCCTTAACTTCCAGTTCCATATGCTAAAATATCAACAGAACATGCTGGATGTATTAAATCAGAAAATTTCCTCCATAACTAGAGTGCTACTACCAGAGAACTGGGAGATCTGATGCACTTCAGCTCAAGTGGCAAAACATTCCCTGCATTGCAGATTTGATGCTGTAGAAGCCCCTAGCAGGGCTGCTGTTATTGGATCAGTCATCAGGAGACATGCATAGTTGATAGAGCAGCCTTTGCCTGATCACATAAAATCAGAACTTTAGGGAGCAATTGTTCGGCCCTAAAGCAGAGGAGGTGATCAAGAGAATGGAAGATAAGGCCAAGTCCATGTAGACACTCAAAGCGTTCCTACAGGTACATCCCACAGATTTAGTAGGAACATTCTCACCAAACACTGGTCCTTTCCTGCCCAAAGCAAAACTGTGCAAAGAAAGGGACGCAGACATGGGCCCTGCAGGCAACAGCACCAAAGCCAGCAGAGGCCTAGACAGTGGACTTCCACCCCTCCTAGGCAAGGGAGTTGTAAGTCCACTCCCTACCCCCAAGGACTTTCCAATGACTCCCCCTTTCCCCCCACCTCCAGGCTAGGAGGAAGGTTATCCCTATTTTTAGACGTGGCAAACCACAGCAGATCAGTGGGTCCTAAAATTTTTTTCCCAGGGATACAGTTTGAAAGAGCCCAAGTTTATCAGGTTATCCAGATGTACCAGCAAATCAGAGTACAGAGGCCCTCCACCAAATTCAAAAACTCTGTGCTCAAGGGGCAGTGGAACCAGTACCAGGGGAACAAGCGGGAAAATTATTTTATTCAAGGTTGTTCCTAGTACCCAGAAAAAAGGGCACCTGGCGCACCCTATCCTAGACTTATCCATATCAAAACCTGTCCCTCCTGGTGCCAAAATTCAAGATGCTAACACTCCAAAAACTTGCCAGTGCTAATGCCAAATGTGTGACTAGTGAGATGCCTACCTCCATATCCTCATAAGGGAATCCTGCACGAGTTTCTTATGCTTCAGAGCACTTTCAATTCTCTGTTCTGCCCTTTGGCTTATCTACTGCTCCCAGAGTCTTCACCAAATGCCTGGATCCTGTGATTGCTTTTTGCAGGCAGAAGAGTATACAAATTTTACCCCTATCTGGACGACTGCCTCATCCAGGCGAACAGTAGGGAGAAACTCCTGCAGGATCTCACTTTTTTGTCCAAGCTCTTCTAACCTCTCTGGGATTTACCATAAACGGGGAAAAATCCCAATTCAGGCCCACAAGATGGATGACCACCTTGGGAGCTCTGTTGGACACATCCACCCAAAGAGCCTTCCTCTCTCCAGAAAAGCAGAGATGTTAAGTAGTCCTATCTTGACATAATTCTTGCTGGATGGGTTTGGAGTAGATTCTGTGCTCTGGCTCGACCTATACTAAAGCTCTAGAGCTTTTACTGGCTCGAGGCTAACCCCCTATCCCATGGTGCTTCACGGCAGTTCCCCAGATCTCGTTTGCCGTGAAAGTTTCAAGGTTGTCTCCTTCCTGGCTTGTTGGCTAAGTAGAAGATTTTTTGATAAATCTTATTTATTCGTCTATTTTCTTCATATTTCCACCTTAATACTTTTCTATTACCTGTGTGATTGTCGAGTGCTTGATCCCCTATCCCACTTTTTTAGGATTGTTTTAGTTAGCAAGCCACAGTTGCCAGTTTAAATTAGAGGGCCTTTCCTCCCAGAGTGCTAGTCCTTTTTAATAAAAAAAAAATAAATAACTTTGCTGTTTGTTACAGTTAGTATTATTGTTAGCCTTGTTTTCTTGTCATGTCTAGAGAGAGAACAGGAGCAGCACTGCCCTTCTGGGTTCAAGAAATGAAGTGTTCGCAAAAAATGTCATTGACAGTCACACTAGCTGTGTGTACCGTCTAGGAGAGGGTCATTTACAAGAACCCTGTACTTTTTGCCATGCCTTCATTACTGGGGTTCTTAATGAGAGAAAACATAAATTGATAGACAGGGGGGTCTTATGACTAGTTCCTTCCAGGAACAGCTGGAACTTGGTCAGACAGCTCCCAAAACTGAAGAGAAAATCTTCAGTTCCAGCGTCAGAGCTATCTAAAAAGTCTGAAGCGACGGAGCCAAGGAGTTCTGGCTCCAATTCCACTTTTGTCTCTGTACCATCTGTTTCTTCGGTGCTGAGGCAACCTTCGGTATCCAGACACTCACCAGTTATCGATGCTATTTCACCTACTTTGAGGTCTCCTATTTTAGAAAGATCTGTTTCCACCCGTTCCTCCAGGACAATTTCAGATGAGGATATTGAGCAGATGGTGAAGAGGTTGCTCTGTGACCTGGCTCTGGCTAAAAAAGTTAGCTCTTCCGGACCCAAAGGTTTCAGAGCTGTCCCATCTCCAGACTACTCTTAACTACTTCGCTCTCAGTCTAACACTTAAGGTCCTTCTATGTTGGATCCTTCAGTTCCGAGAATTCTTCCTGCTTCCTCGGAACTGATAACTCTGTCCTCAGCAGATTAGTGTGGAGCCGAGGGATCTGGGAGCATACCCTCTACAGTAGACTCGGAGAGGGATAGTCACCCCGTTTTTTTCTTCGTAACCAACCCTCCCTCTCGGTGCTTCTGCTCGACTGAGCTCGGTTCCCACGTCTGCTTCAGAACCTGTCCCTCCTGCTTGGAGACTACCTTCCATCTCCTTGGAGCGGAAGTCGTCTTCGGAGCGGGTTGGAAAGGCCTTCAAAGCAAAAGAGAGCTTTGTCCAGTGCCAAAGCCCTGCCTTTGAACCCGATGTCCCGCCAGCAGCAACCTCTTCTCCCCTGCCACCCCCTCAGCGTAGGGAACCAGACTCAAGCAGCCCCCATTGGAGGTGTCCCCTATTGTGAAATCTCCCCAGATTATCTCTCTTGAGAGCTCCCTCAGAATAGACTGTAACAGGAAGCACATTGACTCACCTGAGAATGTCACATCAGAGGCTGATTTGGATGAGTCAGAAGGGTTCCATAGATCCCCCTCTGAGGAGGTCTGTTTTGCTGACATCCTTGAAAACCTTAGGTGATTGGAAGACCTCTAACCCTACTGAAGATGAATCAGTGTACCTTGAGGCCTTTGATTCCTGACCTTCCACCTCCTGGGTAACACCGCCTTATGACCAACTCTCAGGGGTCATATCCCGGAAAGCTTGGACCTCCCCGGACACAGTGGAGCCTGTCCCGAGGAGGCTAGATAAATTTGCCTGCCCCAGAAGATGTCTTCTCTTTCTAAGGGAGATGTTCTTCATGTTTCACTGTTGCAGTCATTACATTTGGGGTAATCTGCTGGCAGATTGCCCTCAGTCGGCCTGATTAACAAAGTCTTGGGTCCTGCGTCGGTTGCTGTCCCTTCTTCCATGAAGTCAGGTCGTCAAGGGTATAAAACATGGAGCCGACTCCATTGCATCAGTCTTTCTTGCTGCGCGGAGCCTGAAGCAAGCAGTTCGCAAGTGCCAGTCGGCCGACTCCTGAAATTTTTGTTTTCGAGTTTCAGAACCGAAGTCTTCAACTAAAAGCTAAGTACTCCATTGGGGAAACTTTTTCTTGCTCCTTTCCGATGTCAGTAAAAGTTAATTGTATTACTTGTGGGAAGCAAATACCTCATAAGGATTTTCATTTGTACTGTATTCCTTGCTTAGGCCCTGACCACGTTTACCTTGCTGTTGGTTTTGTGCTTTATTTAATCAGCGCACTATCCGTTGTCAGTACATTTTTGCTTCTAAATATTTTGGCGCTCTGTTTAATTATCCAGAAATGACGTCAGTTAGCCGTCCAACTTCCGGAATACCGAAAAAACGCAAAGACATCTATTGAGGTCCAAAACTGCCGACAATGCTTCTAAGCCAGTCGCCAGTTTGCCGGTACTCAGTGAGGTGCTTTTGCAGCCCCTGATACCCACTACTTCTGATTTGCAGGTCTCTACTTAGACCCATTCGGAGTCCGTTATGCCGCGAGATGCTTCACCTATGGAACCCGCAGATGTCTCTAACCTGGATGGGTCCGGAGCCGCTGTGCAGGCACCGGCTTCTGAAGGTGTATTCAGGCCTACAGATTTGTATATTAAACCGACACCACCTTCAATATTAAGGTCAAAATCTCAATCTATGTCTAAAAAAATGACGCCCAGGCCAAATGTTCAGGCCCCTATGCCTAAAAAACAAATGATCAAAATGTCTGAAGATTTAATTACTCTAATCAGGGGTAGTCAACCCTCCCCCCCTTCTAAGAGGCCTAGGGCTGAACTTGTCTATGAATCTTCTGAACAGGACTCTGTTTCTTCTGACTCTTCTAATAAACAGGATTTGTCCATACCTATTTGAGGACTCTGATGCAGAGAATTCCATTCCTTCTGCTTCTCCCCCTGAGGATTTTTCTTTTTGGGAAGCTTTACATACCTTAAGGGAGCATTTCCACTGGGAAAGTCAGGATTTTTCTGGATCCAGAGAGACTTGGGGATTTCCTTCTTCCTCAGCATAGGCCTTTGGCTATACCTCCTGTACTAGGCATTGTTGATGAGTTTTCAGAATCCAGTATGGCCCCTGATTTCCTGCGTCTGGCCCCTTGTAAGCCAGACAGATGTACTACAGGGATGTTCTTCGTGTTTCACTGTTGCAGTCATTACATTTTGGTAATCTGCTGGCAGGTTGCCCTCAGTCGGCCTGTGTAACAGTCTTTGGTCCTGCATCAGTTGCTGTCTCCTCTTCCATGACATCAGGGGTATAGAACATGCAGCCGACGCTATTTTATTCAGTCTTTCATGCCGCGCAGTGCCCAAAGCAGAAGCAGTTCGCAAGTGCCAGTCGGCAGACTCCTGAAAGTTTCGTATTTGAGTTTCAGAACCGAAGTCTTCAAACTAAAGCTAAGTACCCCGTTGGGGAAACCTTTTCTTGCTCCTTACCGATGTAAGTAAAAGTTGTTAATTGCATTACTTGTGGGGAAGCAAATACCTCATAAGGATTTTCATTTGTACTGTATTCCTTGCCTAGGCCCTGATCACAACATGCCTTGCTGTCGGTTTTGTGTTAGATGTAACCAACGCACTATTAAGCGTCTGTATATTTTTGCTTCTAAATATTTTGGTTCATGATTTAATTATCCTGAAATGTCGTTTGTTAGCAATCCGACTACAGGAGTTCACAAAAAATGCAAGGAAAAAGACATGCCATCAAAGTCCAAAACTGACTATGCTTCTAAGCCAGTCGGTGTTACTCATTGAGGTGCTTTCGCAGCTCCTGATACCCACTACTTTTGATTCGCAGGCATCTACTGAGACCCATTCAGAGTCCAGTATGCCGCGAGATTCTCAGAGTATTGACCCCGCGGATGTCTCTCCCTTGGATGGGTCTGGAGCCTCTGAGTAGGCACCGGCTTCTGAGGGTGTTTTCTGGCCTCAACATTTTTATAATAAACCGAAGCCAGCAACAAAAACAAGGTCAAAAACAACTTGTATGTCTAAGAAACCGATGCATGAGCCACGTGCTCAGGCCCTTATGCCTAAAAAACAGATGATCAAAATGGCTGAGGATTTAATTACCTTGATCAGGGGTTCCCAACCTCCCCCCCCCCTGCTAAGAGGCCTAGGCAAGGCACTGATTATGAATCTTCAGATCAGATTTCCATTTCCTCTGATTCCTCTTCTGATCGGGAATTTTCTATTCCACCCTATGAGGATTCTGATGCAGAGGAATCCATACCATCTGCATCTCCTCCTGAAGATTATTCTTTTGGAGAAACTTTGCATACCTGAAGGTAACATTTTCACTGGGAGAGTCAGGACTTCTCTGAGTCAAAAAAGAGGCTTAGGGATTTCCTCCTTCCTCAGCATAGGCCTTTGGCAATACCTCCTGTATTAGACATTGTTGATGATGTGTTCTCGGAATCAAGCATGGCTCCGGATTCCCTGCCTCTGGCTCCTAGTATGTCAGACAGATATTATAGGGTCCCTGACTCCCACAAATTTCTTTTCAAAAATCCTGCTGCTGATCCTGAGACTATTTCTCAGGGTCCCAAGGGTGTTAAGGCTTCTACAGCCAAAAATCCTACCCCTTCTGATAGATTCCAGGGCGCTGGATAGATGGGGCAAAAAGGTTTATATGTCTGCAACCTTGGCAATCAGGGCTTTAAACTGCCAGTTTCATATGCTTAAATATCAACAGCATGTTATGGGCTTACTGAAACAGAAAATTGTTAATTTCTGATTGTGTGGAAAATAGTTACAGGATTTATTGCATTCAGCAGAACAGGTTGGAACGCATACTTTGCAATGTGGTTGTGATTCCTTGGAGGCCTCTTGTAGGGCTGCCGTTACTGTATCTGTGATTAGAAGGCATGCCTGGCTCAAGGAGCAAAATCCGCCTGATCATGTTAAAGCTAAATTGTTGGATGCCTCTTTGCTGCATGATACTCTGGTAATGAGGCAGAAGAGGTTTTAAAGAAAATGGAAGACAAAGCTAAATCTATGTAAACTGTGTAAAAGATTTCTTGCAAGTGCAGTCATCTAGGTTCAGTAGGCACTTGCCTACTAAAAATTGGTCCTTTCCTGTGTCCAACAGAGACACTCAGGGCAAACCCAGGTGCTCAAAAGGCTCCAGATATCAATCACAGGGTTCTTACAGGTCAAAGCAATGGGGTGCCTCCACCTCCAAATCTGGAGGAAACAAAGCACAACCCTACAGTAAGCAGTCTCAATGACTTTTTCTATACCATCTCCAAGCAATTATCTTTTGGCAGCCCCCTTGGGGGGAAAACTATCACTTCATGCTCAAAATTAGCAGTTAATTACCCAGGACAAGTGGGTATTAAACATAATATCCCAGGGGTACAGATTTCATTTCCATACTCTGCCAATTCCAAACGGATGGCCACATCTGCCACAAAACCAGTGGGCAGAGGCCCAGAAACAAGTCCTGTCCCTCATGGATATGGGAGCTATTCAACCGGTACCAGAAAAGGTAAAAGGACAAGGTTTTATTTCCAAGACTTTTCCTGGTACCCAGAAAAGACAATTCATGGTGTCCAATACTGGACTTATCGATTCTGAACACGTTCCTGGACATTCCAAAATTCAAAATGCTGACTTTACAACAACGTCTGCCTATGCTAGGCAAGAATGCTTGGTTAGTAACTCTAGACTCGAGGCATACCTGCATATCCCAATAAGGGAATCATGCAGAAGATACCTCCACTTCAAAGCAGGTTTTTTGCATTACCAATTCTCTGCACTGCCCTTTGGCTTATCTACTGCGCCCAGGGTCTTTACAAAGTGCTTGGCACCAGTAATTGCATTCTGCAGACAAAGAAACATTCAAATTTATCCTTATCTGGACGATTGTCTCATTCAAGCACAGGACAAGGACACTCCATCATCTGGCATTTGTAAAAAGGCTTCTAGCATGCCTAGGGTACACCATAAACAAAACGAAATCACAACTGGTACCCTCTCAAATAATTACATTCCTGGGTGCAAGCTTGAATACAACTGCCCAGATGGCTTACCTCATGCCAGACAAAGGCAACTGACAACATAGTTCAAACAAGTGGCAACAAAAACCCAGTTATCTGCAAGACAAATTCTGCAGGCTTTGGGGTTCATGGCGTCCTGCATTCTAATTATTCCATATGCGAGACTGCATTATGAGGAAACTTCAGTGGCACCTAAAAAGTTTATGGAGTCAACATTGCCACAGCCTGGAAACAATGAATCTGATGTTAATCCTCGTTCATTCCTTACGCATGGGTATCTGTTCCGACCTCGGAAATGAGCAGGCCATTTTCTAAGCTCACGTCTGCTTCAAACTCTCTAGCTAAACTCTTACCCACAATCCCCCTCTTCCTGTTACCTCAGATTTCGTTTGCCGCGTTGCCATTTGGTCGTGTCAAGCTGCTTCTCTTGAGCTAAGTACAGTTTATTGTTTGTTAGTCTTTTATATTACTTTTCTGTCAGAAAAGTTTCTATTTCATTGTCTCTTACCCTATCGCATCTAGCGACCATATTTTCTTCAGGGTTTTCTTCTCTTTTCTCTACCTTTTTACCGTGAGGTATTCTCCCCGTACCATCATTGGTAATCTTTCCCATACCTTCGGGTATTCTTTTGTACCATTGCTGGTACCCTTTTCTGCTATGTAATTTGCTATCATGGCAGGTAAGAAAGGCAGTCCGGGGTTAAACGATGCTCTGATTGTGGACACTACCTACTTCTGATGCACACTGTTTGTTTGGGGGCATCCCACTTATCTGTTGACCCACCCTGTACTATTTGTGAAAGCTTTTCAAATAGGACTTTTTTGGAAAGGAAAAGCAAACTGTTGCTGAAGGGACTTCTTAAATCTCCCTTTTCAGAGGCTATTTCTGGGTCAGAGGTCCCAACCCCTCCTAGAGCCCATAAGAAAATCTTGGATGTTCCTACCAAGGCTAAATCTTTGCCTTTGTCCCTGGCTGGGGACTCCCACCAACCAAAACCTAAAAATGCTAAAGTTTCGGCTCCGAAGCTCACTCAGTCTGCCCCAGTGCTTTCGGTGCTTAGACCTTTGGCTCCATTAGTGATATCTGCTCAGTCTTCTCCTGCAGCCTTCACTATATCGGCACCGAGGGGCTCCTTGGTTCAGGCTATTACCACTGTATCGGCACCGACAGTTGAGTCAGCGCAGACCTTGACCACGGTGGCTGACAACTTACTCGGAACCAACGTCTGTATTGACTTCAGTTTTGTTGGTTCCAGCTACGGTACAGACAACCACTTCAGCACCAATCCCTGTGTCAGTGCAGACACCCGTAGTCCAGTCTCTCTCGACACTGTTCTCGGTTCAGACAGGTGAGATGGGCACCGAATTTGCCTCCTCTGTGGACAGGCCCGTTTCTCCCTCAGTCTCCGTGAGGTCCACTAGAAGCCTTTCCGAGCACATTGTCTTGTGGATCAGGTGCTCTTGGCCAGAGGTATCCCACCCCCCCAGGAACTATCCTTCCTTGGGAGGTGATCACCCATCTCCAAAGACCCCTTCTTCTCCTCGTTCATTGCCTTTGAAGTCCATGGATATAGCACAGTCTTCCCCTTTTTGCGGTTCCCTTTATGGATCTCACTAAGGAACCGCAGTTGCCTTCATAGCAGGAAAGTTTTGCTATGACCCAGGATGTCAGTTGTGACACGCATAGGTTGCTGCTCCACAGCCATCTAGGGATTCCGGGTCGGTAGGCTGAGCCACTTGGGGGAGGGGTGACCCCTGTCCTAGACATTCACATCCTCTTCAGGTGGACCAGCCTTCCAACTGATGGAAAAGGCTTTCGCTGCTGCTGGCGATACTGAACTGTCTATCCCTCCGCCCTCCTCTGGTACACTGGTTTTACAAGTCGCACTGAGCGGACACCGGGAGCAAGGGCCTCGGGACGTATTCCCAAAAGAAGCCCCTTTTCCGCTGTCTTCCCCAGCTTCTCCCGCTGAGGAAGTCCACCGGAAAAGTTTGTGCAAGAGGAAGCACATGGACTATACAGAGGAGTCCCTCACTGAAGAGACAGATTTTGATGAGGGGTAAGGATCCCCTCGGTCAACCTCTGAGGTATCCTTTGGTGATATCCTCGAAATCCTGAAACAGAGAGGTGACTGGCAGTCCTCTAATCCAACCTCTGAGGAATCTGTGTTCCTGCAGGCCTTTCGCGCCCAGCCCCCTACCTCCTGGGTTACTCCACCTGCCGATAACTTGTCCGGCTTATCGTGCAGCGTGCTTGGTAGGTTCCTTAACCCATCTAATCTATTCCACGGAGGCCAGATAAGATTTTGTCCCCTCCTGCTACGGATCCCCATTGGTCAAAAGGCCTTCCTGAGGATGCTTTGGTGGTAGCGTTCGCAACAAAAAAGGATCTGGCAGAAGAAAGCCAGACTGTCCATCCGCCTAACAGAGTCCCGGGCCTTGGACAGGATAGGGAAGCACACCTTTGCATGAGCAACCTTTACTATCAGGTCCCTGAATTATATGGCACACTTTATCAGACTTCAACAGGATCTGATTTCTGAGCTCTGAAACCTTGGCTAGTGCCATGTCTGAGGTCCGTGATAAAGTGACCTCTCAGCTGGCCACCATTGAGTCAATATCTAACTCCTCTATTCGACTGATATCTCACGCATCAGAAGGAGCAGCTAGAGCAGCAGTTTCAGCTGTGGTCTTGAGACGACACGCCTGGATGCGCTTGTGCAATTTCACGGAACCTTTTAAGGCTTCCTTTCTTAATGCTCCCATTGAGGCCTCCTCGTAATTTGGACCCAAAGTTAAAAGCACACTGGCCAGATGTGAACAAGACAGTAAGACCCGTTTTGCCGTATGTGTAACGTTATTCTTCCCCTCAACGTGCTTTCACCCGAAACCAAAAGAGTGGGAAGATATGTCCATTAATCAAACCACTGAATTGACAGTTTTCTTTCCCAATCATTCAAACAAAAGAGTATTGTCTACATATCCTAGATATCCACAGGCAAATCCATTTTTACTTACAGGACTAGGTCCTTTCATAAATCTGACAAGTTATTTTTGACCTTTTCTGGACCTATATTAGGATCTGCTGTTGCTTAGGTCACAGCTAGATGGTTGAAGGACTGTGTGACCATTTATACACAAAGCAATATCTCATTGCCTGATACCATGAAAGCTCATTCAACAAGGTCTGTGGCAACTTCTGCCTTCCATGCCAGAGCTTCTTTACATGACATCTGTGCAGCTGCAACTTGGGCTATGCCTCATACCTTCAATCATTACAAATTGGATTTGGCCTCTAGGGAAAGAGCATCTTTAGGTTCTATAGTGCTCAGGAATGTCCTTCCATGAGAGCCTCCCAGGAATAGAGGTAGCTGGGGACTCTGTCCCATGCGTAAGGAATGAACGAGGATTAACAATATCAGATAAAGAAGTTGTCTTACCATAACGTTCCATCTGTATTGTTGATTATCGTTCAGTCATTACGACCCTCCTTCCTTCCCCCTCCTGTGGTTTCTAGCGGATCTCTCTATCAGGCTCTCTCAGGTTATTTGATCAGAGGTAGCCTCTACCTTATTTGACTTGCAAACTCAATCTGAGGTAACAGGGAGAGGGGGATTGTGGGTAAGAGTTTAGCTCGAGAGTTTGAAGCTGATGCGAGCTTGGAAAATGGCCAGCTCGGTTCCAAGGTCGGAACTGATACCCATGTGTAATGACTGAACGAGGATCAACAATACAGATGGAACGTTATGGTAAGACAACTTTTTCCTCTCATTCCCTGCCTACAACAGGAGTTTCTTTGGTGAGCAGAGACCAGTCACCAAAACAAGGGACACTCATTCACTCTACCCCTTGCCATCCAAACCCTAACTACAGGCGCATCAGACTGCTTGGGGTGGCCCACCTGGCAGGGAAATGCATTCAGGGCAAATGGAGCCCAAACCAAATGCATCTGCATGTCAACAAGAAAGAAATGCTAGCTGTTCAGAATGCTCTGACAGCCTTCAAGGACTTACTTCATCCAGGACAACTACTGATAAAGACATAACACCACAGTTATGTGGTACATAAACAAGCAGGGGGTACACATTCCTACCCCCTTTGCAGACTAGCCATGGCCTTGTGGAACACAGCCTTGACTTACCAAATCTTCAAGCTCAATTCCCGCCAGGAAAGCAAAATACTCTGGCAGACGACCTAAGCAAAAATCTTATGGATTGCATGAATGGAAACTGGATCCACAAATCTTCAGCATGCCAACACAGAAATGGGGGAGCCCGGACATAGATCTATTTGCCTCTCCCCAAAATTATCAAATTCTGTACAAGAACTCCTCACAAAAAAGTATGGAAAGTGGATGCTCTATCCTTCATCTGGAAAAACCTATCAGTCTATGCCTTTCCCCCTCTGCCTCTACTCTCCAAGGTCTTACTAAGTCAGACTGGAAAAAACAAAAATGATCCTAATTGCTCTGAACTAGCCTTGCCAGCACTGGTACATGCTTCTAAGGAATGTCATACCTTCCTCCATGGTACTTGCCTCGAATACTTCATCTACTGTCTCAGCAGAACTATCAAATTCTGCACATACTGCTCCAAACTCAATCTTTCAGCATGGCTAATCAACTAATTATTCAAACCGCACCTCTCAGTAAATCTGTGATGGATGTCATTTTGGAAGCCAGAAGGCCTAGTACTAGAAAATCTTATGCTGATAAATGGAAGAGATTCTGTGCTCGGAACCAAGCACAAGGAATAGACACAGCAAAGCACAATATTCCCCTGATTTTTACAATACTTGACTGAGATGCTTGACAAGGGCCTATCTTTTTCTTCAATAAAAATCCATGCCTCTGCCATCTCAGCTCATTACAACACAGAGCCTCCCCTCTTCTCATCCACTGCTTAAACAGTATCTTAGAGGGGCCAAAAATTTAAGGCTTCCCAGGAGAGCACCAACTCCTGCATGGGACCTCAATTTTGTGCTGGAAAAACTCACTCTGCTTCCTTTTGAACCAGCAGCAACTGCGGATATAAAATTTCTATCTTGGAAAACAGCTTTTCTCTTGGCAGTCACTTCAGCAAGAAGGGTTTCAGAACTACAAGATATCATGGTAGTGGAGCCTTTCATTATATTTTACCCGAACAGGGTGGCCCTCCGGACCAATCCTTTTATGCCTAAGGTGGTATCCAGTGAGGCTGTTAACCAGACCATTCACCTGCCAACATTTTACCCAAATCCGCCAAACAAGAGGGAGCGGATTCTGCATTTGTTGGATGTACACAGACTAAGATTTTACTTAAACAGAATCTAATCCCTAAAGTCTGAGCAACTACTTGGTAGCATTTGCTGCAGGATCAGAGGGGAAGGCTATATCAAAGCAGACTATTTCTAAATGGATAAGCCACTGCATTAGTTTCTGCTATTTACACCATGGTAAACCTGTGCCCAAGGGGATCAGATCACATTCCACAAGGGGCCACCTCTACTTTGGCAGCTTTTCTCAGAGGGGTACCAACCAAAGACATTCTAGAAGCTGCTGCTTGGAGCTCTGTTCATACCTTCACAAAGCATTATCATTTACCTCTCTTCTCTAAATCCAGGGCAGGCTTTGCCACTGCAGTCCTGCAGGGCCTTCTAGCAGCTCCTAATGCTGTTTAGTTCCATCCTCCCATCCATAGCTTTGGGATTCTACCCAAATGTAATGACTGCAGCAGTGAAACACAAATAACATAGTACAGTTGTGTACACTTACCATAAATGTAGATGTTCGAGTGTATTCACTGTTGCAGTCCGGGTTACCCACCTGCCATCCCCCTTTCTATACCTTTTCTTTCCTTTAGTATACTCATAAGCCTTTGTGGTGTATTTGCTTTTAGATGAAGGTAAGGTTTGTTTCTAAAAGTGCATTTATATATATATTTACAGTTTATTTATATATATATATATATGTGTGTGTGTGTGTATATATATATATATATATATATATATATATATATATATATATATATATTTTTTTTTTTGCTCCCCATTTGGGGGGCACCTGACATTTGGGGCAAGAAAAACTGAATAAAATGGTGTCTGCTGCATGTTTTATACCCCTGACATCATGGAAGAGGAGACGGCAACCGACACAGGACCCAAGACTTTGTTATTCAGGCCGACTGAGGGCAACCTGCCAGCAGATTACCCAAATGGTAATGACTGCAACAGTGAATACACTCGATCATCTACATTTATGGTAAGTGTACGCAACTGTACTTTCCTGACTGCCACAAATTCCTTTTCAAAATTTCTATTGTGCACCCTGAAATAATTTCTCAGGGGTCCAAGGGCATTAAGGCTTCTACTGCTAAAAATCCTACCTCTTCTGATAGACTCCAGGGTGCTGGATAGATGGGATAAAAAGGTTTATTATACTTCTGCAACCTTGCCAATCAGGGCTTTAAACTGTCAATTCCATATGCTAAAATATCAACAGCATATCATGGGATTGCTTGAACAGAAAAATGATAATTACTGACTGTGGAAAATAAGGATATACAGGATTTATTGCATTCAGCTGAACAAGTTGGAAAACATACTTTGCAATGTGGTTTTGATTCTTTGGAGGCCTCTTGCAGTGCTGCTGTCACTGGGTCTGTGCTTAGAAGGCATGCTTGGCTTAAGGAGCAATCTCTGCCTGATCATGTTAAAGCAAAATTGCTGGATGCTCCTTTGCAGCAGGCCAGTCTGTTTAGCAATAAGGCTGAAGTTCTAAAAATGATGGAAGATAAATCTAAATCTATGCAAACTGTGAAAGATTTACAAGTACAAACCTCCAAGAATTTAGTAGGCACTGGCCTACTAAGAACTGGTCCTTTCCAATTCCCTTCCGAGCCACTCAAGCCAAACCCAGACATTCCAGAAACACCAGGTTTCAGTCCCAAGTGACTTTCAGAACTAAGCAATGGGGTGCCTCTGCGTCCAAATCTGGAAATAAAACACCTCTCTATGGTAAACAGTCTCAATGACTTCTCTTTAAAATTACCAAGCACTTCTTAGCCTCCCCTTTGGGGGGAAAACTGGCTCTTCATGCAAAAAACTGGCAACTTATAGGACAAATGGGTTTTAAATAGTGTCCCAAGGATACAGATTTCATTTCCACACGTTACCAACTCCAAACGGATGGCCAGACCTGCCCCCAAATCAGTGGGCAGAGGCTCAGAAACAAGTACTTTCCCTCCTAAACATGGAGGCAATTCAACTAGTACCAGAAGAGGAAAAGGGACAAGGTTTCTATTCCAGGCTTTTTCCTGCTACCCAGAAAAGACAAATCATGGTGTCCAGTTCTGGACCTGTCTACTCTGAACACATTTCTGGACATTCCAAAATTCAAGATGCTGACTCTTCACTAGTTACTTCCTATGCTAGGCAAAGATGCCTGGTTGGCAACTCCAGATTTAAGAGGCTTACCTGCATATTCCAATCAGGGAATCTTGCAGATGATACCTCTGCTTCAAAGCAGGCTACTTACATTATCAGTTCTCTGCACTGCCCTTTGGCTTATCTACTGCGCCCAGGGTATTTACAAAGTGCCTGCCTCCAGTAATTGCATTTTTCAGGCAAATAAATATTCAAATATATCCATACCTGGACAATTGTCTAATTCAGACAGAAAGCAAGGCCATTCTTCTAAAACATCTGGCATTTGTTAAAAAAAAAAAAAAAAAAGGTTCTAACTTGTCTAGGGTACACCATAAACGAAAATAAATCACAACTGGTACCCTCTCAAAAAATTACATTCCTGGGTGCAAGCTTGATTACAACTGCCCAGATGGCTTCCCTTACGCCAGAAAAACAACTTCATTTGGTGACTGACTTCAAACAGGTGGCCACAAAAACCCTATCTGCAAGACAAATACTGCAAGCCTTGGGGTTCATGGCTTCCTGCATTCTTCTAATTCCATATGCAAGACTGCATATACGGAAACTTCAGTGGTACTTAAAAAGTTTATGGAGTCAACATTGTCACAGCCTGGAAACAATGATTCCTATCATTCCTTGCCTGCAACTAGGCCTACCACCAAAACAAGGGACTGCTATTCACACCACCCCCTGCCGCCCAAACCCTAACTACAGATGCATCAGACCATGCATGGGGGGGGGGGGGCTCATCTGCCAGGGAAGTGCATTCAGGGCAAATGGAGCCCAAATCAAATACACCATATCAGTCAAAAAGAAATGCTAGCTGCACTGACAGCCTTCAAGGACTACCTTCATCCAGGACAACTAATGGTAAAGACGGACAACACCACAATTGTGGTACATAAGCAGGGGGATACACATTCCTACCCTTTCTGCAGACTAGCCATGGCATTGCGGAGCACTGCCTTGCGCTATCAAGTACAACTACAAGCTCAATTCCTGCCAGGAAAGCTGAATATTTTGGCAGACGAATTAAGCAGAAATCTCATGGACCCACACGAATGGAAACTGGAATCACGGATTTTCAACATGTTGAGACACAGATGGGGGAGCCCAGACATAAATCTTTTTGTCTCACCCCAGAACTACCAGTTGGACAAATTTTGCACAAGAACTCCACAAAAAAGCCTGGTAAGTGGATGCTCTGTCCTTCAGCTGGGAAGACCTATCACTCTATGCCTTTCCCCCTCTGCTCCCCAAAGTCTTACCAACCAACCAAAATGATTTTGATTGCTCCAGACTGGCCTCACCAACACTGGTACCCACTCCTACGCAGTCTGTCACAAATTTCTCCATGGCATCTGCCTCAGACACCTTCCTTACTGTCTCAGCAGAACTACCAAATTCTGCACCCTCAGCTCCAAACACTGAGTCTTGCAGCTTGGCTTATCACTTAAATTCCCCCTTAGCAAACTTGTGATGGATGTCATTTTCGAGGTGAGAAAACCTAGTACTAGGAAATCTTATGCTGGCAAATGGAAAAGATTTTGTGCCTGGAATCAATCTCAAGGGATAAGCACAGCAGTGCCCAATTTACCTCAGATTTTGCAATACTTAACTGAGATGCTTCACAAGGACCTGTCCTTTTCTTCCATAAAAATCCATCCCTCAGCCATTTCAGCTCATTACAACACAGAACTGCCCCCCCCCCCTTCTCTCATCCTCTGCTAAAGCAGTATCTCAGAGGGGCCAAAAACTTGAGGCCACCCAGGAGAGCTCCAACTCCTGCCTGGGACCTTAACTTTGTATTGGAGAAACTCGCACTCCCTCCTTTCGAGCCAGCTGCAGACTTAAAATTTCTTCCTGGAAAACAGCCTTCCTTTTAACAATCACTTCGGCTAGAAGGATTTCTGAATTACAGGCCCTTATGGCAGTGGAGCCTTGCATCATCTTTCATGTGGACAGGGTGTCACTCAGGACCAAACCATCCAAGGTGGTATCCAGTGTGGCTCTTAATTAGTCAATTCATTTTCCAGCTTTCTTTCCCAATCCACAGAACAAGGGGATGCGGATTCTGCATTCATTGGATGTACACAGACCGCTTAGATTTTACTTGGACAGGACTAAATCTTGAAGAAAATCTGAACTACTGGTAGCATTTGCTGCAGAGGGAAAGACTATTTCAAAGTAAACCATTTCCAAGTGGTTAAGCCATTGTATTAATTTCTGCTATAAACACTATGGAAAACCTATCCCCCAGGGAATCAGATCCCATTCCAACAGGGCTGCATCTACTTCGACAGCCTTTCTCAGAGTTGTTCCTACCAGGGATATTCTAGAAGCTGCTACCTGGAGTTCAGTTCATACTTTCACCAAGCAATATCATTTACCAATTTTCTCTAAATCCAGAGCTGGCTTTGCCACTGCTGTTTTGCAGGGCTTTATAGCCGGTCCTAATGCTGTATAAATCCATCCTCCCAACCATAGCTTTGGGAATCTACCCAAATTGTAATGACTGCAACATTAAAACACGAAGAACATAGTACAGTTGTGTACACTTACCATAAATGTAGATGTTCGTGTATTCACTTTTGCAGTCCTGGTTACCCTCCCTTCAGCCCCCTGTTTTTTTCCCTTACTATGCTTCTACTTTCCTTTACTACACTCAAGTCTTTTTGGTGTATTTGCTTTTGTTTGGAGGTATATTTTTGTTTTAAATTTATATATATATATTTTGCTCCCCATTTTGGGGGTACTTGACATCTGTGGCAAGAAAAACTGATGTAATGGCATCTGCTGCATGTTTTATACCCCTGACGACCTGACGTCATGGAAATAGGGACAGCAACAGACGCAGGACCCAAGACTTTGTTAATCAGGCTGACTGAGGGCAACCTGCCAGCAGATTACCCCAAATGTAATGACTGCAACAGTGAATGCACTCTAACATCTACATTTATGGTAAGTGTACACAACTGTACTTTACTGTGGATGTTATGGTGGTAGCAGCGGCCACAAAGTTGTCAGACATAATATCCATCCTCCTAATAGAGTCCAGGATGATGGATAGGTATGGAAAGCGTACCTTCTCTTCAGTGGCATTTACCTTATGATCACCGAATTACCTGTCCCATTTTACTAGACTTCAAAGGGATCTCCGGAAGGAGTTGGGGAGACGCCCTTCAGGGTTCAGTAGCTTCGGGATCTACGGACAGGTTATCTGCGCAGCTCTCCACCCTTAGATATATAGCTAACTCCTCCATGAGGTGGATTTCCTATGCAGCTGATGGAATGAGCAGGGAAGCCACAACAGGAATTTCTTAGACATTCCTGGATGCATTTTAACTTCACGGAATCCTTTGTCTGTCTTTACCAATGTCCCCCTTGATGGTTCGACTTTTTTGTACTGCAGGTAAGAGACTTTGACCAGGTGCGAGCAGGAAGGGAAAACCTTATCTGCTGTCCGAGTCAGTTTCTCCCTTCTTTCTAGACCTATCCCAAGGGCTATACAGGAGGGAAAATATGGTTCTGTAAATCCCAAAAAGGTTTCCCTCCAGCATAAGGTCAACCCTCCCCTAGAGGGAGAGGGTATAATGGAAGACGCCACCCTCGCGGCAGAGGAGGTCGGCAACATCAGGGAGATACTTTCTCTTATCCCTTCCATTGCCCCTGAGGGGTTGCCCGACTGTCTCTGGAGGCAGCCGGGGGTCATCTTTCACTTTACCCAAGCGCCTGGCTACACATTTCCCAAGATCGTTGGGTACAAACCATAATATCCAGAGGTTACCTTATTCCCTTTGTTTCCAAACCCCCGGTAAACTGGTGTATGTGCCACCCATTCAGTTAGACCGTGCAACAGCAGAGGTCATCTCGTTGCTTCAAGAGTCCTCCAAGAAGTCCCCACAGAGCAAATAGGATCTGGAACTTATGATTCTTTGTAGTTCCAAAAAAGACTGGGGACTGGAGATAATTCTAGATCTCAGCAAACTCAAGTCTGCAAAGAAATCGAAGTTCCGTATGATCACTTTACAGTCGATATTTCCATTTATCAGGAAAGACAATTGGATGTGCTGAATAGATCTTCAGGATGCATACTACCACATCAAAATGGATACGCACTCCACAAGACACCTACGCTTTCGGCTGGGAGCCAGTCATTTTCAATTTCGAACACTGCCCTTTGGCCTCACTACAACCCCCAGTGTGTTCACCATATACATGGCAATGGTAACATCTCACCTGAAACGGCAAGGATTCCAGGTGTTTCCATACCTAGACGACCGGCTCCTCACTGCTACCACCAAGCACCAACTAATCAGAACCAGGGATGAGACTCTATCCTTGTGCGCCAGCTTAAGCATCACAGTAAACCTAAAAAAATCAGCCTTATCTCCATCGCAGCGCATTGTATTCTTGGGCTTAGAAATACTCAACCACCATGACAGCAAAACTGACACCAGAAAGGATAGAATTGTTGCACTACCAAGTCAGATCCTTGCTGAAAGACAAAGTACAGGCCAGGATAGTCTTCATGTCCTAGTGGCTATGGCTTCCGCCATTCTCTTGGTTCCCCTAGCCTGTCTGCACATGAGTACTCCAGTGGCTATTTGCCCAGTGGTCAGTGCAGGATCTCCCCCCTGTCTCACCAAATTCTCATCACAAACTCTTGCAAGAAGGATCTAACATGGTGGTTACATACGGATTAACTTTATGTAGGTCGCCCACTTGCTCCCCCTCAACAAAATGCAGTCTTGACCACTGACGCCTCCCAGAGTGAGTGGGGGGCATTATCTGGGAATGACCGTCCAAAGTATTTGGCAGGATCACGAGAACCACTTGCTAATAAACGTGGAGATGAGTGGTGCTATACGCATTGTAAGCACTTCACAGATGTTCGTGTTTCACTGTTGATCATCACATTTGGGTTATCTGCCTACAGGTAACCCTCAGCTGGCCTGAATACCAGAGTCTTGGGATTTCTGCATCGGATGCTGTCGCTTCTTCCATGAAGTCAGGGGTATAAAATGTGCAGCTGACGCCATTGCATCAGTCTTTCTTGCTGTGCGGTGCCCGAAGCAGAAGCAGCTTGCAAGTGCCAGTTGGCCGACTCCTGAAATTTTCATTTGAGTTTCAGACCTGAAGTCTTAAAGATAAGTACATCGTTGGGGATCCTTTTTTCTTGCTCTAACCAATGTCAGGAAAAAATAATTTTCTTGCCTGTGGAAAGCAAATACCTCACAGATTTTCATTCTTACTGTGTCACCTGTTTAGGCCCAGACCACGACGTCCCTCGCTGTCTGTTTTGTGCATTGTTCAACGCCCGAAATATTCGTCAGGCTATTTTTGTAGCTAAATACTTTCGCTCTCTATCTCCGTACTCCAAAATGGCTTAGTTAAGCCATCCGACTACCGATCTTATGAAAAAACATAAGGATAAAGACAGACTGCATAGGTCCAAAACTGCCAACGACGCTGCCGTTAAGCTAGTTGCCAGTACTCAGGCGCTTTCGTAACCTCTGATACCCGCTTCTACAGATTCGCAGGCCTCTACTGAGACCCATTCGGAGTCTGGTATGCCACGAGATGCTTTGTCTATGGAACCTGCAGATGTCTCTACCTTGGATGGGTCCAGAGCTGCTGTGCAGGTACCGGCTTCTGAGGGTGTATTCAGGCCTACTGATTTTCATATTAAACCGGCGACTTAATTTCAAGCCAAAAATTCCGTATTCCTCAGGCCTGAAGTTCGCACTCTGCCTAGGAAACAACCGACCAAAGCGCATTCTCAGGCCCACATGCCTCAAAAACAAATTATTAGAATGGCTGAACACCTTATTTTAATTAGGGGAAGCTAACCTTCCCCCTCTGAGACCTAGAACTGATTTTCCTTCTGATTCTTCTGATCAGGAATCTTCTGACTACCAGGACATTCCCTTATCTACCTATGAGGATTCCGATGCAGAGGATTCCATTCCCTCTGCTTCCCCTCCAGAAGATTTTTCTTTTGGTGAAACCTTGCATACCCTTGGGGAGCATTTCTGCTGGGAAAGCCAGGACTATTCTCAGTCCGAAAAGAGACTCTCGGAGTTTTTTAAACCTGCTTCAGTACAGGCCTCTAGCTATCCCTCCTGTTCTGGAAATTGTAGATGTTTTCTTGGAATCCAGCCTTACCCCCGGATACTTTGCCTCCAGGTTCCGGGTAACCTGACAGGTACTATAGAGTACCTGACTCTCTCAAATTCCTTTTCAAGAATCATACTGCGGATCCAGAGACCATTTCCCAAGGGCCAAAAGGCATCAAGGGCTACTACTGCCAAAAATCCTACCCCTTCTGACAGGGATTCTCTGGCTTAGATATGGGGTAAGAGGGTATACACCTCTGCTACTCTGGCCATTAGGGCTTTAAATTGCCAGTTTTATTTGTTAAAGTATCAGCAGCATGTTATTCGGCTAATTAAACAAACTAATGTTGATTCCTGACTCTGCAGAACACAAAGATTTACAAGAGTTAATGCATTCTGCTGACCAAGTTGGTAAACATACTTTACAGTGTGGTTTTGATGCTTTAGACGCATCTGGCAGGGCTGCTGTCACTGGGTTTGTATTTAGAAGGCATGCTTGGCTTAAGGAACAAAACTTGCTAGATCATGTAAAAGCAAAATCACTGGATGCACCCTTAAACCAAAGGTGCCTATTTGGCAATAAAGCAGAAGTCCTCAAAATGATGGAGGAAAAGTTAAATCTATGCAAATTGTTAAAGATTTCTTACAAGCACAGCCACCTAGATTCAGTTAGCATTGGCCTTCAAAGAACTGGTCCTTTCCAGTCCCTTCCAGGCCTTCAGTCCAAACCCAGGGGCAGCAGGACCACCAAGACTTCAGTCTCAGGTTATGCACAGATCTAAGCAGTGGGGTGCTCCCACGTTCAAAACGGGGAGTAGTAAGCCACCCCCCTATGGTAAAATTGCACAATGACATACTTAACTCCTCCAAGCCTTGCTCAACTACTTGCACCTTTAGGAGGAAAACTCGCCCTGCATGCAAAAAACTGGCAATACATTACCCAAGACAAATGGGTTTTAAACATTGTTTTCCTAGGATACAGATTCCACTTTCACTCACTGTGGATGGCCATACCACCCCCTAAACTAGTGGGCAGAGGCCCAAAAGCAAGTACCTTCTCTCCTCGGCATCAAGGCTATTCAACCTGTCCTAGCAGAACAAAGGGGAGACAAGGCTTTTATTCAAGACTGTTCCTGGTTTCCAGAAAAGAAAACTCCTGGTGTCCTATCCTGGATCTGTCTGTTCTCAACATCTTTCTGGTGGTTCCAAAATGCTAACTCTCCAACATCTGCTTCCTATGCTAGCCAAGGATGCCTGGCTGGCAACCCTAGACTTAAAAGAAGCTTACCTACACATCCCCATAAGGGAATCTTGCAGGAAATACCTATGCTTCAGGGCAGGCTCTATGCACCATCAGTTCTCTGCACTTCCCTTTGGCTTATCTGCTGCACCCAAGGGTATTCACAAAGTGCCTAGCTCCAGCCATTGCATTTTGCAGACAGAGAGGTATTCAGATTTACTCTTACTTGGACGATTGCCTGATTCTTGTGGAAAGTCAGGACTTGCTATTACAACACCTGGCATTTGTAAAGAGACTTCTAACTTCACTGGGGTGCACCATCAATAGAAAGAAATCACAACTAGTACCCTGCCCTGCCAACAGATTGTATTCCTGCTGCAAGCTTGAACAACTTCCCAGATGGCATTCTTCACTCCAGAGAAACACATTTATTTGACAGCCTACTTCAACCTACTGGCCCCAAAAACCCAGCTAGCTATCTGCAAGGGAAATGCTGCAAACTGTGGGGTTCATGGCCTCTTGCATTCTGTTAATTCCATATGCAAGACTGCATGTGAGGAAACTTCAATGGTATCTAAAAAGTCTGTGGTGTCAACATTCTCAGGAACTGGAAACGATTCCTATCTTTCCTTGTCTAAGAGCAGAGTTCCTTTGATGAGCAAAGGCCTGCAACCACAACAAGGGACTCTCTCACTCTACCCCCCTGCCACCCAAACCCTAACAGACGCATCAAACTGTGCATGGGGGGGGGGTTCACATGGCAGTGCATTCGGGGCAAATAGAACCCAAAGCAGATGCACCTGCATATCAGTCAAAAAAATGTTAGCTGTCCAGAATGTTCTGACAGCCTTTAAAGAGCTTATTCTTCCAGGACAACTATTGGTAAAGACAGACAACACCACAGATGTTCTTCGTGTTTCACTGTTGCAGTCATTACATTTGGGTTATCTGCTTGCAGGTAGCACTCAGTCGGCCTGATTAACAAAGTCTTGGGTCCTGTGTTGGTTGCTGTCCCTTCTTCCATGACATCAGGTCGTCCGGGGTATAAAACATGCAGCCAACGCCATTAAATCAGTCTTTCTTGCTGTGCGGTGCCCAAAGCAGAAGCAGTTCGCATGTGCCAGTTGGCCGACTCCTGAAATTTTCGTTTTCAAGAACCGAAGTCTTCAACTAAAGCTAAGTACCCCATTAGGGAAACTTTTTCTTGCTCCTTACCGATGTCGGTAAAAGTTAATAATTGCATTACTTGTGGAAAGCAAATACCACATAAAGATTTTCATTTGTACTGTATTCCTTGCCTAGGCCCTGACCATGACACACCTTGCTGGTGCTTTATTTAATCAGCGGACTATCTGTCGTCTGTATATTTTCCCCTCTAAATATTTATGTTCTCGTTTTAATTTTCCAGAAATTTCATCGGTTAGCCATACGACTAACAGGATTCTGAAAAAACACAAAGATAAGACAGGCTGCCAAGGTCCAGAACTGCCGGCGACGCTTCTAAGCCAGTCGCCAGTTTGCCGGTACTCAAGCGTTTTCGCAGCCCCTGATAACCCGCTACTTCTGATTCGCAGGCCTCTACTGAGACCTATTCGGAGTCCGGTATGCTGCGAGATGTTTCAACTATGGAACTCGCGGATGTCTCTACCTTGGTTGGATCTGGAGCGGCTTCTGAGGGTGTATTCAGGCCTACGGACTTGTATTTTAAACCGACAACTCCTTTTACTTAGACCTATATCTTGATCCATGTCTAAAACACCGACACCCAGGCCACATGCTCAGGCCTCTAGGCCTAAAAAACAAATAATAGCTGAAGATCTAATAACTCTAATCAGGGGTAGCCAACCCCCCCCCCCCCTTCTAAGAGGCCTAGGACTGAAGTTGGTTATGAATCTTCTGATCAGGATTCTGTTTTTTCTGACTCTTCTGATCTGGATTTGCCCTTACCTACTTATGAAAATTCTGATGCAGAGGACTCTATTCCCTCTGCTTCCCCTCATGAGGATTTTTTTGGGAAACCTTACATACTCTAAGGGTGCATTTCCATTGGGAAAGCCAGGATTTTTCTGATTCAAGAAAGAGGCTTAGGAATTTTCTTCTCCCTCAGCATAGGCCTTTAGTTGTTCCTCCTGTACTAGACATTGTTGATGCTTTCTCGGAATCTAGTTTGGCCCCTGATTCCCTGCCTCCTGTTCCCAGAAAACCTGACAGATACTACAGGGTCTGAGTCCCACAAGTTCCTTTTCAAAAATCCTGTTGCAGATCCAGAGACTATTTCACAGGGGCCCAAGGGCATTAAGGCTTCTACTGCTAAAAATCCTACCCCTTTTGATAGAGACTCCAGGGCGCTGGATAGATATGGGGTAAGAAGGTTTACACTTCTGCAACCTTGGCCATTAGGGCTTTAAACTCTTTAAACTGCCAGTTTCATATGTTAAAATATCAGCAACATGTTATTGGACTGTTTAAACAGAAAATTATGTTGATTCCTGACTCTGTGGAAAATAAAGAATTACAGGATTTAATGCATTCTGCCGAACAAGTTGGAAAACATACTTTGCAATGTGGATGTTCATCGTGCATACAGCTGCAGTCATTACAGATAGGTTATCCTGCCGTCAGGCGGGTCCTCGGTCGGCCGAATTCCAAAGTCTAGGTCTAGCGTCGGTTGTCGTCGCTTCTTCCCTGACGTCAGTGCGGCAGTGGTATAAAAGTGGCAGCCGACGCCATCTTCTTCAGTCTTTCTTGCTGCGCGGTGCCCGAAGCAGAAGCAGTTCGCAAGTGCCGGTCGGCCAGCTCCTGAGATTTACGAAAATATTTCAGCCGAAGTCTTCTTTAAAGCTAAGTACCCCGTTGGGGAAACTTTTCTTTCCTCAGACCGATGTCAGACAAAGTTAATAATTGCATTTCATGTGGGAAGCAAATACCACGACGTCTCGTTATCAGCCGTTATCAACATCTTTGCGTGTGCACATATCTGTTTTGAATGATTTATGCTGTTACAGATATTATGATATTTAGAAGCACACGCTGTACAAATTTTAGATGCAGTGTTTTGAATGATCATTTCTGTACAGTTATAATTATGCTAAATAGCTCATGTGTAGATATTAATATCTTTATTAATTTGATCCCTATTTTAAACATGTATTTATACATACAAGTATTTCAAATGGGATTATATCGCTTATTATTAAATACTAAACGTGTGCCATTTTTGTTACTAGTATGCATATAAGTGCAGTATTTATAGGAAGATAGTATGTAATTGTGAAACACCTTATTTGCTGCATACTGTCTATGAGATGGTTACATAGATATTTAAATTATTTTAAAACATTTTGAATGTTACATGCAGCAGCAGTTAAAGTAGGGTGAAATGTTATTTTAGAACATTTTTATTGTACACTGTTTACAAAATGTCTGCATATATATTTTTAACATTTTAAATAATTTAAAACATTTTATAAGATTTTACATTTAGTAGGATGTGGCATCAGAGTTGCTTGTAGCGTTTTACTACAAAAGTGATGTCACTTTATTTTATGTATAACAGGATGTGACATCAGAGTTGACTTCAGTATGTCCAAACAGGATGTGACATCAGTAGTTGACTCTAGCATTTTGCTATAAAAGGGATGTCAGTATGTTTGTTTGTTAGTGGCCTGATGAAGATTCGTTGAAAGCGCTAGCCCTGTGTTCTAATTATTTTAATAAACGTGGTTTCTACTGGACGCTTGGATTTATTTTTACATGCTGGCTGCGTGTTTTTTCTACAAGCTATTGCCCAGTGGATGAGTAGGTTGAATGAACACTCTATGGTGATTTTGACTCTTTTTTTATTGGATTAAGAGTTCGCAAAGTAAAGCGGTTTGTAGGTTACAGCTTCGTTTCTTTTTGTGGAACATTTGGTTACCTTTTGTGACTGACTTGAATTGAACACAGCAAGTATACTTCCCACTATTTTAGCCTGTTTTTTTGTTGTATTTTATAAGTCTTGTTTATTATCAGGCGAATAGAGTGTAGTGAGCATTATTCTTTGTTTTTAAACTATTTGGGGTATTCTTTTATGGTGTATTTGCTTGCAACTACTGTTTTTTGATTATTCTATATTGCATGATTACATAAGTTTATGTTTTGCCTTCCTTCTGGGGGCACCTGACATCTGGGGCAAGAAAAACTGAAGATGGCGTCGGCTGCCTCTTTTATACCCCTGCCACACTGACGTCAGGGAAGAAGCGACGACAACCGAAGCCGGACCTAGACTTTGGAATTCGGCCGACCGAGGGCCCGCCTGACGGCAGGATAAACCCATCTGTAATGACTGCAGCTGTATGAGAACTCGAACATCTACATTTATGGTAGGTACAAAACTGCACTTTTTGATTCATTAGAGGCCTCTTGCAGGGCTGCCGTTACTGGGTCTATAATCAGAAGGCATGCTTGGCTTAAGGAGCAATCTTTGCCTGATCATGTTAAAGCTAAATAGTTGGATGCTCCTTTAAATCAAGACCGCCTGTTTGGCAACAAGGTTGAGGAAGTTCTTAAAAAGATGTAAGATAGTTAAATCTATGCAAACTGTTAGATTTTTTTACAAGTTCAGCCTCCTAGATTAAGTAGGCACTGGCCCTCTAAGAATTGGTCCTTTCCAGCCCCTTCCAGGTCTTCTCAAGCCAAACCCAGGCACGGCAAAAACCCCAGGTTTCAGTTCCAGGGGACTCCCAGAACTAAACAGTGGAGAGCCTCCACTTCCAAGTCTGGGAATAATAAGACTCCCTCCTATGGTAAACTGTCTCAATGACTTCCTTTTAAAATTTCCAAGCACTTATCAACTGACTGCCCCTTTGGGGGGAAAGATTGCTCTTCATGCAAAGAATTGGGAACTCATTACCCAGGGCAAATGGGTTTTAAATAGTGTCCCAGAGATACCGATTTCATTTCCACACGTTGCCAACACCAAGTGGGTGGCCGGACCTACCCCCAAATCAGTGGGCAGAGGCCCAAAAAACAAGTACTTTCTCTCTTAAGCATTGGGGGGGGCTATTCAACTGGTACCAGAAGAGGAAATGGGGCAAGGTTTCTACTCAAGACTTTTCCTGGTACCCAGAGAAGACAATTCATGGCGTCCTATCCTGGACCTGTCAACTCTAAACACCTGTTTGGAGATTCCAAAATTCAAAATGCTGACTCTTCAATTACTTCGTATGCTAGGCAAAGATGCCTGGTTGGCAACACTAGATTATAAAGAAGCATACCTGCATATTCCAATTATTGAATCTTGCAGAAGATACCTACGCTTCAAAGCAGGCTATATGCACTATCAGTTATCTGCACTGTCTTTTGGCTTATCTATTGCGCCCAGGGTTTTCACAAAGTGCCTAGCTCCAGTTATTGCATTTTGCAGGCAAAGAAATATTCAAATATACCCATAACTGGACGATTGTCTAATTCAGGCAGAAAGCTAGGACATACTTTTGAATCATCTGGCCTTTGTAAAAAGTGTTCTAACTTGTCTGGGGTACACCATAAATGAAAAAGAAATCACACCTGGTACCCTATCAACAAATTATATTCCTGGGAGCAAGCTTGAATACAACTTCCCAGATGGCTTACCTCACGCCAGAAAAGCAAATTCATTTGACAACCTACTTCAAACAAGTGGCCACAAAAACTATGCTGTCTGCAAGACAAATACAGCAAGCCTTGGGGTTCATGGCCTCCTGCATTCTTCTAATTCCATATGCAAGACTGCATATGAGGAAACTACAGTGGTATCTAAAAAGCCTATGGTGTCAACATTCTCCAGACCTAGAAACAATGATTCCTATCATACCTTGCCTATGCCTAGAGTTCCTTTGGTGGGCAGAAGCCTGCCACCAAAACAAGGGACTATCATTTACAACTACCCCCAGGATGTTCTTCGTGTTTCACTGTTGCAGTCATTACATTTGAGTTATCTGCCTGTAGGTAGCCCTCACCCGGCCTGATTATCAAAGTCTTGGGTTCTGCATCGGATGCGGTCTCTTCCATGACATCAGGTAGTCAGGGGTATAAAGCATGCAGCCGACGCCATTACATCAGTCTTTCTTGCCGTGTGGTGTCCGAAGCAGAAGCAGTTCGCAAGTGCCGGTCGGCAGACTCCTGAAATTTTCATTTTTCAAGTTTCAGAACCGAAGCCTTCAAAAAAGCTAAGAACCCTTTTGGGGATCCTTTTTCTTGCTCTAAACCAATGTCAGTAAAAGTTAACAATTGTATTACCTGTGGAAAGCAAATACCTCAAAGATTTTCATTCGTACTACATTCCTTGCTTAGACCCAGACCACGACGTCCCTCGCTGTCGTTTGTGCCTTATTCAATCCTCGAACTATTTATTGTCGGTCCATTTTTGCAGCAAACTATTTTGTTACTCTGTTTAATTATCTAGAAATGGCTTTGGTAAGCCATCCGACTACCTACATTCCGAAAAAACGTAAAGATAAAGACAGACCGCATAGGTCCAAAGCTGCTAATGACACTTCCGTTAAGCTAGCCGCCAGTTCGCCGGTACTCAGTGAGGCGCTTTTGCAGCCCCTGATACCCACTACTTCAGATTTGCAGGCCTCTACTGAAACCCATTCAGAGTCCGGCATGCTGTGAGATGCTTCTTCGACTATGGAACCTGCAGATGTCTCTGCCTTGGATGGGTCCAGAGCCACTGTGCAGGCACCGGCTTCTGAGGGTGTATTTCGGCCTAGGGACTTGAATTTCAAACAGACGCCACCTTCAAGGCCTAAAACTCGACCCACGCCTAGAAAACCGCATGGTCAGGCCCATATGCCTAAAAAACAAATGATAATGGCTGAAGGCCTTATTACTCAAATTAGGGGAAGCCAGCCTTCTCTGTCTGAGACCTAGAACTGATTTTCCTTATGATTCTTCTGATCAGGATTCTGAGATTTCTGTTTCTTCTGATGACCAGGATTTGCCCTCATCTACCTATGAGGATTCTGATGCAGAGGACTCAATACCCTCTGCTTCCCCACCAGAAGATTTTTCTTTGGTGAAACCTTGCACACTCTTAGGGAGCATTTCCGCTGGGAAAGCCAGGATTACTGTGACTCCAAAAAGAGGCTTAGGGAATTCTTACTCCTCCCATAACACAGGCCTTTAGCTATCCCTCCTGTACTGGACTTTGTAGATGATGCCTTCTTGTAATCTAGCCTGGCCCTAGACACTTTACCTCTGGCTCCCAGGAAACTTGACAGGTATTAGAGTACCTGACTCACAAGTTCCTCTTTAAGAATCCTACTGCGGACCTAGAGACCATTTCATAGGGACCCAAAGGCATTAAGGCTACTACTGCCAAAAACCCTACCTCCTCTGATAGAGATTCCAGAGCCCTGGACAGATGGGATAAGAAGGTATACACTTCTGCTACTTTGGCCATTAGGGCCTTAAACTGCCAGCTTCATATGTTAAAGTATCAGCAGCATATTATTGGACTGAAACAGAAAATGATGTTCATTCCTGACTTTGCTGAAAATAATTACAGGATTTAATGCATTCTGCTGAACAAGTTGGTAAACACACTTTGCAATGTGGTTTTGACTTTTTAGAAGCATCTTGCAGGGCTGCTGTCACCGAGTCTGTTCTTAGAAGGCATGCTTGGCTTGAGGAGCAAAATTTGCCAGATCATGTTAAAGCTAAATTACTGGATGCTCCCTTAAACCAAAACTGCCTGTTTGGCAACAAAGCAGAAGTTCTTAAAAAGATTGAGGAAAAAGCTAAATCTATGCAAACTGTTAAAGAATTCCTGCAAGTACAGCCTCCCAGATTTAGTAGGCATTGGCCTTCTAAGAACTGGTCCTTTCCTGTCTTTTCCAGGCCCTCTCAGTCCAAATCTCAGGAACAGCAGACAACCTAGTCTACAGTCTCAAGGTACTCACAGGCCTAAGCAGTAGGGGGCTCCCACTTCCAAAGCTGGAAATAGTAAGACACCCCCCTATGGTAAACTGTCACAATGACTTAACCTTAAACCTTCTACGCCCTGCTCAACTGTGCTCCCTTAGGGGGAAAGATTGCCTGCACACAAAAAAATGGGAACTCATTACCCAAGACAAATGGGTTTTAAATATAGTTTCCCAAGGATACAGATTCCACTTCCACTCCTTACCAACCCCAAACGGTTGGCCAGACCTACCCCCAAATCAATGGGAAGAGGCTCAACAGCAGGTTCTCTCTCTAAGTATCAGGGCTATTCAGCCTGTCCCAGCGGAGGAATGGGGACAAGGTTTTTACTGAAGACTTTTCCTGGTACCCAGAAAAGATGACAACTGGTGTCCCATCCTGGACCTGTCTATTCTAAACACCTTTTTGGTAATCCCAAAATTCAAAATGCTAACTCTTCATCAGCTGCTTCCCATGCTAGGCAAAAATGCCTGGTTGGCAACATTGGACTTAAAGGAAGCTTACCTGCACATCCCAATAAGGGAATCTTGCAGAAAATACCTACACTTCAGAGCAGGCTACATGCACTCAGTTCTCTGCACTGCCCTTTGTCTTATCTACTGTGCCCAGGGTATTCACAAAGTGCCTAGCTCCAGTCATTGCATTCTGCAGGCAAAGGAATATTCAGATATAACCATACCTGGACGATTGTCCTGGCTTTCTGCCTGAATTAGACATACTATTAAATCATCTGGCATTTGTAAAGAAACTGCTAACCTCACTGGGGTACACCATAAACAAAGAAATCTCACCTAGTACCCTGCCAACAAATTGTATTCTTGGGAGCAAGTTTGAAAACAACTTTCCAGATGGCCTACCTCACACCAGAGAAACAAGTTTGACAGCCTACTACTGGCCACAAAGACCCAGCTATCTGCAAGGAAAATACTGTAAGCCTTGGGGTTCATTGCCTCTTGCATCCTAATTCCATATGCAAGACTTTATATGAGGAAACTACAATGGTATCTAAAAAGCCTATGGTGTCAACATTCTCAGGACCTGGAATCAATGATTCCTGTCATTCCTTGTATAAAGACAGAGTTCCTTTGGTGGGCAGAGGCCTGCTACCACAACAAGGGACTGCCATTCACTCTACCCCCTGCTGCCCAAACCCTAACAGATGCATCAGACTATGCACGGGGGGGCTCACTTGGCAGGGGAGTGCATTCAGGGCAAATGGAACCAGAGTCAAATGCACCTGCATATCAGTCAAAAAAATGTTAGCTGTACAGAATTCTGACAGCCTTCAAAGACCACATTCTTCCAGGGTAATTATTGGTAAAGACAGAACACCACTGATGTTATGTAGTCCAATCTCGCCTGCATTCTTACTCACGGGTTCGGAGCCGAATATCGGCTCCGACTCGGCCAACTTTTATTTTCTAGCACAAAGTCTCTTATTGGCTGGGCTAAGCAGGTATCCCATGCTGCACTGCTCCATAGTCCCAGATCTCATTTGCCGCTTGTGTAGCTAGGACGTGGTCTCGCTTGGCTGTGGCTAAGTACCTCTAAATTTCTATTTTCTCTTCAGAAAATTGTTGCTATTCAAACAAAAGCTATTTTTATAGTTATTTCTTGTTTATTGTTTAAATATTGTTGAAGTGTTGTCTGTGTGAGTTGGTATCCCTAACTGTTCTGGTGGGCTAGGCCTGTTTAAATTAGAGGACCTAGTCCTCCTTTTTTGTGTAGTGTTTTTACCTTGCTCTTATTGGCGTCCTGATTTTTAGTGTGTAGTTTTTCTCTGGTTGAGTTTGTGTGTTGTAAGGTTTTCAAAGAACCGTTTTACTTAAGAGGTTCTTTGGGGTTTTGTGTGCAGTGATAGTTTCCCGCCTTTGCTGTTTTCCGGCTAGGTCATCTCCTTGGTCTTGGTGTTTAGTGTTTTAGTTGAGATGTCTAAGGATCAAAAGGAACATAAACCTTTGGGTTTTAAGAAATGTTCCAAATGTTACTATAAGATGTCCATTACGGATGGACATTCCGTATGTGTGTATTGCCTAGGAGCAATTTATTTGCAAGAATCCTGTAGCTTCTGCCACATCTTCAGTCCGAGGGTGCTACAGGAAAGAAAAAATAAACTTATATTGAAGGGACACCTAAAACCTTAGTTTGAGGAGTATTTAGACTCGACTTCTAGTACTCAGTCCAAGTGTAAGGCTTCGAAGGCGAAGAAAAGATCTCCGGCTCCGTCTGTCTCCTCGGAGCCACCGGAGAAAACTTCTAAATTGGACTCTACCTCCTCAACTCCTCTGTCCTCGCGGCCACAGGAGGTATCTGTTGTGCTGGAATTGACCTCGGCTCCAATTTTACTGGAACCCATTCGGAGCCGGTCTCCCAGTGTTAGGCATGGTTCTCCTGACAGGAGATCCCAATTCCCCTCTCTGTCCTCCAAATCCTCTAGGCTGTCTGATTTGGATGTCGATAGGGTGATTCAGAGGCTCCTGCAGTTGCCGCTGTTGGCAAAATTATTTTCGGCTCCAACCCAGTCTGCTCCGGAGCCTGTCCCAATAATTGTCGATGGTTCCTCCTCTGAGCACTTCCGTGTCTTCGGAGTCGGAGTGCTCCGCTCTGAGTTATATTCTTGTGCCAGCTCCGATACCCCTCAAGGGTTTATCAGTGCCGAAGTCGGCTCCAATCATGTCGGCTCCGTCCACAGGTTTTGGTACTCTGGTTTCCTCTGTCGGACCCGAGGGGGATACTTCGGGACATCTGTCTGTTCCGAGCCTCCCCCTCGGCGTATCGGCTTGGGGAACCCCGACTCTGGTCATGGCCTCTGAGGCCGGTCGGTCCTCTTATTCGGGGGGACCTGTCTTCGAGGCCATGAGGAGCGCACTGGCCAGATCTTCAGTTACATCACCCGGATCGGTCATTCCGTCCCCTTCCACCCTGGCTAGAGCTTTCTGATGTCCCCCTATCCGTAGATGGCAGAGCCCAAAGGTCCGAGGATACCCCCTTTCTGAGGGTCCCTCAGTCTGTGCCTGAGGAGCCCCCCAGAAAGAAGTTGTGCAAGAGGAAGCACATAGACTCCCAGGACGAGTTTCTCACTTCTGATACCGATCTCGAGGAGTCAGAGGGGTCCCCCAAGTCGTCCTCCGATGACGTCTCTTTCTCCGACATCCTGAAGATATTGAGACAGAGAGGCGACTGGCTGTCCAAAACCCCCTCTGAGGAGGAGTCGGTATTCCTCAAGGCCTTTGGTGCTCAACCCTCCGCCTCCTGGGTGTCCTCCACCCTTCGACGAGCTCCTGGATTTAATTTGTCGAAGGGTGTGAGAGAATCCTGATTCGGTGGAACCTGTGCCCAGAAGGCCCAATAAGTTTCTTTTTGCTCCCCCGGGGAAAGAGTTCCTGTCTAAAGGGGATTCTGTAGATGCCATGGTGTTGGAGGCAGCCACACAGCAGGAAGTAGCCGAGTCTTCTTCCTCCG
Organism: Protopterus annectens; assembly: GCF_019279795.1. Taxonomy (NCBI): domain Eukaryota; kingdom Metazoa; phylum Chordata; order Ceratodontiformes; family Protopteridae; genus Protopterus; species Protopterus annectens. Next base: position 831,038,849 of record NC_056734.1, read on the forward strand.
TCCATCCTCCTAACAAGGAGTCCAGGAGCATGGACCGGTACGAGAAGCATACCCTCCCGTCAGTGACCTTCACCCTGCGGTCGCTGAACTATCTTTGTCATTTTACTCTGCTCCAGAGAGATGATCTCAAGGCGTTAGGAGATACTCTAGCGGGTAATGTACCTGAGGCGTTGGCACACACGGTTAACGCCCAGGTTTCTACCCTCAATTCAATAGTCAACTCGTCCATGAAGCTCATTTCGTATGCAGCCAAGGGGGCGAGTAGGGCAGCTAGTTCGGGAGTAGCCCTCAGGAGGCAAGCCTGGATGCGCCTGTGTCATTTCCTGGAGGCCTTCAAGTCTTCCTTCACTGACGCCCCCTTTGATGGGTCCTCACTTTTTGGGACCAAGGTGAAAGACACCCTCACCAGATGCGAGCAAGAGGGAAAGACCCCGTCTGCCATAGGGGTCCGTTTTTCCCTTCCCTCTAGGCCTTACCCCAAGGCTCAAAGAGGAGGGAAGATGTGGTTCAAGAAATCACAGAAGTTTTTCCCTGCTGCACAAGGTGAGTCCCCCTCCAGAGGCAAAGGAGGAGGCGGTTGTTCTGGAAGATGCCGCCCTAGAGGCAGAGGAGGCCCCCGCAATTTGGGAGACCGTGATTCCTTTCAGGTTCCTCTTACCATCGTTCCTGATGTGTTGCCCGACTGTGCTATTCCGGAGCCAGTCGGGGGCCGCATTTCGTTGTACCCAGAAGCCTGGGAAAGCATCACCCAGGATCGATGGGTGCTACGAATAGTTTCCGGAAGTTATACCATTCCCTTTTTGTCAAATCCCCCTCCAGTCAGGAGAATCCTGGACGTTCCACCCAGTCAAGGGGATCACACAGCATTAGAAGTCTCAAAGCTGCTAAAGAAAGGAGTCATCCAACCTGTCCCCTCACACCTAATCGGATTAGGGACTTACTCAAGACTTTCTTTGGTGCCGAAAAGAACAGGGGACCTGAGACCCATTCTAGATCTCAGCCGATTAAACCTCTACGTTCTGAAGTCCAAGTTCCAAATGGTCACCCTTCAGTCCATTTTCCCATTGCCGGGAAAAGTGTGGATGTGCTCCATCGACCTCAAGGATGCTTACTACCATATCAAAATGGACAGGGCATCAAGGAGTCACTTACGCCTTCGGCTGGGAGCCAGTCATTTTCAGTTTCGTGCCCTGCCCTTTGGTCTCACCACAGCCCCCAGGGTGTTCACCAAGTGCTTGGCGGTGGTGACAGCTCACTTGAGATGTCAAGGATTCCAAGTGTTTCCATACCTGGATGACTGGCTCCTCACCACCCCCACCAGGCATCTTCTCATCCAGGCCAGGGACGCTACCATTACCCTCTGTCAACAACTAGGAATTACCTTGAACTGGAAAAAATCTGCCTTGCTGCCCTCACAGCGTGTCACATTTATAGGCGCAGAGCTAGACACCGTCCAAATGCGGGCCTTCCTGCCTCAAGAAAGGATCGGAGTGTTGCAGAATCAGGTTCATGCTTTATTACCCCTCAGGAAAGTACAAGTGAGATGGGTGCTTCAGCTTCTGGGATCCATGGCAGCTACCATTATGTTAGTGCCTCTAGCGAGATTACACATGAGGCTTCTTCAGATGTTCTTCATCTCACATTGCTGCAGTCCTTACATATGGGTAGTCCGCTGTCCTCGGTCGGCCCGAATATCAAAGTATTAAGCTGACGTCGGTCAAGGCGCTTAAGACTGACATCAGGGCGTCAGGGTACAAATGCGCATGACCAACGTCATATCCTCAGTCTTTTTTGCCGCATGGTCCGATGCAGAAGCAGCGTTGCAAGTGCCGTTCGGCGTTCTGAAATTTTTCGAATTCGGAGTTTCAGACCGAGTCAAAGTTGGCTAAGTACCCCGTTGGGGAATATTTTAGTTTTTTCTTGCCTCAGTGGTTTACCGGATGTCAGAAAAAGTGAATAACTGTATTTCTTGTGGGAAGCAGATACCGCATAGAGATTATCATACTTTGTGTATTCCTTGTTTGGGGCCTGAGCACGACGTTGTTGGGTGTCGCTTTTGTGCTAGGTTCAATAAGCGCACTATTAAGCGAAGGTTAGATTGTGCCAGGTTGGTCTTCGGGAAGCGGTGCAATTATAATATGCCGTCGGATTCTCCGACGCCCGCTTCGAAGAAGCGCAAAGACAAAGCAGCTAAACCCAGGCAAGAAGAGTCGTCCGTACCGGACGCCGGTTCTTTAGAGGCGTCAGTGGAACCGGTGGTTCCGCCGGAGGCTTCTCTGGAGTCCCAGGGGGAGACTTTGATATTGCAGGATGTGGCCTCTCAGGAGGCAGGTCAGGCTGGAGGGGCTTCTCAGGTCACTGTACTCCCCTCCCTTCCTAGGGTGGTTAGGCCCTCTCCTTCTGTTTCCAAGGCTTCTCCCAGAGGCAGGCCAGGTTTAGCTTCTGTTGGTGTCACTCCTAGTTCTACAGGATCTGTGCCCAAGAAGCACATGCTTAAAATGGCAGAAGATTTAATTACTTTGATTAGAGGTTCTTTGCCCCTCCTGATAAGAGGCCTAGGGTGGAGCCAGAGTTGGGGAGTTTTGAGCAGTCTTCGGATGTTTCTGAGTCTTGCTGAAGACTTGCAGGAGTACTCTCCTTATTCTGATTCTGATGCAGATGATTCAACTCCTTCTGCTTCTCCTCCAGAGGATTTTTCTTTTCAGAGACTCTTCATTCCATGAGGGAACATTTTAAGTGGGAAGGTCAGGACTTCTCTGATTCCAGGAAAAGGCTTAGGGAATTTTTGCTTTTGCCCCAGCATAGGCCTTTGGCTATACCACCTGTTCTGGATGTTGTGGAAGATGTGTTTGCAGAGGCTTCACTTAATCCTGATTCTTTGCCTCCTGCTCCTGTTAAACCCGGATAGGTATTACAGGGTGCCTGAGGCTCATAAATATCTTTATAAGAGTCCTAGGGTGGACCCAGAAACCCTTAGTCAGGGACCTAAGGGTGTCAAGGCCTCTGTTGTAAGAAATCCGGTATCCTCCAGATAGAGGCCAGAGCTTTGGATAGATGGGGAAAGAAAGTCTATACTTCTTCCACCTTAGCTATGAGGGCTTTGAATTGCCAGTTTCACATGTTGAAATATCAAAACTATCTTCTTTCTCAATTGAAGTCTAAGGTAGATGCTCTGGCGGAAGGCATTGAGTGTAAAGAATTACAAGATTTGGTGCATGTCTCTGAACAGGTGGGTAAGCATTCTTTACAATGTGGTTTTGATGCTGTACAGGCCTCGTCTAGGATGGCTGCCACTGGTTCAGTTCTTCGCAGGCACGCCTGGCTGAGGGATCAGAATTTATCTGACCATGTTAAGACAAGGATTTTGGATGCTCCTTTACAGTCTGATGTGTTGTTTGGTTCACCTGTGGAGTCAGTCTTGAAGAAAATGGAAGACAAGGCTAAGTCTATGCAGGCTGTTAAAGATTTTTTGCAAGTTCAGCCTCCGAAGTTTAGTAGGAATTGGCCTGCTTAAGGGGTGGACGTATCCTTCTTATGATTCTCAGTCTAGGGGTAGATCTAGACGTGGTAGGGGCAGAGCTCAGAGTTCCTTCAGACCTAGAACGGGGAGTTCACCTGCACAGTCTTCGGGTGAGGGCAGGGGCCAGTCCTTTCGTAAACAGGCCCAATGACCTACCTTTTCAGCTGCCAGATCCTTCTTGCCTGGCAGCACCTTTGGGAGGAAGGTTGGCACTCTTCAAGGAAAATTGGAGTTTGATTACTCAAGACAGATGGGTATTGGATATCATACACCAAGGTTACAAGTTTTATTTCCATACCTTGCCTCCTTTCAAAGGCATGCCAGACGTTCCTCCTCAGCAAAGACTAGAGGCTCACAAACAAATTTCTCTGCTACTTCAAATAGGGGCCATACAACCAGTCCCTCTACCAGAAGTGGGCCTAGGATTTTATTCTCGCCTGTTCCTAGTACCAAAGAAGGGGAACACGTGGAGACCAATTTTGGATTTATCTATCCTCAACACATATCTGGACATTCCCAAGTTCAAAATGTTGACGTTACAACAGCTTTTACCTCTGCTGGGCAAAGATCACTGGATGGTGACTCTGGATCTCAAGGAGGCTTACCTTCATGTTCCTATCAGGCTCAGTTGCAGGAAGTATCTGCGTTTTCGGGCTGGGACTTCTCATTATCAGTTCTCTGCATTGCCCTTTGGCTTATCTACTGCGCCCAGAGTGTTCACGAAAGTTCTGGCTCCAGTGATAGCTTTCTTCAGGCTAAGAGGAATACAGATCTATCCTTATTTGGACGATTGCCTGATTCTGGCCCAAGAAAAGGACAAACTTCTTCATCATTTACAGTATGTGATAGCAGTGCTAAGATGCCTGGGGTATTCTGTGAACGAAATAAAGTCCAGTCTAGTACCCTCTCAGGACATGTGCTTTCTGGGTGTGAGACTGAATACAGCATCCCAGATGGCCTTTTTGACCCCGGACAAACAAAAGAATCTTTCTCTTTACTTCCATCAATTGTCTCATCAGTCCAGGCTGACTGCAAGGACAGTCCTTCAAGCCTTGGGGTTCATGGCATCTTGTATTCTGGTGCTTCCCAATGCCAAACTGCATATGAGGAAGCTACAATGGTATCTCAAAATGTATGGACACAGCACTGCCAAGATATGGACACTGTCATTCAGATAATACCTTGCATTCAAAAGGAGTTTTTGTGGTGGGCTCAGGAATGTCACCTAAACAAGGGACTCTCTGTGACCCGACCAGAGGCGAGTCAGATTCTAACGACAGATGCCTCAGACAAAGCTTGGGGAGCTCATCTAAATGGAAAGTGGGTACAAGACAAGTGGCCTGCCAGACTTCAACATCTACATATCAACTTGAAGGAGATGTTAGCAGTCCAATTTGCATTAATAGCTTTCAAGGATTTACTTCTTCCAGGGCAGGTGTTGGTTCTAACAGACAACACAACTGTCATGTGGTACATCAACAAGCACGGGGGAACGCATTCTTATCATCTATGCAGACAAGCAATGATTTTGTGGGAGACTGCTCTCAGTTTACAGCTGAATCTTCAGGCAAGGTTTCTGCCGGGAGCACAGAACTCCTTAGCAGATGTGTTGAGCAGACAAATTATGGATCCCCACGAGTGGAAATTGGATCCTCATGTATTTCAGAAATTGACAGTGTTATGGGGAACTCCAGACATAGATCTGTTCGCTTCTCCACTAAACTACCAGCTGCCAAAGTTTTGCACAAAAAGGTTTCATCCCACAGCTTGGAAAGTGGATGCTCTTTCATTCAATTGGAGCAATCTTCATGTGTATGCCTTTCCACCTCTGCCTCTCCTCCCAAAGGTACTCCTGAAGGTCAGACAGGACAAGCCAAAGATGATTTTAATAGCTCCAGATTGGCCTCGACAGCACTGGTACCCATTACTGAGAAGTCTGGTACGGGAGCCTCCATGGCCTTTGCCTTCGATTCCACAACTGCTGTCTCAGGAGAACAGCCATTTACTCAATGTCAAACTTCACTCTCTACACCTAACAGCCTGGCATATTCTGTTTTAAACCCTGGAGGGTCTCAGCTTCCACAGCAAGTTTTGAATGTTATTTTGGAGGCCAGAAGGCCTAGTACAAGGAAAGTGTACGCAGATAAATGGAAGAGATTTTTATTTTGGAGTACAGCAAAGGAATTTGATGTTTCTAAGCCTAATTTAACTGTGGCTCTTCAATATCTTACTGAGTTACTGGACAAAGGTTTGTCCTTCTCTTCTATTAAGGTTCATGCTGCAGCAATTTCTGCTCACTATGACTGTGACCCACCATTGTTTTCTCATCCTTTGTTTAAGCAATTCCTTAGAGGGGCAAAGAATATAAGACCCCCACGTAGAGCTCCTACTCCTGCTTGGGATCTCAATTTTGTGTTGGAGAAACTCACTCTACAACCTTTTGAGCCTGCAGCTACTGCCGAGTTGAAATATTTATCATGGAAGACTGCTTTTTTGTTGGCCATTACCTCTGCGAGAAGGGTTTCTGAATTACAGGCCCTTATGGTGGTTGAGCCTTTCTTAATTTTCCATAAGGATAGGGTATCTTTGCGTACTAATCCTTCCTTTATGCCTAAAGTGGTTTCTAGTGTGGCTTTAAACCAAACTATTCATTTGCCTACTTTTTATGCAAACCCCCAAAATAAAGGGGAAAAGATTTTGCACACTTTGGATATACACAGGCAGTTGCGATATTATTTGAGCAGAACTAAAGGGTTCAGGCAGTCTCAGCAGTTATTTGTTTCATTTGCTTTGGGTTCTCAGGGCAAGCCTGAGTCCAAACAAACTATTTCTAAGTGGATTGGGTTTTGTATTGCTTTCTGTTATTCCCATCATGGTAAGGAGATTCCAGCTGGGATTAGGCCTCATTCCACTAGGGCTACTGCCACTTCTACAGCTTTTTAAGGGGTGGCAACTAAAGATATTTTGGAGGCAGCTACTTGGAGTTCAGTGCATACTTTCTCTAAGCATTACCACCTTCCACTTTACTCTAAATCTAGGGCTGGTTTTGCCACTGCAATTTTACAGGGCATTTTGGCAGCTCCTAATGCTTTATAGTTTTGCCATCCTCCCTTATCTCTGCTTTGGGATTCTACCCATATGTAAGGACTGCAGCAATGTGAGATGAAGAACATAGTACAGTTTTGTACCTACCATAAATGTAGATGTTCGAAGATCTACATTGCTGCAGTCCAATTTACCCTCCCTCCTTCCCCTCTAGTTAGAGGCGGTTGTGTGGTTTGGGTTGTGAATTTTTTGGATATTGTATATATTGTACATATGATTAGTGCAAGGGTGGTTGGTTGTTTTTTGCTGTCTTTTGGTTTTGGCCTTTCTTTTTAGGGTCTTCTGACATCTGGGGCAAGAAAAGACTGAGGATATGACGTCGGTCATGCGCATTTGTACCCTGACGCCCTGATGTCAGTCTTAAGCGCCTTGACCGACGTCAGCCTAATACTTTGATATTCGGGCCGACCGAGGACAGCGGACTACCCATATGTAAGGACTGCAGCAATGTGGATCTTCGAACATCTACATTTATGGTAGGTACAAAACTGTACTTTTCTTCTCTTTGCCCATTGGTCTTTTCAGAAACTCCCCCTTTCCCACCAGATCCTACTCACGGACCGATGCAAGCAGGATCTCCATTGGTGGGTATGTTCCACCAATCTGGACAAGGGAAAACCATTTGTCCCTTTGTCACCTGTCGCCACGGTGACCACAGATGCCTCCCAGATGGGGTGGGGGGGCATTATCTTGGCAGGACAGTCCAAGGCACGTGGTAAGATCATGAGGTACATCTGCACATCAGTGTCTTAGAGATGAGAGCAGTGTTATTGGCGTTGTGGGCACTTCAGAGCTCTCTTCCTCTGGGAACAATTGCAATTCACTCAGACAACATGTCCGTTGTGTGGTACCTAAACAAGCAGGGAGGAACCAGATCTTACTCCCTGTGCAGAGAGGCTATGCGAGTGTGGCAGTGGGCAGTGTCTTCCCAATGGTTTCTAGTGGCAACGCGCATTCCGGGGAAGGCCAATGTGATAGACAGGCTGAGCAGAGCTATTCTGATGCCTTATGAGTGGTCCCTGAACCTTCTGGTTGCAGAACAGATTTTCAGCAGGTGGGGTCAGCCTTGCTGCGATCTTTTTGCCAGCCCCCTCAATGCCAAATGCAGCAGCTACTTCACCCTGATCCCCCCACAGGGGGAGTCACCCAGGGACACACTAGTCCACGATTGGCCATTCCGGTCTGCTCTATGCTTTCCCTCCGTTTCCTCTGTTACCAAGAGTGATTCAGAAAGCCATATCCTCAGGAAGCAAGAGGATTCTAATTGCCCCACACTGACCTCACCAAGTCTGGTTCTCCTTTCTTCATCAATTCGCGGTGGGCAGTCCTTGGATTCTGGACCCAGTACCAGACCTACTGACGCACATGTCGGGGCAGTTCCATCCCTCCCTCCCTGCGGACCCTCAGGTTGACAGCCTGGCTACTCCACTTCCGTCGTTAGTCAGACTTCATCGTTTTTCGCTTGTGGTGGTGCACATTTTATCCTCTTCTAATAAGTCTTCCACCAGGAAAATTTATTCCAGCAAATGGAAGAGATTTTCCATTTGGGCTCATGCCCAAGGACTTGACCCCTTACACAGCCCCAATTCCTGCTGTTTTGGATTTTTTGTCCATGCTCTTTTGGCAGGGTTCTGCTCCTGCTACCATTAAAGTGCAGCTGGCTATTTCTAATTTTCATACCTCGTACAAGCCTTCCCTTATGGCACATAAACTCTGTAAGGCCTTTCTGAAGGGCACCTTGTTACTCCGGCCTCCTGTGTCAGAACCTATCATGCCCTGGGATCTAAACTTTGTTTTGCAAGCCTTGACTTCCCCACCTTTCAAACCGGCTGCCTCCTGTGAGTTAAAGTTTCTGTCTTGGAAGACTGCTTTCCTAATAGCCATCACATCAGCTAGACGGGTGTCAGAGATTCAAGCTCTGTCCATCAAACCCCTGTATTTAATCTTCCATAAGGACAGGGTTTCTCTTAGACCTAATCCATCCTTTCTTCCTAAAGTAACATCTACTGTTAATCTCAGTCAGTCTATTGAGCTGCCTGTTTTCTTCCCTCAATTCTCGAACAAAGCAGAGTTTAGATTTCATCAATTGGACGTGCAATACTTACACAGGACAAAACAACTACGAAAAGCTGACCAATTGTTTGTCTCTTTTTCAGAAAGTAGAGCAGGATCCCCCATTTCCAAGGTTACAATCTCCAGATGGATTTCAAGTTGTATTTCCTTTATTTACTCCTCAGTGGGCAGAAATCTACTGTTCCCCGTCAAGGCTCACTCTACTAGGGCTGTTTCTGCGTCAATAGCTTAACATGCCAGGCTATCTTTGGATGATATTTATGCTGCAGCCACGTGGGCTTCCCCACACACCTTTATTACTCATTACAAACTGGACGTGGCTTCTAGGGGCCGGGCTTCCTTTGGTTCCACAGTCCTCAGGAGTATCTTCCTTTGAGCCTCCCAGGATAGAGGTGCTGGGGACGCTGTCCCGTGAGTAAGAATGTAGGCGAGATTGGACTATATAACATCAAGAAGTTATGTACTCACCATAACGTTCGATGTATGTAGTCCATCTCACCTCACATTCTTATGTACCCTCCCACCTGCCCCCTTCCTGGAGGATTTGGAGACTGGAATTGGTGTTTGAGTACCCTTCAATGGTAGTTGTTTTTTCTTATTCCCCTTGATAGTGTTCTACTGTAGTGGGTTGTCGTTATGCATTGAGGTGTGATTGTGGGTTCGCAGCAAACTAGATCTGGGGCTGTGGAGCAGTGCAGCATGGGATACCTGCTTAGCCCAGCCAATAAGAGACTTCATGCTAGAAAATAAAAGTTGGCCGAGTCGGAGCAGATATTCGGCTCCGAACCCATGAGTAAGAATGTGAGTCGAGATGGACTACTTACATCGAACGTTATGGTGAGTACATAACATCTTGTTATGTGGTACATAAACAAGCAGGGGGGAACCCACTCGTACCCTCTCTGCAGACTAGCCATGGCTCTGTGGAACACAGCCGTAAGCTACCAAGTGCACTTATAAGCTCAATACCTGCCAGGCAAGCTAAATTCACTGGCAGACGACCTAAGCAGAAATCTCATGGACCCACACGAGTGGAAACTGAAACCAAAGATATTCAACATTTTGAGAAACAAATGGGAGGCCCAGAGATAGAAATGTTTGCCTCCATTCTGAACTACCAATTGGACAAACTCTGCACAAGGACTCCCCACAGACAAGCTTGGAAAGTGAATGTCCTGTCCTTCACCTAGGAAAGCCTCTGTTTCTTTCCCCCTCTGCCTCTCCTCTCGAAAGTTCTGCTAAAGATCAAACAGGACAAACCAAGGACAATTCTCATTGCACCAGACTGGCCACGCCAACACTGGTACCCCCTCTTGCACAGTATGTCACTGCTGAAACCATGGCACCTGCCTCAGGCCCCCCTTCCCTGCTGTCCTAGCAGGAGGGCCAGATTCTGCACCCCCAGCTTCAAACCCTGAGCCTTGCAGCCTGGCTAATTACTTGAGCTCTCCAATACCACCCCTCAGTAAGCAAGTGCTGGATGTCATTCTGGAGGCAAGGAGGCCTAGTACTAGGAAAATCCTATGCTGATAAGTGGAAAAGATACTGTTCTTGGAGCGAGACTCAGGGGATGGGCACAGCAGTGCCCAGCTTACCGCATATTCTTCAATACTTAACAGAAATGCTCCACTAGGGCCTTTCCTTATCTATTAAAATTCATGCCTCAGCCATTTCAGCACATTACAATACTGAGCCACCCCTCTTCTCTCACCCCCTGCTGAAGCAATTCCTCAGAGGGGCAAGAAATGTAAGACCCCCCCAGGAGAGCCCTTACTCCAGCCTGGGACTTTAACTTTGTATTGGAAAAGCTCAGTCTACCTTCCTTTGAGCCAACTGCATCTGCAGAGTTGAAATTCCTTTATTGGAAAACAGCCTTCCTTCTAGCCATCACTTCAGCAAGAAGTCTTAATTACAGGCCCTCATGGCAGTGGAGCCCTTCATCATCTTCCATGCAGACAGGGTGTGCCTCAGGACCAATCCTTTCTTCATGCCCAAGGTGATATCCATTGTGGCCCTTAATCAGTCCATTCATTTGCCAACCTTCTTTTCTAATCCACAGAACAAAGGAGAACGAATACTGCACTCTTTGGACGTGCACAGACAACTTAGATTTTATTTGGACAGGACTAAGCCTCTCAGGAAAACTGGACAGCTGCTAGTTGTCTTTGCTGCAGGGGCAGAGGGGAAGGCCATTTCAAAGCAAACCATTTCCAAGTGGATAGGCCATTGCATTCATTTCTGCTATAAGCACCATGGAAAACCTACCCCACAGGGGATAAGATCACATTCCACCAGGGCTGCATCTACTTCAACAGCCTTTCTGAGAGGTGTTCCTGCCAGGGACATCCTAGAAGCTGCTACCTGGAGCTCTGTACATACCTTCACCAAGCATTACCACTTGCCTATTTTTTCTAAATCTAGAGCTGGTTTTGCCACTGCAGTCTTGCAGGGCTTAATAGCTGGTCCTAATGCTCTCTGCCTCCTCCCCTCCTTAGCTTTGGGAATCTACCCAAATGTAATGACTGCAACAGTGAAACACGAACATAGTACAGTTGTGTACACTTACCATAAATGTAGATGTTCAAGTGTATTCACTGTTGCAGTCCTAGTTACCCTCCCTCCAGCCCCCTGACTTCTATTGGCTATAACTTTCTTCTTGTTTTATGTATTTTAGCTTTATGGTGTATTTGCTTTTTGTTGGAGGTGTAACCTTGTACATTGTTTCCCATTATGGGGGCACCTGACATCTGGGGCAAGAAAAACTGATGTAATGGTGTCGGCCGCATGACTGCCTGACGTCATGGAAGAAGACTGCATCCAATGCAGAACCCAAGACTTGGATAATCAGGCTGGCTGAGGGCTACCTGCAGGCAGATAACCCAAATGTAATGACTGCAACAGTGAATACAGTCTAACATTTACATTTATTCTAATTGTACACAGCTGTACTTTCTGCACCCTCAGCTTCAGACCCTGAACCTTGCAGCCTGGCTAATCCCCTGAGCTCACTTCTAGCAACCCTCAGTAAGCAGGTGCTGGATGTCATTCTTGAAGCAAGGAGGCTTAGTACTAGAAAGTCCTATACAGAAAAGTGGAAAAGATACTGTTCCTGAAGCAAGTTTCAGGGGATGAGCACAACTGTGCCCAACTTACCTCATACTAGATTACTTAACAGAAATGCTCCACAAGGGCCTATGCTTCTCTTCTGTTAAAATTCATGCTTCAGCCATCTCAGCTCATAATACTAAGCCCACCCCTCTTCTGTCATCCTCTGGTAAAGCAGTTCCTTAGAGGGGCCAAAAATGTTAAGACCCCCAGGAGTGCTCCCACTCCAGCCTGGGACCTTAAGTTTATATTGGAAAAAAATTTTCTCACCCCCCCCCCCTTTGAACCGACTGCTACAGCAGAGTTGAAATTCCTGTCTTGGAAAACAGCTTTACTTCTAGCCATCACTTCAGCAAGAAGAGTGTCTGAACTGCAGGCCCTTATGTCAGTGGAACCCTTCATTATCTTCCATGCGGACAAGGTTTCTCTCAGGACTAACCCATCTTTTATGCCCAAGGGTAGTGTCTAGTGTGGCTTTAAACCAGTCCATTCATTTGCTTACTTTTTTCCCCTAATCCTCAGAATAAAGGGGGGGAAAGGCTACTGCATTCTCTGGACATGCACAGACAGCTTAGATCCTATTTGGACAGGACTAAGCCTCTCAGAAATTCTGACCAGCTGCTAGTCATCTTTGCTGCAGGGGCAGAGGCCAAGGCCATTTCAAAGCAAACCATTTCCAAATGGAATAGCACACTACATAATTTCTGCTACAAGCACCATGGAAAACCTACCCCTCAGGGGATAAGAACACATTCCACTAGGGCTACATCTACCTCTACTGCATTTCTCAGAGGATCCCTACCAGGGATATCCTGGAAGCTGCAACCTGGAGCTCTGTACACACTTTCACCAAGCATTACCACTTGCCTATCTTTTCTAAATCCAGAGCTGGATTTGCCACAGCAGTCTTACAGTGCCTAATTGCCAGCCCTAATGCTTCTTAATCTACCTCCACCCTTTAACTTTGGGAATCAACCCAAATGTGATGACTGCAACAGTGAAACACGAAGAACATAGTACAGTTGTGTATACTTACCATAAATGTAGATGTTCGAGTGTATTTACTGTTGCAGTCCTGGTTACCCTCCCTCCAGCCCCCTGATTCTTTGCTTTCTCCTATCCTTTTTGGTTTGGCATACCTTATATGCATTTGCTTTTTGCTGGGGATGTTCCACACCATATAATTGCTTCCTATTGTGGGGGCACCTGACATCTGGGGCAAAAAAAAAACTGATGTAATGGCGTCGGCTGCATGTTTTTTTACCCCTGATGACCTGACGTCATGGAAGAAGCGACAGCATCCAACACACATAACCCAAGACTCTGGTATTCAGGCCGGCTGAGGGCTACCTACAGGCAGATAACCCAAATGTGATGATTGCAACAGTGAATACACTCGAGCATCTACATTTATGGTAAGTGTATACAACTGTACTTTCTCTTCCCTCTGGGACAATTGCGATTCAGTCAGCCATGTCTAGTGTGGTACATAAGCAAGGGGCAACCAAATCTTACCCATTTTGTTGAGAGGCTTTGAGTATGGAAATGGGCGATGGACACAACGCTTTCTGGTGGCAGCGCACATCCCGGGGATGTCCAATGCGATAGCAGGCAAACTCAGTCGAGCAATTCTGATGCCTTAGAGTGGTCTCTGAATTCAGAAGTTGTGGAAGAGATTTTTCACAAATGGGGCCATCTTTGTTGTGACTTATTCGCCATGTACATGAACACCAAATGCAGCAGCCACTTTGCCTTACTTCCCCATCTGGGGATGTCACCCAGGGATGCCCTGGTCCACAATTGGCATCTGGGAATCTTATGCTTTTCCACCCTTTCCTCTCATACCAAAAGTGATTCAGAAAGCAAAACTGTTAAAGAACCCTGATCCTCATTGCGCCTTACTGGCCTCGCCAAGTCTGGTTCCCCTTCCTGTGGCCCTATATCTTGGAGGAACCATGGATTTTGGAACCATCCCCAAACCTCCTGGTTCATCAGTCGGGGCAAGTTCCATCCTACTGTCCAAACCCTGAAATTGATAGCATAGCTGCTCCAGTTCCACAAATAGCCAGGTGTTTCCCTTTCCCCCACAGTCACACGTTTTGATTTCTGCACACAAACCTTCTACCAGAAAATGATATTCCAGTAAATGGAAAAGGTTCTCCATTTGGGCAGCAAACCAAGGCATAGATCCCTACTCAGGTCCTATAGAGTCTATCCTGTCCTTCCTGGCATCCATTTTTCATGAAGGTGCTGCAGCCACTACCATTAGAGTTCAGTTAGCTGCCATCTCTAATTACCATTTTGGCTACATCAGAAATCCAGTCATGTTCCATTTATTATGCAAAATCTTTTTGAAAGGAATCCTCCTTCTCAAGCCTCCAATCCGGCAATTACCCGAGCCCTGGGACCTAAACCTAGTTCTTATATCTTTAATTTCTCCACCTTTTGAACCCTCTCTCATCAGATCTGAAATTCTTGTCTTGGAAGACATTGTTCTTAGTGGCTATGATAACTGCTAGGAGAGTGAATTGCAAGCCTTCACCATTTGACCTCCTTACATTGTTTTCCACAAGGATAGCCTCGCTTAGAGCTAATCCTTTCTTCCTAACATATGTTCAGAGCATAATCTCAACACAACTATCGAACTACCAGTTTTCTTCCCAAATTATATTAATAAATCAGAATACAGACTACACCACTTGGATGTCCACAGAATTCTCAGGTTTTATGTGGTCAGGACTAAAGAATTCAGAAAATCAGACCAGTTTTGTTCCTTTTCAGACAAAAATAAAGGCTTGACTGTTTCTAAAACCACTTTGTCTAAATGGCTTTCAGACTGCGTTTCATTTGCTTACAAAGCTGCTGGCAAACAATTACCAGCCAAAGTAAAAGGCCATTCAACCAGAGCAGTATCAGCTTCATATGCCTTTAGATAAAAACTCCCAATTGATACCATTTGTGTAGCAGCTACTTGGGGCAAGACCTCATACCTTTCTCACTCATTACAAATTGGATTTGGCCTCCCGGGACAGGTCATCTTTTGAGTCCACTGTGCTGAAGTCTCTTCACTTGAGCCACCCGGGATAAGGGTGCTAAGGACACTGTCCCATCCAGCAAGAATTATGGTGCGATAGGACTTGCATAACTTGGTTATGTACTTACCATAACGTTCCATGTCTGTAGTCTGTCTCGCCTACATTCTTGCGTTCCACCCTCCTTCCCCTTCCTGTTTCCTGGAGGAACTGGTGGAATATCCATTATGCTGTCTGACCTGGTTGTAGTTGTCCATCCACCTTTCATGGATAGTAAGAGTATTCTGTTTATATGTGCATTTTTATTAATAGTTTACTATTATGTACCTATTTACTTTCTTGCAAACAAGATCTGGGAATTGCCATGAGGCACTATGAAATAGGGGTTGACCTCGAGCCAGTTAAAGCTCTCGATTTTTACTATAGGCTGAGTCGGAGCTGAGAATCTGCTCCGAACCTATCCAGCAAGAATGAAGGGTGAGATGGACTACAAACATGGAATGTTATGGTAAGTACATAACTTTTTTCTCCCCCTCTACTTTTACCAATTGGCTCATAGGACACACCTTACAGCCAGGAAGTTCCTGCAAGCACATGAACACATGGCATCCTGTTGGTGCCCTTGGCCAGGCTACACATGAGGAAGATGCAGTGGTACTTAAGAAACCTATGCTACCAACATTCTCTGTCACTAAAACTGCAGCTATCTCTGACTCCCTGCTTAAGGAATTAACTCCTATGGTGGACAGATGTCTGTACCCTGAACAGGGGTCTACCATTTATCACCCTTTCCCAAGGCCAGACCATCACCACAGATGCCTCTTGACACTGCCTGGGGGGCTCACTTAGGGGACATGTGCACCCAGGGTACCTGGGATCAAAGGGATCTAGCCCTCCACATCAACCTGAAGAAAATGATGGTGGTGCACAGGGCTATAACAGCTTTCAAAGCCCACCTCAGACCAGGAGTGCTCTTGATCAAAACAGAAACACCATGGTAATGTGGTACATCAAGTGGGGGGAACTCGCTCCTACCCCCTTTGTCACCTAGCCATGCTAATCTGGCACAGATTCATTGTTGGGGCTGCATCTGATAGCCCAGTACATCCCAGGGGAGCACAACACCGTAGCAAACCATCTCAGCAGAAGTGCACTGGACCCTCACAAATGGCAACTACAAAAGATAACCTTCCTCACAATCATTCGCTTCTGGGGGAAACCAGAGGTAGACGTCTTTGCATCCATGCAAAACAAATTGATGAAGTTCTGCACCAGGGAGTTCCACCCACGAGCTTGGAAGTTGGATGTTCTTCGTGTTTCACTGTTGCAGTCATTACATTTGGGTAATCTGCTGGCAGGTTGCTCTCAGTTGGCCTGAATATCAAAGTCTTGGGTCCTGTATTGGTTGCTGCCTCCTCTTCCATGATGTCAGGTCATCAGGGGTATAAAACATGCAGCAGTCACCATTTTATTCAGTCTTTCTTGCCGCACGGTGCCCGAAGCAGAAGCAGTTTTCAAGTGCCGGTTGGCCGACTCCTGAAATTTTCACATTCGAGTTTCAGAACCGAAGTCTTCAATTAAAACTAAGTACCCCATTGGGGAAATGATGTTCATCGTGCATACAGCTGCAGTAATCACAGATGGGTTCTCTGCCGTCAGGCGGTCCCTCGGTCGGCCGAATTCCAAAGTCTTGGTCCGGCGTTGGTTGTTGTCGCTTTCTCTTCTGACGTCAGTGAGGCCAGAGTATATAAGACACAGCCGACGCCATGTTCTCCAGTCTTTTTTGCCGCGCGGTGCCCGAAGCAGAAGCAGTTCGCAAGTGCCGGTCGGCCAGCTCCTGAATTACGAATATTTTGGAAACCGAAGTCTTCATTAAAGCTAAGTACCCGTTGGAAACTTTTCTTGCCTCAGACCGATGTCAGAAAAAGTTAATAATTGTATTTCTTGTGGGAAGCAAATACCGCATAAGGATTTCCATTCCCTCTGCATACCATGTTTGGGCCCAGACCACGACGTCTCGGGCTGTCGCTTTTGCGCTACCTTCAATAAACGCACTATTAAGCGTCGGGCGGAGTTCGCCCAGCACTACTTTGGTAAAGCTTTTGATTATAAAATGTCGTCGGGCTCTCTGACTACCGTTTTATCCAAAAAACGCAAGGAAAAGGACTGACACGCGAGGCCCGCCGACACCACGCCAAAACAGGCTACACGTGGTCCGGTTCTCAGCGAGACGCCTTTGCAGTCCCTGTCTACCGACGACACTCCTTTGGCGGTGTCCTCTGTACCCGAGACCGCTGGGTCCTCGGCCCTTTCCCAGACTACAACCGAAGCCTCAGCTAATGTTGAGCCTATTAATGTGGACAGGTCCACCTCCACCCATGGTGTATTTAGGCCCTCATCTTCTTTTTCATTTAAGGCCTTTACTAAATCCAAAGCAGCCAGGAATCCCATGAGGCCTGTTGCACAGGGCCCATCTCCAGGTCCCATGCCTAAAAAACAGATGCTTAAAATGGCTGAGGATTTAATTACTCTTATTAGAGGTTCTCAACCCCCTCCAGACAAGAGACCCAGAGTGGAGGAAGATTCTCCCTCTTCTGATCAGGGATCCATTTTATCAGAACATTCTGATGCAGAGGAACACTCTTACTCTCCTTTTGAGGATTCGGACGCAGAACAGTCCATTCCGTCTGTATCCCCCCCCCGAGGATTTTTCCTTTGGGGAAACCTTACACACCTTGAGGGAACACTTCCATTGGGAAGGCCAAGACTTTTCAGATTCCAAGAAAAGACTTAGGGAATTTCTTTTGTTACCTCAACACAGACCTCTGGCTATACCCCCTGTTTTGGACATACTGGATGATGTCTATTCGGAGGCTTGTCTTAACCCGGATTCTCTGCCTCCTGCACCAGTCAAACCTGATAGGTATTACAGAGTACCCAGCTCTCACCAATTTCTCTTCAAAAACCATAATGCTGACCCTGAAACTATTTCACAAGGCCCCAAGGGATTGAAGGCCTCCACTGCTAAGAATCCACTTCCTGCAGAAAGGGAATCAAGATCTTTAGAAAGGTGGGGTAAAAAGGTATATACCTCGGCCACCCTAGCCATGAGGGCTTTAAATTGTCAGTTTCATATGCTTAAATATCAACAGTTCCTGTTATCACAACTAAGGAACAAAATCTCTCAACCTGAACAACCAGATTTAAAGGAGTTACAGGATATGATGCATAGTGCAGAACAAGTGGGTAAATACACCTTACAATGTGGTTATGATGCCCTAGAGGCCTCAAGTAGAGCGGCGGCTACAGGATCAGTCATTCGCAGACATGCCTGGCTTAGGGAACAAAATTTACCTGATCACGTGAAAGCTAAACTTCTAGATGCTCCTACAAAAGGATGTGCTGTTTGGTACTAATGCTGAGGAGATACTACAGAAAATGGAAGAAAAAGCCAAATCTATGCAAACTGTCAAAGCCGCCTTACAGGTTCAACCACCACGTTTTAGCAGAAATTGGCCTTCAAAAAACTGGTCCTTTCCAATCACTGACAAGCCCCAAAGAGGTAGATACAGATGCACAAGGGGAAGAGGGCAATCACAAGGATCATATAGAGGCCGACAATGGCAAACTCCAGCGCCAAGAGGTGGCAAAGACAGTGCACAACAATACAGGAAGCAAAACCAATGACTCCCTCATCTCCATGCCAAGCATGTCTCAGCTGGCAGCACCTTTGGGAGGGAAACTAGCATTATTTGCAAGCAATTGGCATATTGTCACAACAGACAAATGGATCCTGGACGTTATAAACAGAGGCTACAAATTTCAATTTCACACTCTTCCAAAAATGAGAGGCATGCCAAACCTGCCACAAAATCAAAGGGCAGAGGCACAACTGCAAATTTCAAAGCTCATAAACATGAGAGCTATTCAAGAGGTACCTACTCACCAACAAGGTCAAGGATTTTATTCAAGACTTTTTCTGGTACCAAGGAAAGGAACCGACTGGAGACCCATTTTGGACTTATCCATCCTAAACACATTTCTACTCGTACCAAAATTCAAGATGCTCACATTACAGCAGCTTCTTCCCATGCTGGGCAAGGAGTTTTGGCTGGTAACATTGGACCTCAAGGAGGCATACCTGCATGTCCCAATCAGACAAAGCTGCAGAAGATACCTCAGATTTCTTGCAGGTTCAATCCACTATCAATTCTCTGCATTGCCCTTTGGCTTATCTACTGCGCCCAGAGTATTCACAAAGTGCCTGGCATCAGTAATTGCCTACTGCAGACTTCAAGGGATACAAATTTACCCTTATCTGGACGACTGCCTGATCCAAGCGGACAGCAAGACCATACTTCTGGAACATCTGAAATATGTGACACGGTTACTGCTTTCTCTGGGATATACAATCAACAAAGAGAAATCAAGGCTAACACCATCTCATAAAATAACTTTCCTGGGTGCCAACTTGGACACAAACACCCAGATGGCCTACCTAACGCCAGAAAAACAGGGGCAACTATCTCAGTACTTCAAAATACTAGCAAAAAGTACCAGGCTTACTGCAAGGAAAATCCTGCAGGCTCTGGGATTCATGGCATCTTGCATTCTTTTAACCCCATTTGCAAAGTTGCATATGAGGAAACTTCAGTGGTACCTAAAAAAACCTATGGTCTCAACACAGTCACAGTTTGGAAACAATAATACCAATAATTCCATGTTTGCAAAAGGAATTTCTATGGTGGGCCCAAGCATGTCAAGCAAACACAGGCCTCCCTTTCTGCAAGCCTCAAGCAAAGCAAGTCATTACCACAGACGCCTCAGACTACGCCTGGGGGGCTCACATGACGGACAGGTGCATTCAGGGCAAATGGTCCCAAAAAGAGAAGCACCTTCACATCAATCAAAAAGAAATGCTAGCAGTAATAAATGTAATTACAGCTTTCAAGGACTTCCTGTATCCAGGACAATTACTGATAAGAACAGACAACACCATGGTAATGTGGTACATAAACAAACAAGGAGGAACACATTCATACCCCTTGTGCAGACTAGCCATGACTCTTTGGAACTTGGCTCTGGAAAGACAAATCGAACTTCAAGCACAGTACTTGCCAGGATTGGAAAACACACTGGCAGACAATCTAAGCAGAAAAATGACAGATCCACACGAATGGAAGTTACATCCTCAGGTGTTTGCAGAAATAATCCAAGCATGGGGGAGGCCAGACATAGATCTTTTTGCCTCCCACAGGAATCATCAATTGGAAAAGTTTTGTTCAAAGGCCTTTCACCCAAAGGCCTGGAGAGTGGACGCCCTTTCATTCAGTTGGACAGCATGGACAGTTTACGCATTCCCACCTCTGCCTCTTCTGCCCAAGGTGCTTTTGAAAGCAAGAACAGACAAACCGAAGATGATACTGATTGCTCCAGATTGGCCAAGGCAACACTGGTACCCACTCCTGAGGAGATTAACACATACTCCTCCATGGCCCCTGCCTCTAATGCCTCTTCTGCTGACTCAGCACAGCTACAAAACTCTTCACAGTCAGCTGAAAACACTCAATCTCGCTGCATGGAAAATTCCTTAACATCACAACAGACCCTACTCTCCAAGGAGGTGCAGGATGTCATTTTGGAAGCCAGAAGGCCATCTACTAGAAAAGCTTACTCCCAAAATGGAAGCGGTTTCACTCTTGGAATGAGAAAAGAGGCCAGGACCCTAGAAAACTGAACTTGCCTCAGGTATTACAGTACCTAGCGGAGCTGCTGAACAGTGGACTTTCATTTTCTTCCATAAAAATCCATGCCTCAGCCATTTCTGCAGAATTTAACACGGATCCTCCTTTATTTTCTCACCCACTCTTACGACAGTTTCTCAGAAGGGCTAAGAATATCAGACCACCAAGGAAGCAACCGATACCAGCCTGGGATCTTAATTACATACTACAAAAATTAACATTGCCTCCTTTTGAACCAGCTGCCTCAACAGATTTGCAATATTTGTCCTGGAAAACAGCCTTCCTTCTGGCCATCACTTTAGCTCGTAGGGTTTCTGAACTACAGGCCCTCATGGCAGCGCAGCCCTTTCTCATTTTCCATCAGGACAGGGTTTCCCTTCGTACCAACCCATCATTTATGCCTAAAGTGGTATCCAGGGTAGCTTTAAATCAAGCCATACACCTACCTACCTTTTACCCCAATCCTCAAAACAAAGGGGAAAGGCTGCTACACTCCTTAGACATCCATAGGCAGCTACGTTATTATTTGGACAGAACAAAGGCCTTCAGGAAATCAGAACAACTCTTTGTGTCCTATGCTGTAGGGGCTCAAGGGAAGCCAGTTACAAAACAGACTATTTCAAAGTGGATAGGCCACTGCATACGGTTTTGTTACTCCTATCATGGGAAATCTGTTCCTACAGGTATCAGATATCACTCCACCAGGGCCACAGCTACCTCTACAGCCTTCCTCAGAGGAGTTCCTACCAAAGATATTTTGGAGGCGGCCACTTGGAGTTCTGTACATACCTTCACAAAACACTACCACCTGCCTTTATATTCCAGAACAAGAGCAGGCTTTGCCACTGCTGTTTTGCAGGGCATTCTGGCTCAACCCAGTTCCTCCTAGTACCTACCACCCTGTACATAGCTTTGGGACTCTACCCATCTGTGATTACTGCAGCTGTATGCATGATGAACATAGTACAGTTTTGTACCTACCATAAATGTAGATGTTCGAGTGCTAATACAGCTGCAGTACAGGTTTCCCTCCCTCCTTACCCACTTGGTAAAGACATGGGGCCTAACAACCTCTTCATACTACCTGACTGGGTTATCCTGCTATGTTTTATTTGCTTGCTACCACTTACTTTGGATTATATTGCATTACTTGTATATATATACATATAAGCATAGTTTATGTATTGCCTTCCTTCTGGGGGCACCTGACATCTGGGGCAAGAAAGACTGAAGAACATGGCGTCGGCTGTGTCTTGTATACTCTGGCCTCACTGACGTCAGAAGAGAAAGCGACAACAACCGACACCGGACCAAGACTTTGGAATTCGGCCGACCGAGGGACCGCCTGAAGGCAGAGAACACATCTGTGATTACTGCAGCTGTATTAGCACTCGAACATCTACATTTATGGTAGGTACAAAACTGTACTTTTTCTTGCTCCTTACCTATGTCAGTAAAAGTTAATAATTGCATTACTTGTGGGAAGCAAATACCTCATAAGGATTTTCATTTGTACTGTATTCCTTGCCTTGGCCCAGATCATAATGTCCCTTGCTGTCAGTTTTGTGCTAGATTTAACCAATGCACTATTAAGCGTCGGTATATTTTTGCTTCAAAATATTTTGGATCCAGATTTGATTACCCTGAAATGTCGGATAGCAATCCGACTACCGGAATTCACAAAAAACGCAAAGAAAAAGACAGACAGACCACAGAGTTCCAAAACCGACAAAGCTTTATCTAAGCCAGTCGCCGATACTCAGTGAGGTTCTTTCGCAGCCCCTGATACCCGCTAGTTTTGAGTCACAGGCCTCTACCGAGACCCATGTGGAGTCTGGTAAGCCGCAAGATTCTCAGAGTATTGAACCCGTGGATGTCACCCTCGGATGGGTCCAGAGCAGCTGAGCAGGCACCGGCTTCTGAGGGTGTTTTCAGGCCTCAACATTTCTATATAAAACTGACGCCAGCTTCAAAAACAACTTCTAAGTCTAAAAAACCGACGCATGATCCACGTGCTCAGGCCCCTGTGCCTAAAAAACAGATCAAAATGGCAAAAGGACTTAATTACCTTGATCAGGGGATCCCAACCCCTCCCCCCTGCTAAGAGGCCTAGGCAAGACACTGATTATGAATCTTCAGATCAGGTTTCTATTTCTGATTCCTCTTCTGATCAGGAATTTTCTATACCACGCTATGAGGATTCATATGCAGAAGAATCCATCCCATCTGCATCTTCTCCTGAGGATTATTCCTTTGGAGAAACCTTGCATACTTTAAGGGAACATTTTCATTGGGAGAGTCAGGATTTCTCTGAATCGGAGGCTTAGGGATTTCCTTCTTCCTCTGCATAGGCCTTTGGCTGTACCTCCCGTATTAGACATTGTGTTTTCGGAATCAAGCATGGCTCCTGATTCCCTACCTCTGGCTCCTAGTAAGCCAGACAGATATTACAGGGTTCCTGACTCCCACAAATTTCTATTTAAAAATCCTTCTGCTGATCCTGAAACTATGTCATAGGGTCCCAAAGGTGTAAAGGCCTCTACAGCCAAAAATCCTACCCCCTCTGATAGAGATTCCAGGGCGCTGGATAGATGGGGAAAGAAGGTTTATACGTCTGCAACCTTGGCAATTAGGGCCTTAAACTGCCATTTTCATATGCTTAAATAATGGCATGTTATGGGCTTATTGAAACAGATGATGCTGATTTCTGATTGTGTGGAAAATAAAGAATTACAGGAATTATTGCATGCAGCAGAACAGGTTGGAAAGCATACTTTGCAATGTGGTTTTGATTCCTTGGAGGCCTCGCAATTACTCGATCTGTGATTAGAAGGCATGCCTGGCTCAAGGAGCAAAATCTGCCTGATCATGTTAAAGCTAAATTGTTGGATGCACCTTTACAGCATGACACTCTGGTAATAAGGCAGAAGAGGTTTTAAAAAAATGGAAGACAAAGCTAAATCTATAAAATATTTCTTACAAGTGCAGCCACCCAGATTCAGTAGGCACTGGCCTACTAAAAATTGGTCCTTTCCTGTGTCCAACATAGCCTCACAAGGCAAATCCAGGCATTCAAAAGGCTCTAGATACCAATCACAGGGTTCTTACAGGTCAAAGCAATGGGGTGCCTCTACCTCCAAATCTGGAGGAAACAAAGCACAACCCTACAGTAAGCAGTTTCAATGACTTCCCTCTACCATCACCAAGCACTTATCTTTTGGCAGCCCCCTTGGGAGGAAAATTAAAACTTCATGCTCAAAATTGGCAGTTAATTACCCAGGACAAGTGGGTATTAAACATAGTATCCCAGGGGTACAGATTTCATTTCCATACTTTGCCAATTCCAAACGGTTGGCCAAATCTGCCACAAAATCAAAGGGCAGAGGCTCAGAAACAAGTTACGTCCCTCATGGATATGGGGGCTATTCAACCAGAACAGGAAAAAGGACAAGGTTTTTATTCAAGACTGTTCCTGGTACCCAGAAAAGACAATGCCTGGCGTCCAATACTGGACTTATCGATTTTTGAACACGTTCTTGGACATTCCAAAATTCAAAATTCTGACTTTACAACAGCTACTGCCCATGCTAGGCAAGAATGCTTGGTTAGTGACTCTAGACTTGAGGCATACCTGTATATCCCAATAAGGGAATCGTGCATAAGATACCTCCGCCTCAAGGCAGGTTTTATGCATTACCAATTCTCTGCACTGCCCTTTGGCTTATCTACTGCACCCAGGGTCTTTACAAAAGTGCCTGGCACCAGTAATTGCATTTTCCAGACAAAAGCATACAAATCTGTCCTTACTTGGACGACTGTCTCAAGCAGAAAACAAGGACATTCTTTTTCAACATCTGGCGTTTGTAAAAAGGCTTCTAACATGCCTAGGGTACACAATAAATGAAAAGAAATCACAACTGGTACCCTCTCAAAAAATTGCATTCCTGGGTGCAAGCTTGAATACAACTGCCCAGATGGCTTACTTTACACCAGACAAGCAAAGGCAACTGACTACGTACTTCAAACAGATGGCAATAAAAACTCAGTTATCTGCAAGACAAATACTGCAGGCTTTGGGGTTCATGGCATCCTGCATTCTACTAATTCCATATGCAAGACTGCATATGAGGAAACTTCAGTGGTATCTAAAAAGTTTCCGGAGTCAACATTGTCACGGTCTGGAAACAATGATTCTTCTCATTCCCTGCCTACAACAGGTGTTTCTTTGGTGGGCAGAGACATGTCACCAAAACAAGGGACGGTCTTTCACTCTACCCTCTGCCACTCAAACCCTAACTACAGACTCATCAGACTATGCTTGGAGGGCTCACCTGGCAGGGAGATGCATTCAGGGCATATGGAACCCAAAACAAATGCATCTGCATATCAACCAGAAAGAGATGCTAGCTGTTCAAAATGTCCTGACAGCCTTCAAGGACTTACTTCATCCAGGGCAACCACTGATAAAGATGGACAACACGGTTATGTGGTACATAAACAAGCAGGGGGGTACACATTCCTACCCCCTTTGCAGACTAGCCATGGCATTGTGGGACATGGCCTTGACTTACCAAATACATCTTCAAGCTCAATTCCTGCCAGGAAAACAAAATACTCTGGCAGACCTAAGCAGAAATCTTATGGACCCTCACAAGTGGAAACTGGATCCACAAGTCTTCAGCATGGTAACACAGAAATGGGGGAGCCCAGACATAGATCTGTTTGCCTCCCCTCAAAATTATCATCTGGACAAATTCTGCACAAGGACTTATCACAGACAAGCATGGAAAGTGGATGCCCTAGCCTTCAGCTGGAAAAACCTATCAGTCTACGCCTTTCCTCCTCTGCCTCTTCTCCCCAAGGTCTTACTAAAGGTCAGACAGGAAAAACCAAAAATTATCCTAATTGCCCCAGACTGGCCACGCCAGCACTGGTACCCAATTCTAAGGAATATGTCTCAACTCTGCACACTCTGCTCCAAACTCTGAAACTGGCAGCATGGCTGGCCATGTCATTATTCAAACACCTCTCAGTAAATCTGTGATGGATGTCATTTTGGAAGCCAGAAGGCCTAGTACTAGAAAATCTTATGCTAATAAATGCAAGAGATTCTGTGCTTGGAACCAAACACAAAGAACCAGACACAGCAAAACCAAATACTCCTCAGATTTTACAATACTTGACTGAGATGCTTGACAAGGGCCTAACTTTTTCTTCAATAAAAACCCATGCCTCTGCCATCTCGACTCATTACAACACGGAGCCTTCCATCTTTTCCCATCTTCTGCTAAAACAGTATCTTAGAGGGACCAAAAATTTAAGGCCTCCCAGAAGATCACCAACTCCTGCATGGGACCTCAATTTTGTGCTGGAAAAACGCACCCTGCCTCCTTTTGAACCAGCAGCTACTGCAGATATAAAGTTTTTATCTTAGAAAACAGCTTTCCTTTTGGCAATCACTTCAGCAAGAAGGGTTTCAGAACTACAGGCCCTCATGGCTGTGGAGCCTTTTATTACATTTTACCCGGACAGGGTGTCCCTCAGGACCAATCCTTCCTTTATGCTTAAGGTGGTATCCAGTGTGGCTCTTAACCAAACTATTCACCTGCCAACATTTTACCCAAATCTGCAGAACAAGGGGAAGCGGATTCTGCATTCATTGTACGTACACAGACAACTAAGATTCTGCTTAAACAGGGCCAAATCTCTAAGAAAGTCTGATCAACTACTGGTGGCATTTGCTGCAGGATCAGCGGGGAAGGCTATATCAAAGCAGACTATTTCTAAGTGGATAAGCCACTGCATTTGTTTCTTCTACTTGCATCGTGGTAAACTGGTGTCCAACGGAATCAGATCACATTCCACCAGGGCTGCCTCTACCTCAGCAGCCTTTCTCAGAGGAGTTCCAACCAAAGACATTCTAGAAGCTGCTACTTGGAGCTCTGTTCATACTTTTACAAAGCATTACCATTTGCCTCTCAAGTCCAGGGCAGGCTTTGCCACTGCAGTTCTGCAGGGCCTTATAGCCACTCCTAATGCTATTTAGTTCCATCCTCCCATCCATAGCTTTGGGATTCTACCCAAATGTAATGACTGCAACAGTGAAACACTAAGAACATAGTACAGTTGTGTACACTTACCATAAATGTAGATGTTCGAGTGTATTCACTGTTTCAGTCAGGGTTACCCACCCGCCATCCCCCTTTTTTCTAGAACTTCTCTCCTTCACTATATTCTAAAGCCTTTGTGGTGTATTTGCTTTTAGATGAAGGTAAGATTTGTGTTGCTAAAAGTGCATTTACATATATATTGCTGTTTTATTTATATATATATGGTGCCATTTGGGGGGCACCTGACATCTGTGGCAAGAAAAACTGAATAAAATGGCGTCGGCTGCATGTTTTATACCCCTGACGTCATGGAAGAGGAGACAGCAACTGACGCAGGACCCAAGACTTTGATATTCAGGCCGACTGCCAGTAGATTACCCAAATGTAATGACTGCAACACTGAATACACCGTAAGTGTACACAACTGTACTATACTCTCACCTTCCACTGGGGCAACATGTTATGCCTTCCCTCCCTTGCCAGTGATTCCCAGGGTACTTCCATATCAGGGAGGAAGGGCTAAGAGCTATCCTCATTGTCCTGAAATGGCCCGGTCAACATTGGTACCCCTTGGTCCTCAGCCTGTCCAAGGAGTTACCCATGAGCCTGACTGTCACAGAAAAACTGCTAACCCAAGAAAAAGGGTCAGTACTTCATACAAATCTTCACTCAGCCTATCTGCTTGGCTTATACCCCAGAGGCGGATATCGGGTCACCTTTGAACAAGCAGGTTGTAGATATTAGAGGCCAGGAGGCCCAGCACCAGGCAATCTTACTCCACACAATGGAAAAGATGTCACTGCCTGATGCCAAGCCCAGGGATACAAGCAGCTCCCATGCCGCACACCTTGGTTTTAGATTACCTGGCAGAGCTGGTGCAAAAGGGGTTTATCATACTCTTCAATCAAAATTCATGCCTCTGTTGTCTCTGGTCATTCCCCTACAGAACAGCCTATGTTATCCTACCCCCTATTAAAGCAATTCCTTAGAGGGGTGTCACATCAGACTACATAGTAGACTACCCACTCCTGTGTGGGACCTGAACTGTGTACTGGAGAAATTGACCTTACCTCCTTTTGAACCAGCTGCTTCTAGCAGAAATGAAGCCCCTCTCTTAGAAGATTGCCTTCCTGCTGGCCATAACCTCAGCCAAGAGAGTTTCAGAGCTGCAGGCCCTCATGGCCATTGAACCTTTCATTATCTTCAATGCAGACAGGGTGTCTTTTATTACCAACCCCTCATTCCTGCCTAAGGTGGTATCTAATGTGACCCTTAATCAGGCTAGCCATCTCCCTACCTTCTTTCCAAACTGACAAAATAGGGGGGGGTAAGGATTCTACATTAGATGTGCACAGACAACTTGGATACTATCTGGATAAGACTTAAGTCTTTCAGAAAGTCTGACCAGCTGCTGGTCAGCTTTGCCAAAGGGACAGAGAGGGAACCTATATCCAAGCAGACCATTTCTAAATAGATTTCTCACTGCATCCATTTCTGCTACTCCTCCCATTGGAAAATATCTTATAATCTTGTTCCAAGCCATTCCACTAGGGCAGCATCAACTTCCACTGCCTTCATCAGAGGCATCCCTACCAAGGATATTCTAGAAGCTGCCACTTTGACACCTGTTCACACCTTCACAAAACACCATCAACTGCCTCTTTACTCCAAATCCTGGGCAATCTTTGCTTTTGCAGTCCTGCAGGGCATAGTGGCTTCCACTTGGAGCAATGCAAGCCTTTTCTAAGACTCCTTCCACCCTATTTTTCAACTTTGGGAATCTTCCCACAAATAATGACTGCAACAGTGAAACACAAAGAACATAGTACAGTTGTGTACACTTGACCATAAATGCAGATGTTCAAGTGTATTCACTGTTGCAGCCCTGTTTCCCTCCCTCCCTCCTTCCCCTTTTTGTTCCTTCATATCTAATTATACCTGGTAGCTTACCCCCAGGTTGGTCTTCTGCCCAGGACTCCTGTAGGTTGGGGGCAAGAAAAATTGATGTAATGGTGTCTGCTACCTCCTTTATAGCCCGACGACCTGACATCAGTTTCGGGCAACCTGCAGCTGACGCAGGAAGGATACTGTCTACTCTGGTATTTGGGCTGGCCTAGGGCTACCCAGCAGGGATAACCCACAAGTGATGACTGCAACAGTGAAATACACTCAACATCTACATTTATGGTAAGTGTACACAACTGTACTTTCTCCTCTTTGCCTTTTATTTTTTTCCACGGCCCTGTGGATCTTTACCAAATACCTTGTCTCTTAGTAGCCTTATGCAAATTTAAAGAATTCAAATATTCCCCTCATTTGGACAACCTTTTCATGCCCTGTCCCAGCAGCTCTTGCGTCACTCTACACTTGAGTATGCTTCCGCTCATTGAGGGATTCACCTTGAGTCTCTATTTCAAGACCAAGTGTTTTGGGGTAATAGTATTCAGACCATTCCAGTGTTGCTTGCCTCCAAAAGGTCCTTTCCTTGATTGCTTATTTCCTGTCCCTTCCCCTTCTAGTTTTTATAAGGGTATTTGTCTGAGCCCTGGGGTACATGACATCCACTATTCCCACAGATGTTCTTCGTTTTTCACTATTGCAGTCATCACACTTGGGTTGTCTGCCTGCAGGTAGCTCTGTCGGCCCGAATACCAGAGTCTAGGTATTTATGCGTCAGATGCTGTGGCTTCATCCATGACAGGTCGTCAGGCATACAAAACAGGCAGCCTTCTTGCTGTGGAGGAGCCTGAAGCAGAAGCAGTTCATAAGTGCCAGTCGGCCGCTACCTGAAATTTTTGTTTTCGAGTTTATAATCCTGAAGTCTTCTAAAGCTAAGTATGCCATTGGGGTCCTTTTTTCTTGCTCTAACCAACATCAGAAAAAGTTAACAATTGTCTTGCCTGTGGAAAGCAAATACCGCACAGATTTTCATTCTTACTACGTCACCTGTTTAAGCCCAGACCACGACGTCCCTCGCTGTCTTTGTGCCTTGTTTAATGCCTGAACCATTTGTCATCTGGCTATCTTTGTCACTAAATTCTTTCGCTTTTGTTCTCCATATTCCGAAATGGCTTTGATAAGCCATCCGACTACCTATCTTCTGAAAAAATGTAAAGATAGAACACACAGGTCCAAAACTGCTGATGATGCTTCTGTTAAGCTAGTCGGCAGTCCACCGGTACTCAGTGAGGCGCCTTTGCAGCCCCTGATGCCCGCTTCTATGGATTCGCAGGCCTCTTCTGAGACCCATTCAGAGTCCGGTATGCAGCGAGATGCTTTGACTATGGAACCTGCAGATGTCTCTACCTTGGATGGGTCTGGAGCTGCTGTGCAGGCACTGGCTTCTGAGAGTGTAATCCATCCTACCGATCGAATCAAACGGACCTCGTTTTTAGCCAAAACAACTGAGTTTCTTAGGCCCAGAGTACGCACTACGCCTAGAAAACTGACGACCAAAGTGCATGCTCAAGCTCCCATGTCACAAAAATAAATGTTTAGAATAGTTGAAGACCTTATTACTCTAATTAGGGAAAGCCAGCCTTCCCCTGCTAAGAGACAAAGAATTGAGTTCCCTTCTGATTCTACAGACCAGGAGTCCGATGACTCTGACCTTTCTGATTATCAGGGCATGCCCTTATCAGCTTATGAGGATTCAGATGCAGAGGAATCCATTCCCTCTGCCTCCCCTCCAGAGGATTTTTCTTTTGGTGAAACCTTGCATACTTTGAGAGCATTTTTCACTGGGAATGCCAAGACTACCCTCAGTCCAAAAAGAGACTCAGAATTTTTAGAGTTACTGCAGCACAGCCCTCTAGCTATACCCCCTGTCCTGGATGTTGTAGATGTTTTTATGAAATCCAGTCTTACTCCAGATACATTACCCCCTGCCCCTAGGAAACCTGACAGGCACTACAGAGTGCCTGATTCCCACAGGTTTCTCCAAGAATCTTACTGTGGATCCAGAGACCATTTCCCAGGGACCTAAAGGTATTACGGCTACTATAGCCAAAAATCGTATCCCTTTGGACAGGGATTCCAGAGCTTTAGACAGATGGAGTAAGAAGGTATATACCTCTGCAACTCATGCCATCAGGGCATTGACTTGCCAGTTTTACATGTTGAAGTACCAGCGACATATTATGGAACTAAATAAGCAAAAATGGTATTTCCAGATTGTGCAGAAAATAAAGATTTGCAAGAGCCTAATGCATTCTGTAAACCAAGTTAGTAAGCATATTTTGCAGTGTGGCTTTGATGCCCTAGAAGCATCTTGCAGGGCTGCAGTCACCGGGTCTGCACTGAGAAGGCATGCTTGGCTGAAGGAACAAACCTTGCTAGATCATGTCAAATTACTAGACGCTCCTTTAAATAAGGACTGTTTGGTACCAAAGCAGAAGTTGTTCTTAAAAAGATGGAAGAAAAAGCTAAATCTATGCAAACTGTCAAAGAATTCTTACAAGTGCAACCACCTAGATTCAGTAGGCATTGGCCTTCTAAAAATTGGTCCTTTCCAGCCCTTTCCAGGCCTTCCCAAACCAGACCCAGGGGAAATAGGCCACCCAGACTACAGTCTCCTGGTATGCAGAGATCTAAACAATGGAGTGCCCCCACCCCAAAAACAGGTAGTGGTAAGCCGCCCACTTATGGGAAGAATTCACAATGACTTTTCAATTATCCTTCCAAGCCCTGCCCAATTACTTGTGCCCCTAAGAGGAAAAACTTGCCCTTCATGCAAAAACTGGATGTCCATTACTCAGAAACGATTGGTCCTAAACATTGTATCCCAGGGGTACAAATTCTTCCATTCACTGCCAACCCCAAGCGGGTTTCCAGACGTTCCTCCAAACCAGTGGGCAGAGGCTCAAAAGCAAGTACTTTCCCTGCTCAATATCAGAGCTATTCAACCTGTTCCAGTGGAACAAAGGGGTCGGGTTCTACTCCAGACTTTTTCTGGTGCCCAGAAAAGAGGGCTTTTGGTGCCCGATACTGGATCTTTCAATTCTCAGCACTTTTCTGGTGGTCCAAAAATTCAAGATGTTTACTCTGCAACAGCTTCTCCCTATGCTAGCCAAGGATGCCTGGTTAGTCACACTTAAAAGAAGCACATCCCCATAAGGAACTCATGCAGGAAATATCTACGTTTCAGGGCAGGCTCTATGCATTATCAGATTTTCTTCGTGTTTCACTGTTGCAGTCATCACGCTTGGGCTTATCTGTCTGCGGGTAGCCCTCAGCCGGCCTGAATACCAGAGTCTTGGGATTTCTGTGTCGGATGCTGTCGCTTCTTCCATGACGTCAGGTCATCAGAGGTATAAAACATGCAACCGATGCCATTACATCAGCTTTTCTTGCTTAGCGAAGTCCGAAGCAGTTTGCAAGTGCCAGTCAGCCACTATTTGAAATTTTCATTATCTGAGTTTCAGACCTGAAGTCTTCTAAAGCTAAGTACCCTGTTGGGGATCCTTTTTTCGTGCTCTAACCAATGTCAGAAAAACTAATTGTCTTGGCTGTGGAAAGCAAATACCTCACAGATCTTACTGCATCACCTGTTTAGGCTCAGACCATGACGTTCTGCGCTGCTGGTTTTGTGCCCTGTTCAGTGCCCGAGCTATTTGTTGTCGGGCTGTCTTTGTTGCTAAATTCTTTGCTCGTTCTCCGTATTCCGAAATGGCTTCAATAAGCCATCCAACTACTGATCTGAAAAAACGTAAGGATAGACGGACTGCATAGGTCCAAAACTGCTGACAACGCTTTCATTAAGCTAGTTGCCAGTCTGCCGGTACTCAGGTGCTGATACCTGCTTCTACAGATTCGCAGGCTTCTACTGAGACCCATTCTGAGTCAGGTATGCCGCAAGATGATGCTTCGACTATGGAACCTGCGATGTCTCTACCTTGGATGGGTCCGAAGCAGCTGTGCAGGCACTGGCTTCTGAGGGTGTATTCAGTCCTTCCGATGTTAATATTAAACTGACTACTTCGTTTCAGACTAAAACTACTGAATTTCTCAGGACCAGAGTTCGCACTACACCTAGGGAACCGATGACCAAAGTGGATTCTCCAGCTCTCTTGCCTCAGAAACAAATGCTTAGAATGGCTGAAGACCTTATTACTTTAATTAGGGGAAGCCAAAGAATTGATTTTCCTTCTGATTCTTCTGATCATGAGTTTGATTACTCTGATTCCTCTGATTAACAGGGCATACCCTTATCTACCTATGAGGATTCTGATGCAGAGGATTCCATTCCCTCTGCCTCCCCACCAGAGGATTTTTCTTTCGGTGAAACCCTGCATACCCTCAGAGCATTTCCGCTGGGAGTGCCAGGACTACCCACAGTCCAAAAAGAGACTCTGGGAATCTTTAAACTTGCTGTTTTGGAAGTTGTAGATGTCTTCATGAAATCCAGTCTTACCCCTGATACTTTGCCACCAGCTCCTAGAAAACTTGAATGGTACTACAGAGTACCTGACTCTCATAAATTTCTATTTAAGAATCCTACTGCAGTTCCAGAGACCATTTCACAGAGACCTAAAGGCAATAAGGCTACTATAGCCAAAAATCCTACCCCTTCGGACAGGGATTCTAGGGCTTTAGACAAGGGGGAAAGAAGGTATACATCTCTGCTACTCTTGCCATCAGGGCTTTAAATTGTCAGTTTCACATGTTTAAGTACCAGCAACATATTTTAGAACTAATTAAGCAAAAAATGATGTTGGTTCCTGATTGTGCAGAACATAAAGATTTACAAGAGTTAATGCATTCTGCAAACCAAGTTGGAAAACATACTTTGCAGTGTGGTTTTGATGCTTTAGAAGCATCTTGCAGGGCTGCTGTCACAGGGTCTGTTCTCAGAAGGCATGCTTGGCTGAAGGAACAAATCTCGCCAGACCATGTCAAAGCAAAATTACAGGATGCTCCATTAAACCAAGAACGTTTGTTTGCCACAAGCAGAAGTAGTTCTTAAAAAGATGGAGAAAATAGCTAAATCTATGCAAACTGTTAGATTTCCTGCAGGTACAGCCACCTAGAATCAGTAGGCATTAGCCTTCAAAAAACTGTTCCTTTCCAGTCCCTCCCAGACCTCAGTCCAAACCCAGGGGCAGCAAACCACCATGACTACAGTCTTTGCATGCACAGATCTAAACAATGGAGTGCTCCCACCTCAAAAACGGAGTGGTAAGTCACCATCCTATGGAAAAAGTTCACACTGACTTGTCCTTCATACTTCCCAGCCTTGCCCAAGTACTTGCACCCCTAGGAGGAAAACTCGCCCTGCATGCAAAAAAACTGGAAGTACATTACCCAGGACAGATGGGTCTCGGACATTGTATCCCAGGGATACAGATTCCACTTCCATTCACTGCCAACCCCAAGCAAATTGACAGGCCTCCCCCAAACCAGTGGGCAGAGGCCCAAAAGCAAGTACTTTCACTTCTCAGTATCAAGGCTATTAAGTCTGTTCCAAAAGAGCAAAGGGGACAGGGTTTCTACTCCAGACTTTCTGGTGCCCAGAAAAGAAAACTCTTGGCACCCTATCCTGGATCTGTCGATTCTCAACACCTTCCTGGTGGTTCCAAAATTCAAAATGCTTACTCTCCAACAATTGCTTCCTATGCTAGCCAAGGACTCCTGGCTGGTCACCCTAGACTTAAAAGAAGCTTATCTGTATATCCCCATAAGGGAATCTTGCAGGAAATATCTTCATTTCAGGGCAGCCTCTATGCACTATCAGTTCTCTGCACTTCCCTTTGGCTTATCTACTGCGCCCAGGGTATTCACAAAATGCCTGGCCCCAGCCATTGCATACTGCAGGCAGAGAAAAATTCAAATGTACCCATACTTGGACGATTGCCTGCTTCAGGCGGACAGTCAGAAATTGCTACTCAAGCACCTGACATTTGTAGAGACACTTCTAACTTCTCTGGGGTATACCATCAATGAAAAGAAATCAAATCTGGTACCCAGCCAAAAAATTCTATTCCTGGGAGCAAGCTTGAACACAACTTCCCAGATGGCATTCCTCACTCCAGAAAAACAGGTTTATTTGACAAACTACTGGCCACCCAAACCCAGCTATCTGCAAGAAAAATACTGCAAACCCTAGGGTTCATGGCCTCTTGCATTCTAATTCCATATGCAAGAATGCATATGAGGAAGCTTCAGTGGTACTTAAAAAGGCTCTGGTGTCAACATTCTCTGGACCTGGAAAAGATTTCTATCATTCCTTGCCTAAGGACAGAGTTCCTTTGCTTGGCAGAGGCCTGCTATCACAACAAGGGACTCCTTTTCACTCAACCCCCTGCCGCCCAAACCCTGACAGACTCATCAGACTGTGCATGGGTGGGGGGGGCTCACATGGCAGGCAAATGCATTCAAGGCGAATGGAGCCCAAGACAAAATTCACTTGCATATCAATCAAAAAGAAATGTTAGCTGTACAGAATGTATTGACAGCCTTCAAATACCTTATCTTTCCAGGACAACTCTAGATAAAGACAACACCTCAGTTATGTGGTCCATAAACAAGCAGGGGGGGAACTCATTTCTGCCCACTCTGCAGGTTAGCCATGGCTCTGTGGAACACAGCCTTGAGCAATCAAGTGCAACCTGCAAGCTCAATTCCTGCCAGGCAAACTAAATTCACTGGTAGACTTGAACAGAAATGTAATGGACCCACACGAGTGGAAACTGGAATCCAAATAATTCAATCTTCTGATCCACAGGTGGGGGGCACCAGAGATGGACCTCTTTGCCTCCCTCCAAAACCATCAACTGAGCAAATGTTGCACCAGAACTCCCCCTCAGCCAAGCATGGAAAGTGGATGCCCTGTACTTTATATGGGAAAACCTCTCAATCTATGCCTTTTCCCCCCTCTGCCCCTCCTCTCAAAAGTACTACTCAAGGTCAGACAGGACAAGCCAAGGACAATCCTGATTGCACCAGACTGGCCACGCCAGCACTGGTACCCACTTACACAGTCTGACAGTAGTTGCCACCCTATCACCTGCCTCAGACCCCTTCCCTGCTGTCCCAGCAGGAGGGCCAGATGTTGCATACTCAGCTGCAAACCTTGAACTTAGCAGCCTGACTCATCCGCTGAGTACATCACACACAACCCTCAGCAAACAGGTGCTGGATGTCATCCTTGAGGCCAGGAGGCCTAGCACTAGGAAATCCTATTCAGAAAAATGGGAAAGATACTGTTCTTGGAGCCATGCTCAGGGAAAGGACACAACCGTGCCCACCTTATCTCAAATCCTAGATTATCTAGCAGAACTGCTCCACAAAGGCCTGTCCTTCACTTCAATTCATGCCTCTGCCATCTCAGCTCATTACAATACTGAGCCACCCCTCTTCTCTCTCAATGTGGTCAAACAGTTCCTAAGAGGAGCTAACAAGTTAAGACCCCTGAGGACAGCTCCCACTCCAGCCTGGGACCTTAACTTTGTACTAGAGAAGCTCAGCCCCCCCCCCTTTGAGCCTGCTGCTACAGCAGAGTTAAAATTCCTCTCTTGGAAAACAGCCTTACATCTAGCCATCACTTCAGCAAGAAGTGTGAGTTGCAGGCCTTTTATGGCTGTGGAACCCTCCATTATCTTCCATGCAGACAGGGTTTACCTCAGGACTAACCCATAATTTCTGCCCAAGGTGGTATGTAGTATGGCTTTAAACCAATCCATCCATTTACCAACCTTTTTCCCGTAATCCTTAGAATAAAGGGGAAAGGATCCTGCACTCTTTGGACGTGCACCAACAGCTTAGGTTCTACATTGACAGGACTAAACCTTTCAGAAAATCTGACCAGCTGCTAGTCAGCTTTGCTACAGGGGCAGAGGGCAAGGTCATTTCAAAGCAAACCATCTCCAAATGGATAGCACACTGCATCCGTTTCTGCTACAAACACCATGGAAATCCTACCCCATGGGATCAGAACCCATTCCACTAGGGCTACCTCAAACCTCTACAGCATTTCTCAGGGGAGTCCCAACTAGGGACATCCTGGAAGCTGCAACCTGGAGTTCTGTACACACCTTCACCAAGCATTACCACTTGCCTATCTTTTCTAAATCCAGAGCTGAATTTGCTACAACAGTCTTACAGGGCCTGCTAGCCAGCCCTAATACTTCTTGACTACTGCCTCCACTCTTCCTCAACTTTGGGAATCTACCCAAGTGTGATGACTGCAACAGTGAAACACAAAGAACATAGTACAGTTTTGTACACTTGCCATAAATGTAGATGTTCTAGTGTATTCACTGTTGCAGTCCTGGTTACCCTCCCTCCAGCCCCTTGACTTTTCTATACATTCTACCTATCCTCTTTTTTTGGCCATATTTTATGGCAGTGGTATTTATTTTTTAATGGAGGTGTTCCACACAATTTAATTGCTTCCTATTTTGGGGGCTCCTGACATCTGGGGCAAGAAAAATTGATGTAATGGCGTCTGCTGCATGTTTTATACCCCTGATCTGACATCATGGAAGAAGCGACAGCATCTGAAGCAGAAATCCCGAGACTCTAGTATTCGGTCCGACTGAGGTTTACCTGCAGGCAGATAACCCAGGTGTGATGACTGCAGCAGTGAATACAGTCTAACATCTACATTTATGGTAAGCGTACACGACTGTACTTTCTCTGCACTTCCTTTATGGCTTATCCACTACGCCAAGAGTATTTACAAAGTGCCTGGCTCCAGCCATTGCATACTGCAGGCAGAGAAATATCCAAATTTTCCCATACTTGGACTGCCTGATTCAGGTGGGCAATCAGGAATTGCTACTTAAGCACCTGGCATTTGTAAAGAGCCTTCTCACTTCATTGGGGTACACCATCAATGAAAAGTGACTACTGGTACCCAGTCAAAAGATTGTATTCCTGGGAGCAAGCTTGGACACAACTTCCCAGATGGCATTTCTCACTTAAGAAAAATAGGGCTGACAAACTACTTCAAACAAATGGCCACCAGAACCCAGCTATCTGCAAGAAAAATACTGCAGGCCCTAGGGTTCATGACCTCATATATTCTGCTAATTACATATGCAAGACTGCATATGAGAAAACTTCAGTGGTACAAAGTCTCTGGTGCCAACATTCTCGGGACCTGGAAACAGTCATTCCTATCATACCTTGTCTAAGGGCAGAGTTCCTTTGGTGGGCAGAAGCATACAACCACAACAAGGGACTGCTTTACACTCAATCCCTCACTTCCCAAACCCCGACAACAGATGCATCAGACTATGCATGGGGGCTCACATGGCACTCGAATGCATTCAGGGCCCTGGAGCCCAGGCCAGATTTTCCTGTACATCAATCAAAAAGAGATGCTAGCTATACAGAATGCTCTAACAGCCTTCAAATACCTAATCCTTCCAGAACAGCAGACAACACCACAGTTATGTGGTACATAAAGAAGCAGGGAGGAACCCATTCTTACCCACTCTGCAGGTTAGCCATGGCCCTGTGGAACACAGCCTTGAGCAACCAAGTACATCTACAAGCTCAATTCCTGCCAGGCAAACAGAATTCACTGCAGACGACTTGAGCAGAAATCTAGACCCACACGAGTGGAACTTGGAGCCCAACACCTTCAACCTTCTGACCCAGAGGTGGGGGACACCGGAGGTGGACCTCTCTGCCTCCCCCCGAGAACCACCATTTGAGCAAATTCTGCACCAGGAACCCTCACAGCAGGTCGTGGAAGATGGATGCCCTATCCTTTCAGTGGGAAAACTTCTCAATTTATGCCCCCCCCCCCCGCCCCTTCTCTCGAGTACTACTCAAGATAAAACATTACAGGCCAAGGGCAGTTATTGCCCCAGACTGGCCATGCCAGCACTGGTACCCACTCTTACGCAGCCTGACAACAGTGCCACCCTGGCATGTTCACCAGACTCCTACCCTGCTATCTCAGCAGGAGGGACAGAGTTTGCATCCACAATTGCAAACCCTAAACCTTGCAGCCTGGCTTACCCCTTGAATACCCCACCAGCACTTCTCAGCAGACAGGTGCTGGATGTCATTCTTGAAGCCAAAAGGCCTAGTACTAGGAAATCCTATGCTGAAAAGTGGAAAAGATTTTGTTCTTGGCATTGGTCTCAAGGGAAGGACACAGCAGTGCCCTCCTTACCTCTAATCCTGGATTACCTAGCAGAGCTTCTCCACAGAGGCCTATCCTTCTCCATTAAGATTCATGCCTCTGCCATCTTAGCTCATAATACTGAGCCCACCTCTATTTTCTCACCCTCTCAAACAGTTCCTGAGAGGGGCTAACGACTTAAGGCCCCCTAGGAGAGCACCCACCCCTGCCTGGGACCTTGACATTGTAATGGAAAAGCTCACGCTTCCCCCTTTTGAACCTACTGCCTCAGCAGAGTTAAAATTCTTCTCTTGGAAAACAGCCTTGCTTTTAGCCATAATTTCAGCAAGAAGTGTCAGAGTTACAGGCACTAATGGCTGTGGAACCCTTCATTATTTTCCATGCTGACAGGGTTTCCCTCAGGACTAACCCGTCCTTTATGCCTAAGGTGGTGTCCAGCGTGGCTCTAAACCAATCCATCCATTTGCCAACCTTTCCTAACCCTCAGAATAAAGTGGAAAGGATCCTGCACTCCTTGGACATGCACAGACAGCTCAGGATCTACTGTGATGGGACTAACCCTTTCAGAAAATCTGACCAGCTTCTATTCAGCTTTTCTGCAGAGGGTAAGGCCATTTCAAAACAAACCATTTCCAAATGGATAGCACACTGCATCCATTTCTGCTACAAGCACCATGGAAAACCTACCCCACGGGATCAGACCACATTCCAGTAGGGCTACTTCCACGTCTACAGCATTTCTCAGGGGAGTCCCTACCAGGGACATTCTGGAAGCTGCAATCTGGAGTTCTGTACACACCTTCACCAAGCATTACCACTTGCCTATCTTTTCTAAATCCAGGACCAGATTTGCTGCAGCAGTCTTGCAAGGCCTACTAGCCAGCCCTAACAATTGACTGCCTCCATCCTTCCTCAGCTTTGAGAATCAATTCAAGTGTGATGACTGCAACAGTGAAACACGAAGGACATAGTACATTTGTGTACATTTACCATAAACATAGATGTTAAGAGTATTCACTGTTGCAGCCCTGGTTTCCCTCCCTCCAGCCCCCTGGTTTTCTCCATCTTTCTACCTCTCCTCTCTATGGCCATTCCTAATGACATTGGTATTTATTTTTTTACTGGTGGTGTTCCCCACCATATACCAGCTCCCTGTTTGGGGACTCCTGACATTTGGGGCAAGAAAAACTGATGTAATGGCGTCGGCTGCCTGTTTTATACCCCTGACGACCTGACGTCATGGAAGAAGCGACAGCATCCGATGTAGAAATACTAAGACTCTGGTATTTGGGCCGACTGAGGGCTACCTGCAGGCAGATAACCCAAGTATGATGACTGCAACAGTGAATACAGTCTAACATCTACATTTATGGCAAGTGTACACAACTGTACTTTCCTTTTGCTAAACCCACATGAGATTTCAGTGAGTTCAAGACTGGCTCTAGCTCTGCCACCCACTGGAGTATTTCCCTATTTTACCTTGCTTCAGACTTTGAGTTTGCTGGTGGATTCAGCAGGTTTTCCCTGAATCTAGGTCTGCCTTGGGCTCTGCTCCCTACGCAGGAGAGCTGTACCCTGACTACAGGCATTTCATTTCCTTTGTGTTCCAGACACTCTGAAGGTTTTTACAGACTATACTCATTACCACAGTCATGTGGTACATAAGCAAGGAGGTGCAGTCATTCTTTTTTGCAGGCTGACTTCTAGCTTTGGATTTTGCAGGCAGCCATCAGTTGGCTCTTCAGGTGACTTGTATTCTTTCAGAGCAGTCTGGTGGCAGACTTTGAGTGAGCAGGTTCAGGACAAATCCTCATGGATGCTTCACAGGGAAGCAGTTCTGGATATTGTATTTTGGTGGACTACTCAGATCTTTTTGCCTTGTCTCTGAACAGACCGCTTCCCCTCTTCTGTTCGAGTGCCAAGTCCATTTGAATTGTAAAGTGGACACCATGTTTTTTTCTTGGAAGGGATTTGTGCCTTCCCTCTTGTCCTATAAAGAGTCTTGCACAAGATCATACTTCCAAAATTTTGCTGGAGACTCCCTTTTGGCCCTGGCAGCACAGATTCCCCTTTTTCACCTAACCACAGCAGTTATCACAAGTTACCTTCTAGGATGGCGCTCAGAAAAGGGATCTGTCGCCTTCACTTGTCCACCCTTCAGTTGACACTTTGGGTGATACGGTTTTGATTCCTTTCAGGCACCAGTTTTCTGAAGGCATGCTTTGGGTTTTGCTGTAGGGCAGAAAATCCACTACTAGAAAATTCCATGTGACTAAAGCAAAATGTTTGTGGGGTCTCAAGCATAACTTGGACAATTTACCTATGTAGGTTTGAGTTGATCAGTTCTGGTTTGGCATATTCGTCAACCACTTTAGCTTGTCTCTCTGAATCCACCTTTGGCTTCTTTTTTAGTTAATTTTTAAAAGGCATCCTTCATACCTGGCCTATTCCTCCTTTTTGGATCATTAATTTTGTTGAAAGTGACTTCACTTTTGAGCCTGCGGTTGGCTGTCCCACCAAGAGGGTCTCTACTTCATGGCAGTTCCTTTTTTTACAAGGGCAAGGATCTCTGTTCGTACCTCTCCCTTTATGCCCAGGGTGATTATCATTGAATCCATCCCGTCGTATCTCTTGTACACACTTGAAGAGAATTCATCACACCTTAGATTTACACATCAGGAAATCTGAGCAACTTTTGTTCGCAGGAGATTGGGTTAGTGGTATCTAAGCAAACTTAAAGGCCATTTCTTTTTCATGGCAAGCAACTTGTTCATGCTCATTTATGAAAGCAATGGCCTCTTGTGCTTTTCTCATGGGTCTCAACACAATATCTTGGAAGCTCCTACTTGATCTGCAAACACTTTCCAAATGTTTACTACTTGGATTTCTTTTCCAGGGCAAGTTTTGCCATGGACATCCTTTGTGTTTGCAGAAGGCTGTCCTGCGCCTTTCTCCCACACATTCCAGTAGCTTTTGTACTCTACCAGGAGTAAAGAATGCTGCAACAGTGATAAGGGGATATGGGACAGTTGTAAGATCTTACCATAACAGTAAATATCTGCTCACTATAGTATTCTGTCCCTTACTTCTGCCCCTGTTTCTTGCTTTCCTTCCCTTCCTTGGATGTACATGTTGCCATTCTCTGGGGTTGCGCTGGTTCTTCTGGGGCATTCCAGATGTCCTATTCACATGTAATATTCTGGATTCTTGGGGTTTCTCCTCTTGCTACCTGAATGTCAGGCCAGTATTCAAAAGCTTGTAGTCACAGCTAGGTGTGTGGGATGTCTGACATGGCTAGAGGGGACATGGGCCATAAAAGTGACATCTGCATGCACCAGACCTCAGATCTTCTCTGCCGCCAGTTGAACGTCAGCTGTTCCTGCTCTACCGGCCGTTGGAGTGAATGGGCCATCAGGTCAGCCCATCGAGCCACCTAAGAAGGCCAAAACTGTTGGGCCTGAACCTGTATCTGCACCTCTGCCATCCAACGTCCCTCTTGTGGCCGTGAGCCTGGAGGAACGATCTGTTGCCAATATGGGTATAGCGAGTACTAATGTGGAAGCCACAGAACCTAGAGTGGAAGGCACATTAGAGGTCTTGCAGACTTCTGTTTCTTAAGGTGAGGGGGAACCTTGGCTTGCACCATGGCCACCCGGTTGGATCCCTCCACTACCACACTAACAGATACAATGTCTACCCTAGTCCAGACTCCCACTAGACCTTCTCTTAAAAAGGTAAAAATGCATTTCTACCACCCCCAACCCCCCTCCCAGTGGAAAGCCAGCTA
This sequence comes from Protopterus annectens, assembly GCF_019279795.1. Lineage (NCBI taxonomy): Eukaryota > Metazoa > Chordata > Ceratodontiformes > Protopteridae > Protopterus > Protopterus annectens. The sequence goes on from NC_056734.1 coordinate 831,081,422, forward strand.
AATTGGCAGACTTTTTGGCAGAATCTCTAATGCCTTTGTGGCTTAAGGCCCACTACTCCCTTCCCCAGTGGCACCTCCTGTGATGAGCCTTGGGCCTCAGGCCTTGGACATCTCTCGGGTGGAAGTGGAGGAATCCTCTGACTCTTTAGAGGATTCACTTATGTCTTCCAATTACCTTCCCTTCTTGACTGTGCCTCCCCAGGGGAATAATCTGCTGTGGCAGATTCCCCAGCTGAAGATCTCACCTTTGGGGATACCATTGCTAAGATGAGGGAGCATTTCAAATGGGATTCCTTTGAGGTGACAATTCAGAAAAGATACTAAACTCCTTCAGATGGCCAACCCTGCCCCTTTAGTAATACCAGTACTGCCAGCATTTCTAGATGCATTTAGTGCAGCATCTCTTAATCCAGACTCTTAGCCCCCTGCACCCCGCAGGCCTGAGATTCTACAAACTCGTTGAAAGAGCCAAATTCCTGGTTTAGTGCCCTGCAGCTGACACAGCCACACTCAGTTTCAGTGGGTAAGGCATCAAAACTCCTTCCATCTTCCTTCCTACTGAGACAGCAGGGCCATGGAAAGCCTTGGAAGACATCTTCCACTTTGGCATTGAGGGCAACAAATTATCCAACCCACATGTCCAAATATGCCCTAGAACTTTTGGAAAAAAACATCAAACTGAGTGACATCCCAGATTCTCCTGCCAAAGCTCAGCTGTCCACCTTTATTCCCCTAACTTCTCAAGTCACTAAGCACTCTAAGTGCAGTTATGATGCTGCAGAAGCTTCAGCAAAGGTCATCTGCCTCTGTCCTGAGAAAGACATTCATGGCTAAGGCTACAAGCCCCTACCTTATGACATCAAAGCAAAACTTTTAGATGCACCTGTAGATAACTCTGCTCTTTTTGGGAATAAAGTAGCAGAATTACTCTGCAACAAAAGGGGAAGGAGTTACAGGACCTTAGGCACTTGATTGTTTCTCCTATCCCCATGTTCCATATGAGTTGCCTTTTGAAATTTCAGTTTATCAGGAAGCATTCTGCCCCCACCCATCTTTCCAGGCCCAGGAAAACTGCCAGGAAGCAAACTACTCCTTCCAGGCCTGTCGAGTCTACAACGCAAGCCTCAATTTCAAGACAGGGCAGGTAGTCGTGACTACCTGCCACTATTCAAGCCCCCCTCCCCCACTCTAGCCGCCTGTTATAAAGGTGCTCACTGTCTCCCTGTGTGGAAAACCATCACATCACTACAGACAAGTTGGTCCTATTCATGATAGGAAAAGGTTATTTTACAAACCTTTCTACTCCGAGGGGTATTCCTTGGCCCCCCAAAGAGCAGCTCCTTTTCCTTCAGCCAGTTGTAGACAACCTCATTGCCCAGGGCACTATTCAGCCTGCCCCTCAGACAGAAAAGGGAAAAGGATTCTATTCCAGGGCCTTCCTAGACCCAAGGAAAGATGGCCCCTGGAGACCAGTCCTAGATCTTTCTCACCTCAATACTTTCCTGGAAGTGCCCACTTTTTAGATGCTCACTTTACAAACTCTCTCCTCTCTGATCTTGTCTCAGGGGTTCATGGCCACCCTAGATGCCTACCTCTATATCCCCATAAGGCCCACTTTCAGGAGGTACCTGCATTTCTCTGTGGCCTCCTCACATTCAGTTCTTGGCCTTGTCATTCAGTCTTTCTACAGCACTGAGGGTCTTCAAGTGCCTGGTAGCAGTGGTGGCCTTCTTCAGGAATCAAAGGATTCAAATTTTCCCTTAGACCTGCTTATTCAGGTGGATTGCAAAGAATCCTACCTACTCCATCTACAGACATCTCTCTCCTGCAGGCACTGGGTTTAAAGATAAATTATCCCAAGTCCAACCTGATCCCCTCTTAAGACCTTGTCTTCCTGGGGTACAGGATTCAGACAGATGTCACGAAGGCCTTTCTACCACCTCAAAAGGTGGAAAACTTAAGGCAGTACTTGCTGACTGTCCTTCAGGGCACAGAAATGACTGCCTCAAAGTACCTCCTCCTGGGCCACATGGCATCCCACCATTCCCATGTTACCATGGGCAAGGCTTCATATGAGAAAGCTACAATGGTACCAAAGGTCCATATGGACTCTGTGCACTTATCCACTGGAGTACAAAATCCCTTTCTTGCCTTTCCTCAAGAGATTAAATGGGTGAATCAAGTGAACTACATCCCAGCTGTACCTCATTAAGCACTCCTGCCAGTGCAGGAAATGTATACAGTTGCATCAGATCTGGGGTGGGGAGCAACCATGGGCTCCCTAGGTCCAGGGTACTTGGTCAGACTTGCCAAACAGGCGCATGTCAGCATCGGAGAGATGAGAGCAATTCTTTTGGCCCTAAAGGCCTTCCAGCCCTCACTGAAACAAGGCCCATTGAAACTGTTCACAGACAACACTACAGTTCTTTGGCATATCAACAAGCAGGGGGAGCAGTCATATTTGCTATGCAGACTAGCTCTCCATGTGGAAGCTGGCCATAAAACGGAGTCGCACTTCAGGCAGTATGCATCCCTTCAAAACAGAATTCTCAGGCAGACATCTTAAGCAGGTCCATGTCACAGCCCCATGAATAGATGCTCCACAGGGATGTGTTCTTGGGCATAGTCCATAAATGGGGTGCACCTCAAATAGATCTGCTTGCCTCCTCCATGAACAGACAAGTTCTAAGCTGCCAGCCCTCTGGCAAGGGCAACAGACACCTTTTCAGTCTCTTGGAAGGGATGTTTATGCATTCTCCCCCCTTCCCACTTCAGAAAGTCCTACTGAAAATTCAGCAGGACAGACCAAAAATGTTATTGGTGACCCCCTTTTGGCCAAGACAGCACTGGTTCCCCCTCCTGCCTTTAGCCAGGGGCAATCACCAGATGTTACCCTACAGTGGACCTTCTCACACAGGACAAGGGATCTCTTATCCATCCACACTGGCAATCTCTACACCTCACCCTGTGGGTGATGGTATTCTAATCACTTAGACATCTATAAAATGAGGATGTGCTCAAAGTCCTGCAGGCCTGGAAACCTAATACTAGGAGATCTTGTATATGTAAATGGAAGAGATTCTCCATATGCTGTCTTCAAAAGGCAATTGGACCCTTTACAAGGTGATGTCCCTTTAGTACTGTCCTGTGTGAACTTTTACAGACATGGTTAGCTTACTCCAAGACTTACTTGGCTGCCATTTCAGCTAGTCTTCTCTGGAACCCCCTTTGGCTTCCTCATTGCTTGCAAAGTTGTTCCTAAAGGGAGTACTGCATCTCGGGGCCCCCCCAGAAAATCTGTTCCCCTTCCCTGGGACCTGAATTATGTCTTAGAGAAGCTCACTGTGGCCCCTTTTGAACCGGCCTCCAAGGCTTCTCTGCAATATTGCACATGGAAAACGGTACTCCTAGTGGCCTTGACATCTGCTAAAAGAGTAAGTTAAACTCATGGCCATTCCCCCTTCCTCATCTTCCACAAAGACAGGGTAACCCTTAGGACCAATCCTTCATGCCCAAGGTGGTCAATGAGCTTTTCTTAAACCAAGCTATTCATCTTTCCACCTTGTTTGCCCATCCTCGGAGTGACAGTGAGTCTTACATTACAGACAGCTTAGGTTCTACTTGGACAAGACTTGTCAAAATCTGACCAGTTTTGTCTCCTTCTACCCTAGGGCCCTGGGGAAAACTGTAACAAAACAGACGGGATTTCCAGGGCAGTTACCTTCTGCTATGCACACCATAAGAAATCCTTGGAGTCCAAGGTTAAAGCACACTCCACTAGGGCTATGGCTTCATCAGGAGCCTTCTTTAAAAGATTAGACACAACCATATTTAGAGGCAGCTACATGGGCATCTGTCCGTACATTCACCAAATATTACAGATTGGACCAAATTTCTAGATCCAGGGCTGGATTTGCCAGGGATATTCTCTGTTTTTTGAGAATACTTCCAAGACACCTCTCTGTACCATGCAGTGAGCTTTGGCACTCACCCAAGAGTCCAGAATACTGCAACATGTGAATAGAAGAACATGGAATAGTTGTGTAAAATCTTACCATAACCATAGATATGTCCTCCTCTTCCATGTTGCAGTATTCCTTCCCTGCTTGTTCATATAATGGATATGTACATGTTCCCCACCTGGCTGACATCCCCCATCCCACCCTTTCCCCTTACTCTTGCCCTCTGACTTCAGCTTCATTGCCAAAAGAATGCAACTTCTCTAGCTTCCTTCCAGTTCCACCTCTAATTCTAACACTTTAGTCAATACCCATATGTTACTGCTAGGACACTTATCTATTTGATAAACTTTACTTTACACCTCTACTTTTATCTTGCACTTAAGCTACTTATGGCTCCTGCTTTTCTAACTTAACATTTTATCCAGTTTCCCATCTGTCTCTTCTCCTGCTACTATATTCCCTACTATGTCTAATCTTTGCTCTCTTTGTTGCTATACTCTCTACTTGTGGCTAACTTGCTCACAACTCAGCTGTATAAAGCAAAAAATGCAACCCCTACTTAAGTGTTCACCATTATGTAATGCCTCAGCCTAAAACTGTAAAAGATGTGTTCAGTCTGTCTTCTTCTTTCGGCTTTTCCCAGTTAGGGGTCGCTACAGCGGATCACCTGTCCGCTCATGACTGTCAGTGGAGTTTTACAGTGTCGAGTTGCCAGCCCGGTGCCCAACTTTCCACGGAAGGCACACACTCAGACCTAGGGCAAATTTAGAGTGCCCAATACACCTACAGCATGTCTTTGGGATGTGGTAGGAAACCGGAGCACCCGGATGAAACCCATGCGATCACAGGGAGGATGTGCAGACTCCACACACAAGGCACCCCACCAAGGATCGAACCAGAGAACCTCTTGCTGTGAGGTGACAATGCAAGAGGTTCTCTGGTTCGATCCTTGGCTGGTAAATGTTAAATATTAAGCTTCAGTGCTATGTCACTTATCAGTGTTAAGTTTGGTACCATCTATATAAATTTGCATTACGCTTGAATGCTATGTTACTAGTCAGTTAAGTTTAGTACTATATGTAAATCTGAATGATTCTGTATATACCGTATATTTTGCTTAAAATTTAACTGGAGCTTTTCTCCCTGGGCCTGTGCTAAAAATGGACATGCATCCAGTCTGACTTTTCCAGTCAACAAAGGTAAAATAATGGTCCCTTCTTGGATGGCACTGGACTAGCACAGTTTGTCCTGGGACTGGGGTTATGAGAAATATGGGCTTTAGTACTCTTGCAAGATTTTGTACAATTGTACTTTCTGGGTCTTAATGACACTATTGCCCTTAATAGGGTTGTGGAGTTGTCCTAAATACATGAAAACATTGAAAGTGCAAGGTTTGGTCTTTCGCATTTTTTCTTAATACATGCTGTAGCATAAGCAGCTTATACCAGTGTAGTAGCACTTGTGGTTTAAGACATCCAGAGGCTATTCATGGTGCTTTAGCATACTGAATTCTAGTCCTAGATGAGAGCTAATATTTAGTCCCTTTGGGCATAATTTAGTACATGCATTTTCAGTATATGTTCTCAAGTGTGCTTTAGCCCGTTGCTGGCTTATATGCCTTGATATTCATAGCTAATGAAGTTGTTGGCAAGTTTTTTTGTAGATGTTCTTCGTGTTTCACTGTTGCAGTCATTACATTTAGGGTAATCTGCTGGCAGGTTGCCCTCAGTCGGCCTGATTAACAAAGTCTTGGGTCCTGCATCAGTTGCTGTCCCTTCTTCCATGACGTCAGGGGTATAAAACATGCAGCTGACGCCATTACATCAGTCTTTCTTGCCGTGCAGTGCCCGAAGCAGAAGCAGTTCGCAAGTGCCGGTCGGCTGACTCCTGAAGTTTTCGTATTCAAGTTTCAGAACCAGTGTCTTCAAACTAAAGCTAAGTACCCCGTTGGGGAAACTTTTTCTTGCTCCTTACCGATGTCACTAAATAATTGCATTACTTGTGGGAAGCAAATACTTCATAAGGATTTTCATTTGTACTGTATTCCTTGCCTGGGCCCTGATCACAACATACCTTGCTGTCGGTTTTGTGCTAGATTTAACCAATGCACTATTAAGCGTCAGTATATTTTTGCTTCTAAATATTTTGGTCCAAGATTTAATTATCCTGAAATGTCTGTTAGCAATCCGACTACCGGAGTTCATAAAAAATGCAAATAAAAAGACAGACAGACCGTCTAGGTCCAAAACCGATGACGAAGCTTCTCCTAAGCCAGTCGCCTGTTCACCGGTACTCAGTGAGGCGCTTTCGCAGTCCCCGATACCCACTACTTTTGAGTCGCAGGCCTCTACCGAGACCCATTCAGAGTCCGGTATGCCACGAGATTCTCAGAGTATTGAACCCACGGATGTCTCTCCCTTAGAGGGCCGGAGCTGCTGAGCAAGCACCGGCTTCTGAGGGTGTTTTCAGGACTCAACATTTTTATATTAAACCGATGCCAGCAACAAAAAGGTCAAAAACATCTATGTCTAAAAAACCAACGTATGAGCCACGTGCTCAGGCCCCTATGAATAAAAAACAGATAATCAAAATGGCTGAGGATTTAATTACCTTGATCAGGGTTTCCCAACCCCCCCCCCCCTGCTAAGAGGCCTAGGCAAGGCACTGATTATGAATCTTCAGATCAGGTTTCCATTTCTTCTGATTCCTGTTCTGATCAGGAATTTTCTATTTCACCCTATGAGGATTCTGATGCAGAGGAATCCCATCCCATCTGCATCTCCTCCTAAGGATTACTCTCTTGGAGAGACTTTGCATACTTTTAGGGAACATTTTCACTGGGAGAGTCAGGACTTCTCTGAATCAAAAAAGGCTTAGGGATTTCCTTTTTCCTCAGCATAGGCCTTTGGCAATACCTCCTGTATTAGACATTGTTGTTGTGTTTTCGGAATCCAGCATGGCTCCTGATTCCCTGCCCCCGGCTCCCAGACAGATATTACAGGGTTCCTCACTCCCACAAATTTCTTTTCAAAAATCCTGCTGCTGATCCTGAGACTATTTCTCAGGGTCCCAAGGGTGTAAAGGCCTCTGCAGCCAAAAATCCAACCCCTTCTGATAGAGATTCCAGGGCGCTGGATAGATGGGGAATGAAGGTTTATACGTCTGCAACCTTGGCAATCAGGGCCTTAAACTGTGTCAGTTTCATATGCTTAAATATCAACAGCATGTTATGGGATTACTGAAACAGAAAATGATGTCTGATTGTGTGGAAAATAGAGTTACAGGAATTATTGCATTCAGCAGAACAGGTTGGAAAGCATACCTTGCAATGTGGTTTTGATTCCTTGGAGGCCTCTTGTAGGGCCGCCATTACTGGATCTGTGATTAGAAGGCATGACTGGCTCAAGGAGCAAAATTTGCCTGATCATGTTAAAGCTAAATTGTTGGATGCCCCTTTGCAGCATATGATACTCTGGTAATAAGGCAGAAGAGGTTTTAAAGAAAATGGAAGACAAAGCTAAATCTATGCAAACTGTAAAAGATTTCTTGCAAGTGTAGCCACCCAGGTTCAGTAGGCACTGGCCTACTAAAAATTGGTCCTTTCCTGTGTCCAACAGAGCCACTCAGGGCAAATCCAGGTGCTCAAAAGGCTCCAGATACCAGTCACAGGGTTCTTACCGGTCAAAGCAATGGGGTGCCTCCACCTCCAAATCTGGAGGAAACAAAGCACAAGCCTACAGTGAGCAGTCTCAATGACTTTCCTCTACCATCACCAAGCCCTTATCTTTTGGCAGCCCCCTTGGGGGGAAAACTAGCACTTCATGCTCAAAATTGGCAGTTAATTACCCAGGACAAGTGGGTATTAAACATAGTATCCCAGGGGTACAGATTTCATTTCCATACTTTGCCAATTCCAAACGGATGGTTGGATCAGCCACAAAACCTGTGGGCAGAGGCCCAGAAACAAGTCATGTCCCTCATGGATATGGGGGCTATTCACCTGGTGCCAGAAAAGGAAAAAGGGCAAGGTTTTCATTCGAGACTTTTCCTGGTACCCAGAAAAGACAATTCATGGCATTCAATACTGGACTTATCGATTCTGAGCACGTTCCTGGACATTCCAAAATTCAAAATTCTGACTTTACAACAGCTGCTGCCTATGCTAGGCAGGAATGCTTAGTTAGTAACTCTAGACTTTAAGAGGCATACCTGCATATCCCAATAAGGGAATCATGCAGAAGATACCTCTGCTTCAAAGCAGGTTTTTTTTGCATTACCAATTCTCTGCACTGCCCTTTGGCTTATCTACTGCACCCAGGTCCTTTACAAAGTGCCTGGCACCAGTAATTGCATTCTGCAGACAAAGAAGCATTCAGATTTATCCTTATCTGGATGATCGTCTCATTCAAGCAGAGGACAAGGAACACTCCAACATCTGGCGTTTGTAAAAAGGGTTCTAGCATTTCTAGGGTACACCATAAACAAAAAGAAATCACAACTGGTACCCTCTCAAATAATTACATTCCTGGGTGCAAGCTTGAATACAACTGCCCAGATGGCTTGCCTCACACCAGACAAAGGCAACTGACAACATACTTCAAACAAATGGCAACAAAAACCCAGTTATCTGCAAGACAAATTCTGCAGGCTTTGGGGTTCATGGCATCCTGCATCCTACTAATTCCATATGCGAGATTGCATATTAGTAAACTTAAATGGTACCTAAAAAGTTTATGGAGTCAACATTGTCACAGCCTGGAACCAATGATTCCTCTCATTCCCTGCCTACAACAGGAGTTTCTTTGGTGGGCAGAGACATGTCACCAAAACAAGGGACTGTCATTCACTCTACCCCTGCCACCCAAACCCTGACTACAGATGCATCAGACTATGCTTGGGGGGCCCACCTGGCAGGGAGATGCATTCAGGGCAAATGGAGCCCAAACCAAATGCATCTGCATATCAACTAGAAAGAGATGCTAGCTGTTCAGAATGCTCTGACAGCCTTCAAGGACTTACTTCATCCAGGACAACTACTGATAGACTGACACCACCACAGTTATGTGGTACATAAGCAGGGGGGTACACATTACTACCCCCATTGCAGACTAGCCATGGCTTTGTGGAACACAGCCTTGACTTACTAAATACATCTTCAAGCTCAGTTCCTGCCAGGAAAGCAAAATACTCTGGCAGACGACCTAAGCAGAAATCTTATGAACCCGCATGAATGGAAACTGGATCCACAAATCTTCAGCATGTTAACACAGAAATTGGGGAGCCCAGACATGGATCTATTTGTCTCCCCAAAATTATCAGTTGGACAAATTCTGCACAAGAACTCATCACAAAAAAGCATGGAAAGTGGAAGCTCTATCCTTCAGCTGGAAAAACCTCAGTCTATGCCTTTCCCCCTCTGCCTCTACTCTCCATGGTTTTACTAAAAGTCAGACAGGAAAAACCAAAAATTATCCTAATTGCTCCGGACTGGCCTCGCCAGCACTTGTACCCGCTTCTAAGGAATATGTCTCACCTTCCTCCGTGGTACTTGCCTCAAATACCTTATCTACTGTCTCAGCAGAACTATCAAATTCTGCACACTCAGCTCAAAACTCTGAATCTTGCAGCATGGCTAATCAATTAATTATTCAAACAACACCGCTCAGTAAATCTGTGATGGATGTCATTTTGGAAGCCAGAAGGCCTAGAACTAGAAAATCTTATGCTGATAAATGGAAGAGATTCTGTGCTTGGAACCAAGCACAAGGAATAGACGCAGCAAAGCCCGATATTCCTCAGATTTTACAATATTTGACGGAGATGCTTGACAAGGACCTATCTTTTACTTCAATAAAAATCCATGCCTCTGCCATCTCGGCTCATTACAACACAGAGCCTCCCCTGTTTTCTCATCCACTGCTTAAACAATGTCTTAGAGGGGCCAAAAATTTAAGGCCACCCAAAAGAGCACCAACTCCTGCATGGGACCTCAATTTTGTGCTGGAAAAACTCACCCTGCCTCCTTTTGAACCAGAAGCTACTGCAGATATAAAATTTCTATCTTGGAAAACAGCTTTCCTTTTGGCAGTCACTTCAGCAAGAAGGGTTTTAGAACTACAGGCTCTCATGGCAGTGGAGCCTTTTATTATATTTTACCCGGACAGGGTGTCCCTCTGGACCAATCCTTCTTTTATGCCTAAGGTGGTATTCAGTGTGGCTGTTTCCATTCCAGACTTTTCCTGGTACCCAGAAAAGACAAATCATGGCATCCAATTTTGGACTTATCTACTCTTAACACCTTTCTGAACATTCCAAAATTCAAGATGCTGACTCTTCACCAGACCATTCACCTGCCAACATTTTACCCAAATCTGCAGAACAAGGGGGAGCGGATTCTGCATTCATTGGATGTACACAGACAACTAAGATTCTATTTAAATAGGACCAAATCTCTAAGAAAGTGTGAGCAACTACTGGTAGCATTTGCTGCAGGGTCAAAGGGGAAGGCTATATCAAAGCAGACTATTTCTAAATGGATAAGCCACTGCATTCGTTTCTGCTATTTGCAGCATGGTAAACCTGTGCCCAAGGGGATCAGATCAGATTCCACCAGGGCTGCCTCTACTTCAGCAGCTTTTCTCAGAGGGGTCCCAACCAAAGACATTCTAGAAGCTGCTACTTGGAGCTCTGTTCATACCTTCACAAAGCATTATTTATCTCTCTTCTCCAATTCCAGGGCAGGCTTTGCCACTGCAGTCCTGCAGGGCCTTATAGCCGCTCCTAATGCTGTTTAGTTCCATCCTCCCATCCATAGCTTTGGGATTCTACCCAAATGTAATGACTGCAACAGTGAAACACGAAGAACATAGTACAGTTGTGTACACTTACCATAAATGTAGATGTTCGAGTATATTCACTGTTGCAGTCCAGGTTACCCACCCGCCATCCCTCTTTCTATACCTTTTTCTTTCCTTCACTATACTCAAAAGCCTTTGTGGTGTATTTGCTTTTAGTTGAAGGTAAAGTTTGTTTCTAAAATTGCAATTATATATTTACTGTTTATATATATATTTATATATTTTTTTTTTTTTTTTTTTTTTTGCTCCCCTTTGGGGGGCCCCCTGACATCTGGGGCAAGAAAAACTGAATAAAATGGCGTCGGCTGCATGTTTTATACCCCTGACGACCTGACGTCATGGAAGAGGAGACAGCAACTGACATAGGACCCAAGACTTTATTCTGGCCGACTGAGGACAACCTGCTAGCAGATTACCCCAAATGTAATGACTGCAACAGTGAATACACACAAACATCTATATTTATGGTAAGTGTACACTACTGTACTTTCCTTCGAGAGCCACTCAAGTCAAACCCAGACATTCCAAAGGCTCCAGGTTTCAGTCACAAGGGACTTTCAGAACAAAACAATGGGGTGCCGCCTCTTTCAGATCTGGAAACAAGAAGACACCTCCCTATGGTAAGCAATCTCAATGACTTCCCTTTACATTTACCAAGCACTTACCTTTTAGCTGCCCCTTTGGGGGAAAAACTGACTCTTCATGCAAGAAACTGGCAACTTATAACCCAGGGCAAATGGGTTTTAAATATAGTATCCCAGGGATACAGATTTCATTTCCACACATTGCTAATTCCAAACGGATGGCCAGACCTGCCCCCAAATCAGTGGCCAGAGGCCCAGAAACAAGTACTTTCCCTCATGAGCATGGAGGCTATTCAACCAATACCAGAAGAGGAAAAGGGACAATGTTTCCATTCCAGACTTTTCCTGGTACCCAGAAAAGACAAATCATGGTGTCCAATTTTGGACTTATCTACTCTTAACACCTTTCTGAACATTCCAAAATTAAAGATGCTGACTCTTCACCAGTTGCTTCCTATGCTAGGCAAAGATGCCTGGTTGGCAACTCTAGATTTAAGAATCATACCTGCATATCCCAATCAGGGAATCTTGCAAAAGATACCTCTGCTTCAAAGCAGGCTACTTGCATTACCAGTTCTTTGCACTGCCCTTTGGCTTATCTACTGCGCCCAGGGCCTTTACAATGTGCCTGGCTCCAGTAATTGCATTTTGCAGGCAAAGAAATATTCAAATATATCCATACCTGGAAGATTGTCTAATTCAGACAGAAAACAAGGACACTCTTCTAAACCATCTGGCATTTGTAAAAAGGGTTCTAACTTGTCTAGGGTACACTATAAATGAAAAGAAATCACAACTGGGTACCCTTTCAAAGGATTACATTCCTGGGTGCAAGCTTGAATACAACTGCCCAGATGGCTTGCCTCACACCAGACAAACAAAGGAAACTGACAACATACTTCAAACAAATGGCAACAAAAACCCAGTTATCTGCAAGACAAATTCTGCAGGCTTTGGGGTTCATGGCCTCCTGCATTCTTCTAATTCCATATGCAAGACTGCATATGAGGAAACTTCAGTGGTACTTAAAAAGTCTATGGAGTCAGCATTGTCACAGCCTGGAAACAATGAATGTTAAGTTGTGTATCTCGCCTTCATTCTTGCTGGTTGGGTTAGGAGCCGATCCTCAGCTCCGACTCAGCCATCTTCAAAAGCTCGAGAGATACTTACTGGTTCGAGGCCCCCCTATATCCCATGATGCCTGGCGCTAGATACCCAGATCTCATTTGCCGCTTCTGCTACCAGGTTGCGTTTACTGGCTCAGGTCGTATTTTTTCACTTTATTGATATATTTATAGAACTTTTTGTATATTATTATAGTTAGAATACTTAGTGTTCATACATAGTCGTAGTATTTGTTGGTGTTTAATCCCCCTTGAAAACTCGTTTTCCTCTTAGAGAGTTTTCCCCTCCCTCCCCCACCCCCGTTTTCCTTTTTAAGGTAGCCGTTTTTACTTAAAGGCTTATCCTTGTTTCCTTTTTTAAGGTAGAAAATTTTTTTCATTAGAAATTGTGGTAGTTTACCCTTTCTTCTATTATAGTGTGTATTTGTGCTGTTAGGGTGTGGTAACTTGTGTGGACTGTGTATGTTTTTTTTAGTTACCTACTTCCCTTTGTACTCTTTCTTTGTATTTTGATATTTCCTTTACAGGAATGTCTAAAGACACGAAAGTGTCTGGATTCAGAAGTGTTGACTCATGCTGTCAGAAAATGTCACTGACAGATGGTCACACTTCTTGTGTCTATTGCTTGGGCGCCCTACACCTGCAGAACTCTTGTTCGGTGTGCCATGCCTTTAGTCTGAGTCCTGCAGGAGCGTAGGAATAAGCTTATCCTTAGGGGTTTGCTTAATCCTGAAGGATCACACCAAGTCTGTCAGTGAAACCTTCCAAGCCATCGGCTCCCAGTTCGGAGCCGTCATCGGGTGTGGCATCTGCATCAACTTCGGTTCCGGCTGGAACTGAAGTACCTATCTCCCAGTCAGCCCCGACTCTGCTGTTGGAACCGTCAGGGAGTCGAAAACGCTCTAGATCGCCATCCTTAGTCGATACACTCAGTTCCGCGGTTGCCTTTGTTGCAGTTGGAGCGAAGTCATCGATCCCACTCTTCTCGGTCGTCTAGGCTATCTGACTATGATTTGGAGAGAGTGGTGAGCAGGCTTTTAAAATCACAGGCCCTGGCTAAAATGTTATCCAGCCCCCCTCATCAGGGTTCGGCTTCATCTGTCTCTGCAGTAGTTCCTCCTTCGACTTATTCCTTGAGCTCGGAGCCGGAGCTTGCTGGGACTGGGACCGTGAGACCATCAGCACCAATACCTACCCTTTTGGTTCCATCGTCTGCTCTGATCTCTTCCATGGTGCCGTCCTTGGAGGGATCTGGGTGCCGGGACTCCCTCAGCTCCGAGGGGGCGAGTGGCATCGGACCCTTGTCCGACCCCGTGCTCCCTCTCGGAGCTTCGGTGCAGGTGAGTTCGGCTCCTACATCGGCTTCGGAGCCATCTCTCTCAGTGCTGGGAAGGATTCCGGTCTCTTCGGAGCCGGAGCCTTCTCCGATATTGGGAAGAGGCACCTTTGAGGTCATGAGGAGTGTGCTGGCATCTGAGTCAGCCTCATCGGCTCCTCCCCCCCATGGTGCCTGCTCCTGTCTCTGCCCCTCCTCCAGACCCCAAGCATGGGGAACAAGCGCTCCAGGGTACCCCATTGGATGTATCTTTCTCTTCCGAGGCCTCCCCTGTTCATTCAGAGGAGCCCCCTCAAAAGAGGAAATGCAAGAGGAAGCATGTTGACTTCCCTGAGTCTGTCACTTCAGATACTGACTTGGAGGATTCGGAAGGGTCCCCGAGATCCCCCTCTGAGGATGTCTCTTTCTCAGACATCCTTGAGATACTTAGGCAGAGGGGGAACTGGACTACCCTTAATCCTTCAGAGGATGAGTCAGTATTCCTGGACGCGTTTGGTTCCTGACCCTCCACCTCCTGGGTGTCTCCGCCTTTCGATCCACTGATGTCTGTGGTGGCTCAGAAGGTGTGGTCAGCCCCAGACACCATGGAACCAACCGCCCGAAGACCCACAAAATTTATTACTGCACCACAAGACAAACAATTTCTGACTAAGGGTGTTCCCGTTGATGCCATGATGGTAGCAGCGGCCACAAAAAAGGAGTTGGCTGAAACTTCTTCGTCTGTCCATCCCCCTAATAAGGAATCTAGGACGATGGACAGATATGGGAAGCAGATGTTTGCATCAGCGACCTTCTTCATGAGGTCGCTGAACTATTTGTGCCACTTCACCCGCCTTCAAAGGGATCTCCTTAATGAGCTAGGAGATACCCTTCAAGATCCAACAGCTGCAGGGGTCCAGGCTAAGGTTACCTCCCAGCTGGCGACTCTTAATTCGGTAGTAAACACCTCCATGCGGCTCATCTCTTACGCAGCCGATGGTGCGAGTAGGGCCGCAGGCACAGGCGTGGCCTTGAGGAGGCATGTTTGGATGCGGTTATGTAACTTTGCGGAACCCTTCAGGGCATCTTTCATAAACAACCCCTTTGATGGTTCTGCTCTTTTTGGACCACAGGTGAAGGATACCCTTACCAGGTGTGTGCAGGAAGGCAAGACTCTCTCTGCTGTGGGAGTCCGTTTTTCCACTCCTTCAAGACCATATCCCAAGGGTCAGAAGAGTGGGAAGATGTGGTTCCGGAATCCCCAGGGAGCCTTGCCTGACACACGTGGAGAGCTCCCCTCCAGGGGTAGAGGAGGGAACAACAATAGATGCCGCCCTTGGGGCAGAGGGGGTCCGCAAAATCAGGGCCAAAGAGACTCTTTCTCCGACAAGCCCTTCCAGCATCCCTGAGGTGCTGCCCGGCTGTCCACCTTCGGAGGCAGCTGGAGGAATATTATCGCTGTACCCAAAAGCCTGGCAAAGTATAACACAAGACAGATGGATACTGTCTATCATATCCGAAGGCTACAAGATCCCCTTCCTTCGCACTCCCTACATTCCCACCAAATCCCTTCCAGATGTTCCACCCAATCTAAGGGATCAAGCAGTTCAAGAATTTCAAAACTGCTAAGAAAAAGAGCCATCCAGCCAGTTCCAGCAGACCAGCAAGGATCTGGAATTTACTCAAGGTTCTTTTTGGTACCAAAAAAGACAGGGGACTGGAGACCCATTCTGGATCTCAGCAGACTAAACAGGTCTGTTCAAAGAACGAAGTTCTGGATGGTCACGCTACAGTCCATTTTACCCTTTCTGGGTCAGGACAATTGGATGTGCTCCATAGATCTTCAGGACACGTACTACCATATCAAAATGGACAGACGCTCCAGAAGATTCCTCCGCTTCCGGCTGGGATCCAGTCATCATCAGTTCAGAGCTCTGCCCTTTAGTCTCACCACAGCCCCCAGGGTGTTCACCAAATGTTTGGCAGTAGTCACCGCTCACCTGAGACGGCAAGGATTCCAGGTGTTTCCATATTTAGACGACTGGCTTCTTACTGCTACCACCAGACATGCTGCGAGCCAGAGACTACACCATTCAAACTTGCTCCAAATTAGGCATCACAATAAATTTCGAAAAGTCTGCATTGTCGCCTTGTCAATCTATTACCTTTATAGGCGCAAACTTAAATACAAAGGACATGTCAGCGAGACTTCCATTAGACAGAGTGCTAGACATTCGCCGACATGTGCAGGTCTTATTAGGATGCAAAAAAATTCAGGCCAGATTCGTCCTAAAAACCTTTGGTCTCATGGCAGCGGCTATCATACTAGTTCCCCTTGCTCGTTTTCATATGAGAATTCTTCAGTGGATGCTGTTCACCCAGTGGTCTTTCCAGCAACTTCCAATGTCTCACAAGATAATGATCACACACACATGCAAAAACCAGCTTGCTTGGTGGATGGTTTCCCCATCAGTACCCCAGGGCAGACCATTTGTTCTTCCTCCTCCAGTGGCTACGGTGACCACGGATGCCTCCCTGATCGGGTGTGGGGGGGGGGGGCATTTTCAGGGCAGAACAGTCCAAGGCACCTGGCAGCCTCACGAGTACCATCTGCATGTCAATGTCTTGAAGATGAGGGCCGTGCTTTTGGTGTTGCAAGCTCTTCACAACTCTCTTCCCACTGGGACCATTGCAATTCAAACAGACAATATGTCGGTAGTGTGGTACATCAACAAGCAGGGCGGAACCAGGTCCCTACCCCCTGTGTCGAGAAGCACTCAGACTCTGGCAGTGGGCGATCTCTTCCCAACGGTTTCTGATAGCAGCGCACATCCCTGGGAAGTCCAACATTATAGCGGACAGGCTGAGCATAGCAATTCTCATACCTCACGAGGGGTCTCTCAATCAAACAGTGGCAGACCAAATCATCCGCAAATGGGGTCAGCCTTGCTGCAACCTTTTTGCCACCCCCTTCAACAGCAAGTGCAACAATTTCTTCTCTCCCCTCCCTCTTCCTGGACACTCCCCCAGAGATGCTCTAGTTCACGATTGGCCTCAAGGACTTCTTTATGCATTCCCTCCATTACCCCTGATGTCCAAATTGATACAGAAAGCTACCACCTTGGGATGCAAGATGATCCTCATTTCCCCTTACTGGCCTCAACAAATTTGGTTCCCATTCCTGCATCATTACCTTCTGGAGCAGCCCTGGACCCAGTTCCAGACGACCTGATCCATCAATCTGGTGGGCTGCACCAATCCCTTCTATCTCTCCAGCTCACTGCTTGGTTGCTTCACTTCTGACCTTAGCCAGGCTTCCGAACTTCTCCCACTCGGTGCGTGAAATCATCTTATCATTGCATAAGTCTACCACTAGAAAGACTTATGCTAGTTAGTGGAAACGTTTCTCTTTCTGGGCAGAGGCTAGGAATATAGATCCCTTTTCAGCCCCTGTGCACCATATTTTGGATTTTTTTAGCTGAACTTTTTCATGCTGGATCTTCTGCCACGATTAGAGTTCAGTTAGCTGCAATTTCCAACTTTCATACAGGTCTATCGGATACTAGTATTATGTCCCATAAGCTTTGTAAAGCTTTTCTCAAAAGGACTACTTTACTCAGGGCCCCCAGTGAAAGATCCCCCACCTCCGTGGGATCTAAATTTGATTTTAGCTTCCCTGATACTGCCTCCCTTTGAACCGGCAGCTTCTTGTTCCTTGAAGTTTCTTTCTTGGAAAACCCTTTTTCTGGTTGCAATTACTTCAGCCAGAAGAGTTTCTGAACTTCAGGCTCTTTGTGTTCGCCATCCTTATCTAGTTTTCCACAATGACAGAGTCTCTCTCAGGACTAATCCTTCCTTCCAAAAGTTTCTTCTGACAATAATTTGAATCAGTCTATTGATCTGCCTGTCTTTTTTCCAAATTATTCCAACAAGGCGGAAATAAAATTGCATCAGTTGGATGTTCACAGACAGTTACGCTTTTACTTGCATAGAACTAAGCAAATAAGAAAATCAGACCAGCTATTCCTGTCCTATGCTGAGCGTAAACAAGGTCTACCTGTGTCGAAAGTAACCTTATCTAGGTGGTTGACATCTATCATTACATTTATAGATCAGCTAAGGAATAAAGAGCTTCCTACTAAACCGAAAGGTCACTCCACTAGAGTTCTAGCTACTTCAGTGGCTTCTCAGGCAAGATTGCCAATGGAAACTATTTGTGCGGCAGCCACATGGGCCAATCCTCATACCTTTATTTCACATTATAAGCTGGACTTGGCCTCCAGGAGCAGAGCTGATTTTGGTTCCACTGTTCTGAAGAGTCTGTTCCGATGAGCCACCCAGGATTGAGGTGCTAGGGACGCTGTCCCAACCAGCAAGAATGAAGGTGAGATAGACAACTTAACATTAAGAAGTTATGTACCTACCATAACGCCTTCTTTCTTGCGTCCCACCCTCCATCCCCCTATCCTAGTAGACCGAGAAGAGTTCCTTGTGTTTTTCTCACTGGCTGAGTCTTTTCTGGCTATTCCTTCTGACTAGTCTCTCCAGTAGGATTTATGCATTCTAGGACAGGATTCCTGTATTGTTATTATTATTATGTCTGCAGTTAAACTTACCAAACGAGATCTGGGTATCTAGTGCCAGGCATCATGGGATATAGGGGGGCCTTTAGCCAGTAAGTAGCTCTCGAGCTTTTGAAGATGGCCGAGACGGAGCCGAGGATCGGCTCCGAACCCAACCAGCAAGAAAGGAGAGAAGACGACAACTAACATGGGACATTATTGTAGGTACATAACTTCTTATTCCTATCATACCTTGCCTGCAACTAGAGTTCCTATGGTGGGCAGAGGCCAGCCACCAAAACAAGGGACTGCCATTCACACCACCCCCTACCGCCCAAACCCTAACTACAGACGCATCAGACTATGCTTGGGGGGCACATCTGGCAGGGAAGTACATTCAGGGCAAATGGAGCCCAAATAATATGCACCTTCATATCAATCAAAAAGAAATACTAGCTGTACAGAATGCACTTGACAGCCTTCAAGGACTACCTTCATCCAGGACAATTAATGATACAGACAACACCACGGTTATATGGTACATAAACAAGCAGGGGGGGTACACATTCCTACCCCCTTTGCAGACTAGCCATGGCATTATGGAACATGGCTGTGACCTATCAAGTACAACCTCAATTCCTGCCAGGAAAGCTGAATACTCTGGCAGATGAACTAAGCAGCAATCTCATGGACCCACACAAATGGAAACTGGAACCATGGATTTTCAACATGTTGACACGCAAATGGGGGAACCCAGACATAGTTCTGGGGTGAGGCAAAAAGATCTATCAGTTGGACAATTTTTGCACAAAAATTCATCACAAAAAAGCCTGGAAAGTGGATGCTCTATCCTTCAGCTGGAAAAAACTATCAGTCTATGCCTTTCCCCCTCTGCCTCTGCTCTCCAAAGTTCTACTAAAAGTCAAACGGGACAAACCAAAAATGATTTTGATTGCTCCAGATTGGCCTTGGCAACACTGGTACCCACTCCTGTGCAGTGTGTCACGCCTTCCACCATGGCACCTGCCTCAGACACCTTAGTTACTGTCTCAGCAGAACAACCAAATTCTGTACACACTGCTCCAAATTTTGAATCTTGCAGCGTGGCTAATC
This sequence comes from Protopterus annectens, assembly GCF_019279795.1. NCBI lineage: Eukaryota > Metazoa > Chordata > Ceratodontiformes > Protopteridae > Protopterus > Protopterus annectens. Next base: position 831,100,939 of record NC_056734.1, read on the forward strand.
ACTTAATTCACCCTTAGCATACCTCAGCAAACCTGTGGTGGATGTCATTTTGGAGGCGAGAAGGCCTAGTACTAGAAAATATTATGCTGACAAATGGAAAAGATTCTGTGCCTGGAATCAATCTCAAGGGATAAGTACAGCAGTGCCCAACATTCCTCAGATTTTGCAATACTTAACTGAGATGCTTCACAAAGGCCTGCCCCTTTCTTCCATAAAAATCCATGCCTCAGCCATTTCAGCTCATTACAACACAGAACCTCCCCTCTTCTCTCATCCTCTGCTAAAGCAGTGTCTCAGAGGGGCCAAAAACTTAAGACCACCCAGGAGAGCTCCACCCCCTGCCTGGGACCTCAAATTTGTATTGGAGAAACTCACTCTCCCTCCTTTTGAGCCAGCTGCTACTGCAGACTTAAAATTTCTCTCCTGGAAAACAGCTTTCCTTTTAGCAGTCACTTCAGCTAGAAGGATTTCTGAATTACAGGCTCTTATGGCAGTGGAGCCTTTCATCATTTTCCATGCGGACAGGGTATCTCTCAGGGCCAATCCATCCTTCATGCTTAAGGTGGTATCCAGTGTGGCTCTTAATCAGACCATTCATTTGCCAACTTTCTTTCCCAATCCACAGAACAAGGGGGAGTGGATTCTGCATTCATTGGATGTACACAGACAACTTAGATTTTACTTAAACATGACAAAATCTCTAAGAAAATCTGAACTGCTGGTAGCATTTGCTGCAGGGGCAGAGGGAAAGGCTATTTCAAAGCAAACCATTTCCAAATGGATAAGCCATTGTGTTCGTTTCTGCTATATGCACCATGGATAAACTATCCCCCAGGGGATCAGATCCCATTCCACCAGGGCTGCATCTACTTCAACAGCCTTTCTCAGAGGTGTTCCTTCCAGGGACGTTCTAGAAGCTGCTACCCGGAGCTCAGTTCATACATTCACCAAACATTACCATTTACCACTTTTCTCTAAATCCAGAGCTAGCTTTGCCACTGCTGTCCTGTAGGGCCTTATAGCTGGTCCTAATGTTGTATAATTCCCTCCACCCAACCATAGCTTTGGGAATCTACTCAAATGTAATAACTGCAACAGTGAAACACGAAGAACATAGTACAGATGTTCTTCGTGTTTCACTGTTGCAGTCATTACATTTGGGTAATCTGCTGGCTGGTTGCCCTCAGTCGGCCTGAATTCCAAAGTCTTAGGTCCTGCGTCGGTTGATGCCTTCTCATCCATGATGTCAGGTGGTCAGGGGTATAAAACATGCAGCCGACGCCATTTCCTTTAGTCTTTCTTGCCGCGCGGTGCCTGAAGCAAAAGCATTTTGCAAGTGCCGGTCGGCCGACTACTGAAATATTCGAGTTTGAGTTTGAACCAAAGTCTTCACTAAAGCTAATTACCCCATTGGGGAAACTTTTTTCTTGTTTTTTACCGATGTCAGAAAAAGTTAATAATTGTATTACTTGTGGAAAGCAAATACCTCATAAGGATTTCCATTTATACTGTATTCCTTGCCTAGGCCCTGATCACAACGTGCCTGGCTGTCGGTTTTGTGCTAGAGTTAACCAACGCACTATTAAGTGTCGGTATATTTTTGCATCAAAGTATTTTGGAAACATTTAACTACCCAGAAATGTCATCGGATAGTAATCCGACTACCGGAGTACATAAAAAATGCAAAGAAAAGGACAGAGAAAGGCAATTGAGATCCAAAACCGACGAAGCTTCTCCTAAGCCAGTCACTGGTACTCACTGAGGTGCTTTCGCAGCCCCTGATACCAGCTACCTTAGAGTCGCAGGCCTCTACAGACACCTATGTGGAGTCGGCATGCCGCAAGATACTCAAGGTGTTGGACCGACGGCTATATCTCCCTCGGATGGGTCCGGAGCCGCTGATCAGGCACCGGCTAATGAGAGTGTATTCAGACCTCAACATTTGTATATCAAACCGACGAAAGCTGCAAAACCAAAGACAAAAGCAACTTCTAAAACTAAAAAAACGACATATGAGCCACGTGCACAGGCCTCTATGCCTAAAAAACAGATCAAAATGGCTGAAGACCTTATTACCTTGATCAGGGGTGTACCCATCCCCCTCCCGATAAGAGGCCTAGGCAAGACACTGATTATGAATCTTCAGATCAGATCAGGAATTATCTATACCTCCCTATGAGGATTCTGATGCTGAGAAGTCTATTCCATCTGCATCTCCTCCTGAGGATTATTCATTTGGAGAAGCCTTGCATACTTTGAGGGAGCATTTTCACTGGGAGAGTCAAGACTTCTCAGAATCAAAAAAGAGGCTCAGGGATTTCCTTCTTCCTCAGCACAGGCCTTTTGCCATTCCCCCTGTTTTAGACATTGTGGATGATGTGTTTTCAGAGTCAAGCTTGACCTCTGACTCCTTACCTCCGGCTCCCAGTAAGCCTGACCGATATTACAGGGTCCCTGACTCGCATACATTTTTTATTTATAAACCCTGCTTGCTGATCCTGAAACTATTTCACAGGGTCCAAAGGGAGTTAAGGCCTCAACAGCAAAAAATCCTACCCCCTCTGACAGAGATTCAAGGGCACTGGACAGATGGGGAAAAAAGGTTTATACATCTGCAACCTTGGCAATCAGGGCCTTAAACTGTCAATTTCATATGCTTAAGTACCAACAACATGTTATGGGATTGCTGAAACAAAAAATGATGATGATTTCAGAATGTGCAGAAAATAAAGAATTGCAGGAATTAGTGCATGCAGCTGAACAAGTTGGAAAGCATACTTTGCAATGTGGTTTTGATTCCTCAGAGGCCTCCTGCAGGGCTACAGTTACTGGATCTATGATTAGGAGGCATGCCTGGTTAAAGGAACAGAATTTGCCTGATCATGTTAAAGCTAAATTGCTAGATGCACCTTTACAGCATGATTCTCTGTTTGGTATTAAGGCAGAAGAGGTTTTAAAGAAAATGCAAGATAAAGCTAAGTCTATGCAAACTGTTAAAGACTTCTTACAAGTGCAGTCACCAACATTCAGTAGACACTGGGCTACAAAAAACTGGCCCTTTCTTGTCTCAGACAGAGCTCAAAGGGGCAAATCCAGACGCCCTAAGGGTTCCAGATACCAGGCGCAAGAGTCATACAAGGTCAAAGCAATGGGGCGCTTCCACCTCCAAATCTGGAGGAGATAAAGCGCAAACCTACAGAAAACAATCCCAATGACTTCCCTCTGCCTACACCAAGCACTTATCTTTTGGCAGCACCCATAGGGGGAAAATTAGCACTTTTTGCTCAAAATTGGCAGTTAACCCAGGACAAGTGGGTACTAAACATCATATCACAGGGATACAGATTTCATTTCCACACACTGCCAATGGCAAATGGTTGGCCAGATCTGCCAAAAAATCAATGGGCAAAGGCACAGAAACAGGTTACGTCCCTCATGGATAATGGAGGCCATTCAGACAGTATCAGAACAGGAAGAAGGACAAGGTTTTTACTCGACTGTTTTTGGTACCCAGAAAGGTCAAGGCCTGGCGGCCAATATTGGATTTATCAATTTTGAACACATACTGGACATTCCAAAATTCAAAATGCTGACTTTGCAGCAGCTTCTGCCCATGCTGGGCAAGAGTGCTTGGCTGGTGACTTTAGACCTAAAAGAGCCATACCTGCATGTCCCAATAAGACAGTTGTGCAGAAGATACCTCAGATTCAAGGCTGGCTTAATGCATTTACCAGTTCTCTGCACTGCCCTTTGGCTTATCTACTGCGCCCAGGGTCTTTACAAAGTGCCTGGCACTAGTAATTGCATTTTTCAGACAAAAAAGTATACAAATATATCCTTACTTGGACGAGACTCTCATTCAAGCAGAGAACAAGGAGACACTTCTTGGACAACTGTTTGTGAAAAGGCTGCTATCATGTCTAGGGTACACAATAAACGAAAAGAAATCACAACTGGTATCCTCTCAAAAGATAACATTCCTGAGTGCAAGCTTGAATACAATTGCCCAGATGGCTTACCTCACGCCAGACAAAGGCAACTGACTACTAACTTCAAACTGATGGCAACCAAAATCCAGTTATCTGCAAGACAAATTCTGCAGGCTCTGGGCTTCATGGTGTCCTGCATCCTACTGATTCCATATGCAAGACTGCATTTGAGGAAACGTCAATGGTACCTAAAAAGTTTGAGTCAACATTCTCAGTCCGGAAGCAATGATTCCTCTCATTCCCTGCCTACAACAGGAGTTTCTATGGTGGGCAAAGGCATGTCACCAAAATATGGGACTGGCCTTCACACTCCCCCATGCCAGCCAAACCTTAACAGACTCATCGGATTATGCCTGGGGGGCCCACATGGCAGGAAGATGCATTCAGGGCATATGGACCCCAAAACAAATGCATCTACATATCAACCAGAAAGAGATGCTAGCTGTTCAAAATGCCTTAACAGCCTTCAAGGACTTACTTCATCTAGGACAACTACTGATAAATACGGACAACACCACAGTCATGTGGTATATAAACAAGTAAGGGGGCACACACTCATACCCCCTTTGCAGATTAGCCATGGCACTGTGGGACACAGCGTTGACCTACCAAATACATCTTCAAGCTCAATTCCTGCTAGGAAAACAAAATACACTGGCAGACGAGTTAAGCAGAAACCTTATGGATCCTCACGAGTGGAAACTAAATCCACAAGTCGTCAGCATGATAACAGAGAAATGGGGGAGCCCAGACATAGATCTATTTGCCTCTCCTCAAAATTATCAATTGAAAAGATTCTGCACAAGGACTTAACACAGACAAGCATGGAAAGTGGACGCCCTATCCTTCAGTTGGAAAAACCTATCAGTTTACGCCTTTCCTCCTCTACCTCTTCTCCCCAAGGTCCTCCTAAAAGTCAGACAAGAGAAACCAAAGATGATACTAATTGCCCCAGACTGGCCCCGCCAGTACTGGTACCCAATCCTAAGGAACTTGTCTCAATACCCAGCTTGGACCTTACCTCAAGGACCTCATCTACTGTCGCAACAAAACAATCAGATCCTGCACAATCAACTACAGACACTAAACTTGGCAGCATGGCTGATCATGTAGTTATACAAACAACACCTCTCAGTAAAGCTGTGATGGATGTCATTTTGGAAGCCAGAAGGCCTAGTACTAGAAAATCTTATGGTGACAAATGGAAGAGATTCTGTGCTTGGAATCAAGCACAAGGAACTGATACAGCAGAACCAAATATTCCTCCGATATTACAATACTTAACTGAGATGCTTGACAAAGGCCTGTCTTTCTCATCAATTAAAATCCATGCCTCTGCCATTTCGGCTCATTACAATACAGAGCCACCAATCTTCTCTAATCCTTTACTAAAGCAGTATCTTAGAGGAGCCAAAAATTTAAGGCCTCCTAGAAGATCACTATTACCTGCATGGGACCTCAATTATGTGTTGGAAAAGCTCACCCTGCATCCATTTGAACCAGCTGCTACCGCTGATATAAAGTTCTTATGGAAAACAGCTCTGCTACTAGCAATTACTTCAGCAAGAAGAGTATCAGAGCTGCAGGCCCTCAAGGCTGTAGAGCCTTTTATCATATTTTACCCAGACAGGGTGTCTCTGAAGACAAATCCTACTTTAATGCCTAAGGTGGTTTCCAGTGTGACTCTTAACCAAACATTTCATCTCCCAACCTTTTATCCAAATCCGCAGAACAAGGGGGAGAGAATTATGCATTCCTTGGACGTACACAGGCAGCTAAGATTCTACTTGATCAGTACTAAAGTTCTAAGAAAAACTGAGCAATTACTAGTGTCATATGCTGCAGGATCAGAAGGAAAGGCTATTACAAAGCAGACAATTTCAAAGTGGATAAGCCACTGCATCCGTTTCTGCTACTTACACCATGGTAAACCTGTGCCCAAGGGCATTAGGGCTCATTCCACCAGAGCTGCAGCTACTTCAGCAGCCTTTCTCAGAGGAGTACCAACCAAAGACATTCTAGAGGCTGCTACTTGGAGCTCTATTCACACCTTTACAAAGCATTATCATTTGCCTCTGTACTCTAAGTCCAGGGCAGGCTTTGCCACTGCAGTGCTGCAGGGCCTTATAGCCACACCTAATGCTGTTTAGCTCCAGCCTCCCAACCATAGCTTTGGGATTCTGCCCAAATGTAATGACTGCAACAGTGAAACACGAAGAACCTAGTACAGTTGTGTACACTTAACATAAATGTAGATGTTCGAGTGTATTCACTGTTGCAGTCCAGGTTACCCTCCCGCCATCCCCCTGTCATTCTGGAGTTTCTTTCCTTCTCTATCTTCTACAACCTATGTGGTGTATTTGCTTGTAGATGAAGGAAAAGTTTATTTTGATGCATGTATATATATATATATATATATTTGCTACCTTTTTGGGGGCACCTGACATCGGGGGCAAGAAAAACTAAAGAAAATGGCGTCGGCTGCATGTTTTATACCCCTGAAGACCTGACATCATGGAAGAGAAGACAGCAACCGACGCAGGACCCAAGACTTTGGAATTCAGGCCGACTGAGGGCAACCTGCCAGCAGATTACCCAAATGTAATGATTGCAACAGTGAATACACTCGAACATCTACATTTATGGTAAGTGTACACAACTGTCCTTTGCGTACACTTACCCTAAATGTAGATGTTCGAGTGTATTCACTGTTGCAGTCCTGGTTACCCTCCCTCCAGCCCCCCTATTGTTTCTCTGGCTATACCTCTACTTTCTTTCACTGTGCTTAAAAGCCCTTTTGGTGTATCTGCATTTCGGATTGGAAGTATATTTTTTGTGTTTAATTTTATTTGCTCCCCATTTGGGAGGCACCTGACATCTGGGGCAAGAAAAACTGATGTAATGGCGTCTGCTGCATGTTTTATACTCCTGCCTTCATGGAAGAAGGGACAGCAACCAACTCAGGACCCAAGGCTTTGTTAATCAGGCCAACTGAGGGCAACCTTCCAGCAGATTACCCCAAATGCAATGACTGCAACAGTGAATACACTCTAACATCTACATTTATGGTAAGTGTACACAACTGTACTTTTGGCTTGGTGCCTTAGCTCCTCTGAAAGAGCTTGCTGTAACCACCTTTAACCCAGGAACTGAAATGATGGATCCTGCTGTTGCAGATGTTCATGTTGCACTGTTGCAGTCATCACATTTGGGCTATCCCTGCCAGAGTAGCCCTCGGCCGGCCCGAATACCAGAGGCTTAGTATTTCTACATCAGTTGCTGTCGCTTCAGGACTGACATCAGGTCGTCAGTTGTATAAAGTAAGGTAGCCGATGCCATTGCACCAGTCTTTCTTGCCGTGGAGCCCAAAGCAGAAGCAGTTCACATGAGTGCAAGTTGGCCGCTACCTGAATTTCTTCTAACAAATTGAAGCTGAAGTCTTCTAAAGCTAAGTACCCTGTTGGGGATCCTTTTTTCTTGCACTAACCGATGTCAGAAAAAGTTAATTGTCTCGCCTGTGGAAAGCAAATACCACACCAAGAATTTAATTCTTAAGTCAATAGCTTAGGCCCAGATCACAACGTCCCCCGCTGTTGCTTCTGTGCTTTGTTCAACGCCAGAAGTATCTGTCATCAGGACCTTGTAGCTAGATATTTTTGCTTACAGTCCTCTAACTCCGATATGGCTTCAGTAAGCCATCCGACAGCAGATCTTCTGAAAAAATGTAAAGATAGACCGTGCAGGTCCAAACGTTCCAACGGCGCTCTCGTTAAGCTAGTTGTCAGATGTTCTTCATGTTTCACTGTTGCAGTCATCACATTTGGGTTATCTGCTTGCAGTAGCCCTCAGTCGGCCTGATTATCAAAGTCTTGGGTCCTGCATTGGTTGCTGTCTCTGACGTCAGGTAGTCAGAGGTATAAAGCATGCAGCCGACGCCATTACATCAGTCTTTCTTGCCGTGCGGTGCCCGAAACAGAAGCAGTTTGCAAGTGCCGGTTGGCCGACTCCTGAAATTTTCATTTTTGAGTTTCAGATCCGAAGTCTTTACTAAGCTAAGTATCCCGTTGGGGATCCTTTTTCTTCCTTTAAAACAATGTCAGTAAAAGTTAATTGTATTTATTGTGGAAAGCAAATACCTCATAAAGATGTTCATTCGTACTGCATTCCTTGCTTAGGCCCTGACTACGATGTACCTTGGGTTTTGTGCCTTATTCAAACTTCGTACTATTCGTTGTTTCTTCATTTACACATCTAAATATTTTGTTACTCTGTTCAATTATCCAGAAATGGCTTCGGTAAGCCACCCGACTACTGACATTCCAAAAAAACGCAAAGATAAAGACAGACCGCATAGGTTCAAAGCTGCCAACGATGCTTCTCCTAAGCTAGTCACCAGTTCGCCGGTACTCTGGCGCTTTCACAGCCCCTGATACCCGCTACTTCAGATTCGCAGGCCTCTACTGAGACCCATTTGGAGTCCAGTATGCCGCGAGATGCTGCTTCGACTGTGGAACCTGCGGATGTCTCTACCTTGGATATGTCCGGAGCCGCTGTGCAAGCACTGGCTTCTGAGGGTGTATTCAGGCCTACTGACTTGCATATTAAACCGACCCCATCTTCTTCAAGGCGTAAAACTCGATCCATGCCTAGAAAACCAATGCCCAGACTGCATGGTCAGGCCCCTGTGCCTAGAAAACAAATGATAATGGCTGAAGACCTTATTACTCTAATCAGGGGAAGCTACCCTTCCCAGAACTAGGACTGATTTTCCTTCTGATCAGGATTCTGAAATTTCTGATGTTCTTCGTGTTTCACTGTTGTAGTCATTACATTTGGGTAATCTGCTGGCAGGTTGCCCTCAGTCGGCTTGAATAACAAAGTCTTGGGTCCCGCGTAGGTTGCTGTCTCCTCTTCCATGACGTCAGGTCATCAGGGGTATAAAACATTCAGCTGACGCCATTTTATTCTGTCTTTCTTGCTGTGCGGTGCCTGAAGCAGAAGCAGTTCGAAAGTGCTGGTCGGCCGACTCCTGAAATTTTCGTATTCGAGTTTCAGAACTGAAGTCTACAAACTAAACATAAGTACCCCATTGGGGAAACTTTTTCTTGCTCCTTACCGATGTCAGTAAAAGTTAATAATTGCATTACTTGTGGGAAGCAACTACCTCATAAGGATTTTCAGTTGTACTGTATTCCTTGCCTAGGCCCTGATCACAACATGCCTTGCTGTTGGTTTTGTGCTAGATTTAACCAACGCACTATTAAGCGTCTGTATATTTTTGCTTCTAAATATTTTGGTTCAAGATTTAATTATCCTGAAATGTCATCGGTTAGCAAGCAGACTGCCGGAGTTCATAAAAAAACGCAAAGAAAAAGACAGATCGTCGAGGTCCAAAACTGATGACGAAGCTTCTCCTAAGCCAGTTGCCTGTTTACCAGTACTCAGTGAGGCTTACCAGTACTCAGTGAGGCGCTTTCACAGCCCCCGCTACTTTTGAGTCACAGGCCTCTACCGAGACCCATTCGGAGTCCGGTATGCCGCGAGATTCTCAGAGTATTGAACCCGCGGATGTCTCTCCCTTGGATGGGTCCGGAGCTGCTGAGCAGGCACCTGCTTCTGAGGGTGTTTTCAGGCCTCAACATTTTTATATTAAACCGGCAGCAACAAAAACAAGGTCAAAAACAACTTCTATGTCTAAAAAAATGACGCATGAGCAACGTGCTCAGGCCGCTATGCCTAAAAAACAGATGATCAAAATGGCTGAGGATTTAATTACTTTGATCAGGGGTTCCCAACCCCACCTGCTAAGAGGTCTAGGCAAGGCACTGATTATGAATCTTCAGATCAGGTTTCCATTTCTTCTGATTCCTCTTGTGATCAGGAATTTTCTATTCCACCCTATGAGGATTCTGATGCAGAGGAATCCATCCCATCTGCATCTCCTCCTGAGGATTACTCTTTTGGAGAGACTTTGCATACTTTAAGGGAACATTTTCACTGGGAGAGTCAGGGCTTCTCTGAATCAAAAAAGAGGCTTAGGGATTATTTTCTTCCTCAGCATAGGCCTTTGGCAATACCTCTCCTGTATTAGACATTGTTGATGTGTTCTCAGAATCGAGCATGGCTCCTGATTCCCTGCCTTCGCATTCTAGTAAGCCAGACAGATATTACAGGGTTCCTGACTCCCACAAATTTCTTTTCAAAAATCCTGCTGCTGAGACTATTTCTCAGGGTCCCAAGGGTGTAAAGGCCTCTACAGCCAAAAATCCTCCCCCTTCTGATAGAGATTCCAGGGCGCTGGATAGATGGGGTAAGAAGGTTTATACATTTGCAACCTTGGCAATCAGGGCTTTAAACTGCCAGTTTCATATGCTTAAATATCAACAGCATGTTATGGGCTTAATGAAACAGAAAATAATGTTGATTTCATATTGTACGGAAAATAGTTACAGGAATTATTGCATTCAGCAGAACAGGTTGGAAAGCATACTTTGCAATGTGGTTTTGATTCCTTGGAGGCCTCTTGTAGGGCCGCCGTTGCTGGATCTGTGATTAGAAGGCATGCCTGGCTCTAGGAGCAAAATCTGCCTGATCATGTTAAAGCTAGATTGTTGGATGCCCCTTTGCAGCATGATACTCTGTTTGGTAATAAGGCAGAAGAGGTTTTAAAGAAAAAGGAAGACAAAGCTAAATCTATGCAAACTGTAAAAGATTTCTTGCAAGTGCCGCCACCCAGGTTCAGTAGGCCCTGGCCTACTAAAAATTGGTCCTTTCCTGTGTCCAACCGAGCCACTCAGGGCAAATCCAGTCGCTCAGAAGGCTCCAGATACCAATCACAGGGTTCTCACAGATCAAACCAATGGGGTGCCTCCACCTCCAAATATGGAGGAAACAGCACAACCCTACAGTAAGCAGTCTCAATGACTTTCCTCTACCATCACCAAGCACTTATCTTTTGGCAGCCCCCTTGGGGGGAAAACTAGCACTTCATGCTCAAAATTGGCAGTTAATTACCCAGGACAAGTGGGTATTAAACATAGTATCCCAGGGGTACAGATTTCATTTCCATACTTTGCCAATTCCAAACGGATGGCCGGATCTACCACAAAACCAGTGGGCAGAGGCCCAGAAACAAGTCACATCCCTCATCGATATGGGGGCTATTCAGCGGGTACCAGAAAAGGAAAAAGGACAAGGTTTTTATTCAAGACTTTTCCTTGTACCCAGAAAAGACAATTCATGGCGTCCAATACTGGATTTATCGATGTTCTTCGTGTTTCACTCTTGCAGTCATTACATTTGGGTAATCTGCTGGCAGGTTGCCCTCTGTTGGCATGAATTCCAATGTCTTGGGTCCTGCGTCAGTTGCTGTCTCTTCTTCCATGACGTCAGGTTGTCAGGAGTATAAAACATGCAGCCAACGCCATTTTCTGTAGTCTTTCTTGCCGTGCGGTGCCCGAAGCATAAGCATTTCGCAAGTGCCGGTTGGCCAACTACTGAAATATTCGAGTTTGAGTTTCAGAACCGAAGTCTTCACTAAAGCTAAGTACCCCATTGGGGAAACTTTTTTTCTTGCTCCATACCAATGTCAGAAAAAGTGAATTGTATTACTTGTGGGAAGCAAATACCTCATAAGGATTTCCATTTATACTGTTTTCCTTGCCTAGGCCCTGATCACAACGTGCCTGGCTGTCGGTTTTGTGCTAGATTTAACCAAAGCACTATTAAGCGTCGGTATATCTTTGCCTCTAAGTATTTGGAAACAGATTTAATTACCCAGAAATGTCATCGGATAGCAATCCGACTACCGGAGTACACAAAAAATGCAAAGAAAAGGACAGAGAAAGCAGTCGAGATCCAAAACTGACGAAGCTTCTCAGCCAGTCGCTGTTTCGCCGGTACTCAGTGGGGCACTTTCACAGCCCCTGATACCCGCTACCTTCGAGTTGCAGGCCTCTGCCGACACCCATGTGGAGTACGGCATGCCACAAGATACTCAAGGTATTGGACCGACGGATGTATCTCCCTCGGATGAGTCCGGAGCCGCTGAGCAAGCACCGGCAGCTGAGGGTGTATTCAGACCTCAACGTTTGTATATCAAACCAACGACAGCTGCAAAACCAAAGACAAAAGCAACTTCTAAATCTAAAAAACTGATGCATGAGCCACGTGCACAGGTCTCTATGCCTAAAAAACAGATGATCAAAATGGCTGAAGACCTTATTACCTTGATCAGGGGTGCCCATCCCCCTCCAGATAAGCGGCCTAGGCAAGACACTGATTATGAATCTTCAGGTCAGGTTTCTATTTCCTCTGATTCCTCTTCTGATCAGGAATTATCTATACCTCCCTATGAGGATTCTGATGCAGAGGAGTCTATGCCATCTGCATCACCTCCGGAGGAATATTCGTTTGGAGAAACCCTGCATACTTTGAGGAAGCATTTTCACTGGGAGAGTCAAGATTTCTCAGAATCAAAAAAGAGGCTCAGGGATTTCCTTCTCCCTCAGCACAGGCCTTTAGCCATTCCCCCTGTTTTAAACTTTGTGGATGGTGTGTTTTCTGAGTCAAGCTTGACCCCTGACTCCTTACCTCCGGCTCCCAGTAAGCCTGACAGATATTACACGGTCCCTGACTCACATAAATTTTTATTTAGAAACCCTGCTGCTGATCCTGAAAATATTTCACAGGGTCCAAAGGGAGTTAAGGCCTCAACAGCAAAAAATCCTACCCCCTCTGACAGAGATTCAAGGGCACTGGACAGATGGGGAAAAAAGGTTTATATATCTGCAACCTTGGCACTCAGGGCCTTAAACTGTCAATTTCATATGCTTAAGTATCAACAACATGTTACGGGATTGCTGGCACAGAAAATTATGTTGATTTCTGAATTTGAAGAAAATAAAGAATTGCAGGAATTATTGCATGCAGCTGAACAGGTTGGAAAGCATACTTTGCAATTTGGTTTTGATTCCTTAGAGGCCTCCTGCAGGGCCACAGTTACTGGATCTGTGATTGAGGCATGCCTGGCTAAAAGAGCAAAATTTACCTGATCATGTTAAAGCTAAATTGCTAGATGCACCTTTACAGCATGATACTCTGGTATTAAGGCAGAAGAGGTTTTAAAGAAAATGGAAGACAAAGCTAAGTCTATGCAAGCTGTTAAAGACTTCTTACAAGTGCAGCCACCAAGATTCAGTAGACACTGACCTACAAAAAATTGGTCCTTTCCTGTGTCACAGCTCAAAGGGGCAAATCCAGACGCCCTAAGGGTTCCAGATACCAGGCACAAGATTCATACAGGTCAAAGCAGTGGGGCGCTTCTACCTCCAAATCTGGAGGAGATGAAGCGCAAACCTACAGAAAACAGTCCCAGTGACTTCCCTCTGCCTACACCAAGCACTTATCTTTTTGGCAGCACCCTTAGGGGGAAAATTAGCACTTTTTGCTCAAAATTGGCAGTTAACCCAGGACAGGTGGGTACTAGACATAGTATCATAGGGATACAGATTCCATTTCCGCACTCTGCCAATGGCAAATGGTTGGCCAGATCTGCCAAAACAATGGGCAGAGGCACAGAAACAGGTTACGCCCCTCATGGATATGGGGGCCATTCAGCCAGTACCAGAACAGGAAAAAGGACAAGGTTTTTACTCGACTGTTCTTGGTACCCAGAAAGGACAAGGCCTGGCGGCCAATACTGGATTTATCGATTTTGAACACATACCTGGACATTCCAAAATTCAAAATGCTGACTTTGCAGCAGCTTCAGCCCATGCTGGGCAAGAATGCTTGGCTAGTGACTTTAGACCTAAAAGAGGCATACCTGCATGTCCCAGTAAGACAATCATGCAGAAGATACCTCAGATTCAAGGCTGGCTTAATGTATTACCAAATATACCCTTACTTGGACGACTGTCTCATTCAAGCAGAGAACAAGGACACATTTCTTCAACACCTGGCATTTGTGAAAAGGCTTCTAACATGCCTAGGGTACACAAACGAAAAGAAATCACAACCGATACCCTCTCAAAAGATAACATTCCTGGGCGCAAGCTTGAATACAACTGCCCAGATGTCTTACCCTCACGCCAGACAAGCAAAGGCAACTGACTACTTACTCAAACTGATGGTAACAAAAACCCAGTTATCTGCAAGACAAATTCTGCAGGCTCTGGGCTTCATGGCATCCTGCATCCTACTGATTCCATATGCAAGACTGCATATGAGGAAACTTCAGTGGTACCCAAAACGTTTATGGAGTCAACATTCTCACAGTCTGGAAGCAATTATTCCTCTCATTCCCTGCCTAGGTGTTTCTATGGTGGGCAAAGGCATGTCACCAAAACATGGGACGGGCCTTCACTCTACCCCCTGCCAGCCAAACCATAACAGACGCATCAGATTATGCCTGGGGGGCCCACATGGCAGGAAGATGCATTCAGGGCATATGGACCCCAAAATAAATGCATCTACATATCAACCAGAAAGAGATGCTAGCTGTTCAAAATGCCCTAACAGCCTTCAAGGACTTACTTCATCCAGGACAACTAAAGATAAAGACGGACAACACCACGGTCATGTGGTATATAAACAAGCAAGGGGACACACATTCATACCCCCTTTGCAGATTAGCCATGGCACTGTGGGGCACAGCTTTGACCTACCAAATACTTCTTCAAGCTCAATTCCTGCCAGGAAAGCAAAATACTCTGGCAGACGATTTAAGCAGAAACCTTATGGATCCTCACGAGTGGAAACTAAATCCACAAGTCTTCAGCATGATAACAGAGAAATGGGGGAGCCCAGACATAGATCTATTTGCCTCTCCTCGATATTATCAATTAAAAAGATTCTGCACAAGGACTTATCACAGACAAGCATGGGAAGTGGACGCCCTATCCTTCAGTTGGAAAAACCTATCAGTTTACGCCTTTCCTCCTCTGCCTCTTCTCCCCAAGGTCCTCCTAAAAGTCAGACAAGAGAAACAAAAGATGATACTAATTGCCCTGGACTGGCCCCGCCAATACTGGTACCCAATCCTAAGGAACTTGTCTCAGTACACAGCTTGGACCTTACCTCAAAGATCTCATCTACTGTCCCAGCAAAACAATCAGATCCTGCACAATCAACTACAGACATTGAAACTGGCAGCATGGCTGATCATGTAGTTATACAAACACCTCTCAGTAAAGCTGTGATGGATGTCATTTTGGAAGCCAGAAGGCCTAGTACTAGAAAATCTTATGCTGACAAATGAAAGAGATTCTGTGCTTGGAATCGAGCACAAGGAACTGATACAGCAGAACCAAATTTTCCTCAGATATTACAATATTTAACTGAGATGCTTGACAAAGGCCTATCTTTCTCATCAATTAAAATCCATGCCTCTGCCATTTTGGCTCATTACAATACAGAGCCACCAGTCTTCTCTCATCCTTTACTAAAGCAGTGTCTCAGAGCAGCCAAAAATTTAAGGCCTCCTAGAAGATCACCATTACCTGCATGGGACCTCAATTATGTGTTGGAAAAGCTCACCCTGCCTACATTTGAACCAGCAGCTACCGCTGATATAAAGTTCTTATCATGGAAAACAGCTCTACTACTAGCAATTACTTCAGCAAGAAAAGTTTCAGAGCTACAGGCCCTCATGGCTGTAGAGCCTTATATCGTATTTTCCCCAGACAGGGGGGTGTCTGAGGACAAGTCCTGCATTTATGCCTAAGGTGGTTTCCAGTGTGGCTCTTAACCAAACAATTCATCTGCCAACCTTTTATCCAAATCCGCAGAACAAGGGGGGGAGAATTCTGCATTCCTTGGACGTACACAGCTAAGATTCTCCTCGAGCAGGACTAAAGCTCTAAGAAAAACTGAGAAATTACTAGTGTCATATGTTGCAGGATCAGAAGGAAAGGCTATTTCAAAGCAGACAGTTTCAAAGTGGATAAGCCACTGCATCTGTTTCTGCTACTTACACCATGGTAAACCTGTGCCCAAGGGCTTAGGTCTCATTCCACCAGAGCTGCAGCTACTTCAGCAGCCTTTTTCAGAGGAGTACCAACCAAAGACATTCTAGAGGCTGCTACTTGGAGTTCTGTTCACACCTTTACAAAGCATTATCATTTGCCTCTCTAAGTCCAGGGCAGGCTTTGCCACTGCAGTTCTGCAGGGCCTTATAGTTGCACCTAATGCTGTTTAGCTCCAGCCTCCCAACCATAGCTTTGGGATTCTACCCAAATGTAATGACTGTAACAGTGAAACATGAAGAACATAGTACAGTTGGGTACACTTATCATAAATGTAGATATCCGAGTGTATTCACTGTTGCAGTCCAGGTTACCCTCCCACCATCCCCTTGTCATTCTGGAATTCATCTTTCCTTCTCTATCTTCTACAACCTATGTGGTGTATTTGCTTGTAGATGAAGGTAAAGTTTATATTAATGCATGTGTGTGTGTGTGTGTATATGTATATATATAATTTATTTTTTTTTGCTACCTTTTTGGGGGCACCTGACATCGGGGGCAAGAAAAACTAAAGAAAATGGCATCGACTGCATGTTTTATACCCCTGAAGACCTGACATCATGGAAGAGGAGACAGCAACCGACGCAGGACCCAAGACTTTGGAATTCAGGCCAACTGAGGGCAACCTGCCAGCAGATTACACAAATGTAATGACTGCAACAGTGAATACACTCTAACATCTACATTTATGGTAAGTGTACACAACTGTACTATTCTGAACACGTTCCTGGACGTTCCAAAATTCAAAATGCTGACTTTACAACAGCTACTGCCTATGCTAGGCAGGAATGCTTGGTTAGTAACTCTAGATTTAAAAAGAGGCATACCTGCATATCCCAATAAGGGAATCATGCAGAAGATACCTCCGCTTCTAAGCAGGTTTTCTGCATTACCAATTCTCTGCACTGCCCTTTGGCTCATCTGCTGCGCCCAGGGTCTTTACAAAGTGCCTGGCACCAGTAATTGCATTCTGCAGACAAAGAAGCATACAAATTTATCCTTATTTGGACGAATGTCTCATTCAAGCAGAGGACAAGGACACACTTCTTCATCATCTGGCGTTTGTAAAAAGGCTTCTAGCATGCCTAGGGTACACCATAAACAAAAAGAAATTGCAACTGGTACCCTCTCAAATAATTACATTCCTGGGTGCAAGCTTGAATACAACTGCCCAGATGGCTTACCTCACACCAGACAAAGGCAACTGACAACATACTTCAAACAAATGGCAACAAAAACCTAGTTATCTGCAAGACAAATACTGCAGGCTTTGGGGTTCATGGCATCCTACTAATTCCATGTGCGAGACTGCATATGAATAAACTTCAATGGTACTTAAAAAGTTTATGGAGTCAACATTGTTACAGCCTGGAAACAATGATTCCTCTCATTCCCTGCCTACAACAAGAGTTTCTTTGGTGGGCAGAGATGTCACCAAAACAAGCGACTGTCATTCACTCTACCCCCTGCCACCCAAACCCTTATAGATGCATCAGACTATGCTTGGGGGGCCCACCTGGTAGGATGATGCATTCAGGGCAAATGGAGACCAAACCAAATGCATCTGCATATCAACCAGGAAGATGCTAGCTGTTCAGAATGCGCTGACAACTTTCAAGGACTTGCTTCATCCAGGAAAACTACTGATTAGACTGACAACACTACAGTTATGTGGTACATAAACAACCGGGGGGGGGGGGGCTACACATTCCTACCCCCTTTGCAGACTAGCCATGGCTTTGTGGAACACAGCCTTGACTTACCGAATACATCTTCAAGCTCAATTCCTGCCAGGAAAGCAAAATACTCTGACAGACCTAAGCAGAAGTCTTATGGAGCCCCACGAATGGAAACTGGATCCACAAATCTTCAGCATGTTAACACAGAAATGGGGGATTCCAGACATAGATCTATTTGCCTCTCCCCAAAATTAACAGTTGGACAAATTCTGCACAAGAACTAATCACAAAAAAGCATGGAAAGTGGATGCTCTATCCTTCAGCTGGAAAAAACTATCAGTCTATGCCTTTCCCCCTCTGCCTGTACTCTCCAACGTCTTACTAAAAGTCAGACAGGAAAAACCAAAAATGATCCTAATTGCTCTGGACTGGCCCCGCCAGCACTGGTACCCGCTTCTAAGGAATATGTCTCACCTTCCTCCATGGTACTTGCCTCATATACCTCATCTACTGTCTCAGCATAACTATCAAATTCTGCACACTCAGCTCCAAACTCTGAATCTTGCAGCATGGCTAATCAACTAATTAATTATTCAAACAACACCTCTCAGTAAATCTGTGATGGATGTCATTTTGGAAGCCAGAAGGCCTAGTACTAGAAGATCCTATGCTGATAAATGGAAGAGTTTCTGTGCTTGGAACCAAGCACAAGGAATTGACACAGCAAAGCCCAATATTCCTCAGATTTTGCAATATTTGACTGAGATGCTTGACAAGGGCCTATGTTTTTCTTCAGTAAAAATCCCTGCCTCTGCCATCTCAGCTCATTACAACACAGAGCCTCCCCTCTTTTCTCATCCACTGCTTAAACAGTATGTTAGAGGGGCCAAAAATTTAAGGTCTCCCAGAAGAGCACCAACTCCTGCATGGGACCTCAATTTTCTGCTGGAAATACTCACCCTGCCTCCTTTTGAACCAGCAGCTACTGCGGATATAAAATTTCTGTCTTGGAAAACAGCTTTTCTTTTGGCAGTCACTTCAGCAAGAAGGTTTTCAGAACTACAGGCTTTCATGGAAGTGGAGCCTTTTATTGTATTTTATCCGGACAGGATGTCCCTCAGGACCAATCCTTTTATGCCTAAGGTGGTATCCAGTGTGGCTCTTGGAGACCATTCACCTGCCAACATTTTACCCAAATCCGCAGAACAAGGGGGAGCAGATTCTGCATTCATTGGATGTACACAGGCAACTAAGATTCTACTTAAATAGGACCAAATCTCTAAGAAAGTCTGAGCAACTACTGGTAGCATTTGCTGCAGGATCAAAGGGGAAGATTATATCAAAGCAGACTATTTCTAAATGGATAATCCACTGCATTCGTTTCTGCTATTTGCGCCATGGTAAAAATGTGCCCAAGGGATCAGATCACATTCCACCAGGGCTGCCTCTACTTCAGCAGCTTTTCTCAGAGGGGTCCCAACCAAAGACATTCTAAAAGTTGCTACTTGGAGCTCTTGTTCATACCTTCACAAAGCATTATTATTTACCTCTCTTCTCCAAATCCAGGGCAGGCTTTGCCACTGCAGTCCTGCAGGGCCTTATAGCCGCTCCTAATGCTGTTTAGTTCCATCCTCCCATCCATAGCTTTGGGATTCTACCCAAATGTAATGACTGCAACAGTGAAACACGAAGGACATAGTACAGTTGTGTACACTTACCATAAATGTAGATGTTCAAGTGTATTCACTGTTGCAGTCCGGGTTACCCACCCACCATCCCTTTTTCTATACCTTTTCTTTCCTTCACTGTACTCAAAAGCCTTTGTGGTGTATTTCCTTTTAGTTGAAGGTAAAGTTTGTTTCTAAAAGTGCATTTATACATTTACTGTTTGTTTCTATATATATTTTTGCTCCCCATTTGGGGGACACCTGACATCTGGGGCAAGAAAAACTGAATAAAATGACGTCTGCTGTATGCTTTATACCCTTGACGACCTGATATCATGGAAGAGGAGACCGCAACCAACGCAGGAACCAAGACTTATTCTGGCCGACTGAAGGCAACCTGCCAGCAGATTACCCAAATGTAATGAATGCAACAGTGAATACACTCGAACATCTACATTTATGGTAAGTGTACACAACTGTACTTTTTTCTCTGACCAGGATTTGCCCTTCTCTACCTGTGAGGATTCTGATGTAGAGGACTCCATTCCCAGTGCTTCCCCTCCAGAAGATTTCTCTTTTGGGGAAACCTTGCATACTCTTAGGGAGCATTTCTGCTGGGAAAACCAGGGTTACTCTGACTCCAAAAAGAGGCTTAGGGAATTCTTACTCCTTCCTCAACACAGGCCTTTAGCTATCCCTCCTGTACTGGATATTGTAGATGATGGCTTCTCGGAATCTAGCCTGACCCCTGACACTCTACTTCCTGCTCCCAGAAAACCTGATAGGTATTACAGGGTACCTGACTCTCACAAGTTCCTCTTTAGAAATCTATTGCGGATCCTGAGAACATATCACAGGGACCCAAGGGCATTAAGGCTACTACTGCCGAAAATTCTCCCCCCTCTGGTAGAGATTCCAGGGCGCTGGATAGATGGGGTAAGAAGGTATACACTTCTGCACCCTTGGCCATTAGGGCCTTAAACTGCCAGTTTCATAAAGTATCAGCAGCATATTATTGGATTGCTTAAACAGAAAATGTTGATTCCTGACCGTGCTGAAAATAAAGATTTACAGGATTTAATGCATTCTGCTGAACAAGTTGGAAAACATACTTTGCAATGTGGTTTTGATTCATTAGAGGCATCTTGCAGGGCTGCTGTCACTGGGTCTGTACTTAGAAGGCATGCGCGGCTTAAGGAGCAACTAAGCAGAAGTAGTACTTAAAAAGATGGAGGAAAAAGCTAAATCTATGCAAACTGTTAGATTTCCTGCAAGTACAGCCTCCCAGCATTGGCCCTCTTAGAATTGGTCCTTTCCTAGGCCTTCTCAGTCCAAACCCAGAACCAGCAGAACATCCAGGCTTCAGTCTAAGTTCAAGGTACTCACAGGCCTAAGCAGTGGGGGGGCTCCCACTTCCAAAGCAGGGAGTAGTAAGACTCCCACCTGTGGTAAACTGTCTCAATGACTTAACTTTAAATCTTCCAAGACCTGCTCAAACTGACTGTCCCTTTAGGGGGAAAGATTGCCCTGCATACAAAAAATTGGGCACTCATTACCCAGGACAAATCCGTTTTAAATATAGTTTCCCAAGGATACAGATTTCACCTTCACTCCTTACCAACCCCAAATGGTTGTACAGACCTACCCCCAAATCAGTGGGCAGAGGCTCAAAAGCAAAAATCTCTCTCTCTTAAGCATCAGGGTTATTCAACCTGTCCCAGAAGAAGAATGGGGGCAAGGTTTCTACTCAAGATTTTTCCTGGTAACCAGAAAAGACCATTCCTGGCACCCTATCCTGGACCTGTCTATCCTAAACACATTTTTGGTAATCCCAAAATTCAAGATGCTAACTCTACATCAGCTTCTTCCCATGCTAGGCAAAGATGCCTGGTTGGCAACATTGGATTTAAAGGAAGCCTACCTGCACATCCCAGTAAGAGAATCTTGTAGAAGAGATACCTATGCTTCAGAGCAGGCTACATGCACTATCAGTTTTCTGCCCTGCCCTTTGGCTTATCTACTGCACACAGGGTATTAACAAAGTGCCTAGCTCCAGTCATTGCATTTTGCAGGCAAAGAAATATTCAGATATACCCATACCTGGACGATTGTCTATAATTCAAGCAGAAAGCCAGGACATACTATTAAATCATCTGGCATTTGTAAAGAACTTGCTAACGTCTCTGGGGTACACCATAAATGAAAAGAAATCACATCTTGTACCCTACCAACAAATTGTATTCCTGGGAGCAAGCTTGAATACAACTTCCCAGATGGCCTACCTCACGCCAGAGAAACAAGTTCATTTGACAGTCTACTTCAAACTACTGGCCACAAAGACCCAGCTATCTGCAAGGAAAATACTGCAAGCCCTGGGGTTCATGACCTCTTGCATTCTACTAATTCCATATGCAAGACTGCATATGAGGAAACTACAATGGTATCTAAAAATCCTATGGTGTCAACATTCTCAGGATCTAGAATCAATTGTTCCTATCATACCTTGTCTACAGATAGAGTTCCTTTGGTGGGCAGAGGCCTGCCACCAAAACATTCCTGTCATACCTTGTCTACAGATAGTTCCTTTGGTGGGCAGAGGCCTGCCACGAAAACAAGGGACTGACATTCACTCTACCCCCTGCTGCCCAAACCCTAACAGACGCATCAGATTATGTATGGGTGGCTCACTTGGCAGGGCAGTGCATTCAGGGCAAATGGAACCCAAAGAAAATGCACCTGCATATTAATCAAAAATAAATGTTAGGTGTACAGAATGCTCTGACAGCCTTCAAGGACCACATTCTTCCAAGACAATTGTTGGTAAAGACAGACAAACACCACTGTTATGTGGTAGATAAACAAGCAGGGGGGAACCCACTCATACCCTCCCTCTCTGCAGACTAGCCATGGCTGTGTGGAACACAGCCTTGAGCTACCATGTGCACCTACAGGCTCAATTCCTGCCAAGAAAGCTAAACACACTGACCGACCTAAGCAGAAATCTCATGGACCCACATGAGTGGAAACTGGAAGCAAATGTATTGAACATGTTGAGAAACAAATGGGGGAGCCCAGAGATAGACCAGTTTGCCTCTCCCCAAAACTACCAATTGGACAAATTCTGCACAAGGACTCCCCACAAACAAGCTTGGGAAGTGGATACCCTGTCCTTCACCTGGAAAAAAAACAGTTTATGCCTTTCCCCCTCTGCCTCTCCTCTCCAGGGTACTACTAAAGATCAAACAGGACAAACCAAGGACAATACTGATTGCACCAGACTGGCCACGCCAACACTGGTGTTACCTGTCTTGCACAGTGTCACTGCTGCCTCCATGGCACCTGCCTCAGACCCCTGCCCTGCTGTCCCAGCAGGAGGGCCAGATTCTTAACCCATAGCTTCAAACCCTGAACCTGGCAGCCTGGTTAATTACCTGATCTCTCCTTTACCATCTCTCAGTAAGCAAGTGATGGATGTTATTCTGGAGGCAAGGAGGCCTAGTACTAGAAAATCCTATGCTGAAAAATGGAAAAGATTCTGTTCCTGGAGCCAAACTCAGGGGATGGGCACAACAGCACCCAATTTACCCCATATTCTTCAGTACTTAACTGTGATGCTCCACAAGGGCCTTTCCTTTTCCTCCATCAAAATTCATGCCTCAGCCATTTCAGCTTTTTATAATATAGAACTACCCCTCTTCTCTCATTCACTGCTGAAGCAATTCCTCAGAGGGGCCAAAAACATACCACCCAGGAGTGCCCGTACTCCAGCCTGGGACCTTAACTTTGTATTGGAAAAGCTCACTCTGCCTCCCTTTGAGCCAGCTGCAAATGCAGAGTTGAAATTCCTTTCTTGGAAAACAGCCTTCCTTCTAGCCATCAGTTCAGCAAGAAGGGTGTCTGAATTACAGGCCCTCATGGCAGTGGAGCCTTTCATCATCTTTCATGCTGACAGGGTGTCCCTCAGGACCAATCCCTTCTTCATGCCCAAGGTGGTATCCAGTGTGGCCCTTAATCAGTCCATTCATTTGCCAACCTTCTTCTCTAATCCACAGAACAAAGGGGAACGAATACTGTACTCCTTGGACATGCACAGACGACTTAGATTTTACTTGGACAGGACTAAGACTCTCAGGAAGTCTGAACAGCTGCTGGTTGCATTTGCTGCAGGGGCAGAGGGGAAGACCATTTCAAAGCAAACCATTTCTAAGTAGATAGGCCATTGCAGTCATTTCTGCTATAAGCACCATGGAAAACTTATCCCACAAGGAATAAGATCACATTCAAACAGGGCTGCATCTACCTCTACAGCCTTTCTCAGAGGTGTCCCTACCAGAGACATCCTAGAAGCTGCTACCTGGAGTTCTGTACATACCTTCACCAAGCATTACCACTTGCTAATCTTTTCTAAATCCAGCGCTGGCTTTGCCACTGCAGTCTTGCAGGGCTTTATAGCTGGTCCTAATGCTATCTAATTACCTCCTCCCATCCTTAGCTTTGGGAATCTACCCAAATGTGATGACTGCAACAATGAAACACGAAGAACATAGTACAGTTGTGTACACTTACCATAAATATAGATGTTCGAGTGTATTCACTGTTGCAGTCACTGTTGCAGTCGTGGTTACCCTCCCTCCAGCCCCGACTTCTTTTGACTATACGTCTATTCTTGTTTACTATGCTTAAAGCTTTTTGGTGTATCTGCTTTTTTGTTGGGGATGTAACCTTGTATGTAATTGCTTCACATTATGGGGGCACCTGACATCTGGGGCAAGAAAAACTAATGTAATGGCATTGGCTGCATGCTTTATACCCCTGACTACCTGACGTCAGAAGATGAGACAGCAACAGACACAGGACCCAAGACCTTGATAATCAGGCCGACTGAGGTCTACTGCAAGCAGATAACCCAAATGTGATGATTGCAACAGTGAATACACTCGAACATCTACATTTATGGTAAGTGTACACAACTGTACTTTCTTTGGTCCTCAGGTGCTTTTGCAGCCCCCTGATGCCCGCTTCTGTGGATTCACAGGCCGCTACCGAAACTCTTTCGGTGTCCGGTGTGCCGCAAAACTCTTAGACTAAGGATCCTGCAGGCGTCTCTACCTTGGATGGGTCCAGAGCTGCTGAGCAAGCACCTGCTTCCGAGGAAGTCCTTCGCACTACCGATTCTCAACTCAAACCGATTTCTTCTTTCGCAACTACTGTTCTTTTGAAAATGAGTTTTTAGGCCCAGGGTATGAACCACACCCAAGAAACTGACCCAATCTGAGGCACCTGCTTCCTTGCCTCAGTCTCAAATGCATAAAATGACGGAAGGACCTTATCATGCTGATCAGAAGAAGCCAAGCTACCTCCTCCAAAAGAAAGAGATCTGTCCCCTGTAGTTTTGTCTGAACAGGAGTCAGATGACTCTGCATCTGAATATGAAAACATGCAACCCCTCTCTACTTATGAGAATTCTGATGCAGAGGATTCCATCCCTTCAGCCTCTCCCCCAGATGATTTTTCCTTTGGGGAAACCCTTCATACCTTAAGGGAACTTTCCCAATGGCAGAATCAGGACTACCCACGGTCTGAGAGACTTAGGGAATTCTTAGATCTTCCACAACACAGACCCTTGGCCATCGCCCCCAGTCCTGGATGTTGTGGAGGATGTTTTCCTGGTATCCAGCTTGACTCCTGGCACCCTCCCTCCTGCACCCAGAAAACCAGACAGGTACTACAGTGTCCCCTGACTTGCACATTTATTTTTAAAAATCCTACTGCTGACCCTGAGGTAATTTCTCAAGGGCCTAAAGGAATTAAAGCAACCTCTGCTAAGAATCCCTCCCCCTCAGATAGGGATTCTCAAGCACTAGACAGATGGTGTAAAAAAGTATACACCTCAGCTACTCTTCCTGTCAGAGCACTAAATTGTTAGTTACATATGCTAAAAGTTCTGCAGCATACCCTTGAACACCTCAAAAAAATGTCTTCCTTTCCTGCAGAATCTAACGAGTTAATGCATTCTGCAAGTCATTGTAACTAAACACACCTTGCACAGTGGTTTTGATGCCCTAGAAGCTTCTTGCAGGGCAGCATTCATCGGATCTGTCCTTAGAAGGCATGCATGGCTTAAGGAACAGCCCTTGCCAGACTATGTCAGATCTAAATTGTTGGATGCCCCCTTGCACAAAGACAAATTATTTGGCACTAAGGCAGAAGAGGTCTTAAAAAAGATGGAAGAAAAATCAAAATCTTTGCAGACAGTTAAGGATTTCTTACAGGTCCAGCCACCCAGCTTCAGCAGGCGCATTGTCCCACCAAACACTGGTCCTTTCCAGCTCCTGCTAGGCCAGTTCAACCCAGACCCCCCCCCCCCCCGACAGCAGTCTCAGGGAATGCAGATGTCTAAGCAGTGGACTACCTCCACTTCAAAACCAGTGAGTTCTAAGCCACCCCCTTATGGTAAGAACTCACAATGGCTCATCTCCCCCACCCCCTCCCTCTGCACACCTTCACTTACCCCTAGGAGGAAAGCTCTCCTTTCACGCAAGCAGCTGGGCCACCATTACCAATGACCACTGGGTTCTCAACATAGTGTCCCAAGGATACAAATTTTCTTTCCACTCCCTTCCAACTCCAAAAGGATTCCCAGATCTTCCAACAAACCAGTGGGCAGAGGTGCAAAAGCATGTCTTTTCCCTGATCTCTGAGGGCAGTAGAGCACATTACTGCAGAACAGAAAGGCCAAGGTTTATACTGCAGACTTTCTGGTACCCAGAAAAGAGTGCACCTGGCCGCTCCATCTTCGACCTATCCATTCTAAACACCTTCCTGGTGATCCCAAAATGTAAAATGCTCACCCTCCAGCATCTGCTACCCATGCTCTCCAAGGATGCTTGGCTAGCCACCCTGGACCTAAAAGAGGCTACCTCTGCATTCCTATCAGGGAGTCATGCAGGAAATATCTCCCTTTCAGGGCAGAATCTTAGCACAGTTCTCTGCGCTTCCCTTTGGCTTATCTACTGCTCCCAGAGTTTTCACAAAATGTCTGCCTCCTCCGGCCATTGCCCTTTGCAGACAAAGGAATATTCAGATGTACCCATACTTGGACTGCTGCCTAATTCAGGCAGCCAGCCAGGAAAAGCTGCTCAAGCACCTATCCTTTGTAAAGTCACTTCTAACCTCCCTAGGGTACACACTCAAAAAGAAATCCAAACAGGTACCCACCCAAAGGATTATATTCTTGGGAGCAAGCCCGGGCACAGCATCCTAGATGGCATTCCTTACACCAGAAAAGCAAACTCTCCTGACTGCCTTCTTCTCTCAGCTAGCCACCAGACCCCAGCTATCTGCAAGGAAAATCCTGCAAGCTCTGGAGTTCATGGCAATTCCTTCCATATGCCAGACTGCATATGAATAAACTTCAATGGTGCCTAAAAAGCCTTTGGTGTCGAACACACTCAAGACCTGGAGACTCTTATACCTATAATACCTTGTCTCAGAAAAGATTTTCTTTGGTGAGCAACAGCATGCTCCCACAACAAGGGACTTACCTTTCTCACCCCCCCCGCCACCCAGACCCTCACCACAGATGCATCAGACTATGCCTGGGGTGCATACAGGGCCAATGGAGCCCACAGCAAATCCCTCTGCACATCAAAAAGATGGCTGTGCAGCATGCCTTTATAGCTTTCAAGACCCTTCTTTCCCCAAGGACTCTCCTGATCAAAACAGACAACACTACTGTGATGTGGTATATCAACAAGCAGGGAGGGACTCACTCCTACTCTCTATGCAGGCTGGTCATGACCTTTTGGGGCACAGCCTCTGCCATGCAACTCTACCTGTTAGCACAATTCCTACCAGGCTCTCTCAACTCTCTGGCTGACCACTTAAGCAGAAATCTTCTGGACCCACACGAGTGGCATCTCAACATAAGAACTTTCACCCTAATAACTCAAATGGGGCACCCCAAAGGTCGACCTCTTTACCTCCCACACCAACCATCAGCTAAGCAAATTCTACACCAGGGAGCATCACTGCATGGCTTGAAAAGTGGATGCCCTGTCCTTCCCCTGGATCAATCTGTCAGTTTATGCCTTTCCTCCACTACCTCTCATCCCCAGGGTACTGCTCAAAATAAAGGAGGAAAAACCAAGCACAAGTCTTATAGCTCCAGACTGGCCTCGCCAACACTGGTACCCCCTACTGTGCAGCCTGTCCCCACTACCACCATGGCATCTTCCTCAGATTCCAAACCTCCTGACCCAGAGGGAAGGGGAATTCATGCATCCCCAATTGCAGACACTCAGATGTTCTTCATGTTTCTCTGTTGGTCATTACATTTGAGTAATCTGCTGGCAGGTTGCCCTCAGTCGGCCTGAATAACAAAGTCTTGGTCCTGCGTCGGTTGCTGTCTCCTCTTCCATGACTTCAGGTCGTCAGAGGTATAAAACATGCAGCCAACGCCATTTTATTCAGTCTTTCTTGTGCTGTGCCCGAAGCAGTTCAAGTGCCAGTCAGCCGACTCCTGAAATGTTCGCGTTCGAGTTTCAGAACCAAAGTCTTCAATTAAAGCTAAGTACCCCATTGGGGAAACTTTTTCTTGCTCCTTACCGATGTCAGTAAAAGTTAATAATTGCATTACTTGTGGGAAGCAAATACCTCATAAGGATTTTCATTTGTACTGTATTCCTTGCCTAGGCCCAGATGATAATGTGCCTTGCTGTCGGTTTTGTGCTAGATTTAACCAACGCACTATTAAGCATCGGTATATTTTTGCTTCAAAATATTTTGGATCCAGATTTAATTACCCTGAAATGTCGTCGGATAGCAATCCGACTACCGGAGTTCACAAAAAACGCAAAGAAAAAGACAGAGACCGTCTAGGTCCCAAACCGACGACGAAGCTTCTCCTAAGCCAGTCACCGGTGCTCAGTAAGGCGCTTTCGCAGCCCCTGATACCCGCTACTTTTGAGTCGCAGGCCTCTACCCCGACCCATGCGGAGTCCGGTATGCCGTGAGATTCTCAAGGTATTGACCCCATGGATGTCTCTCCCTTGGATGGGTCCGGAGCTGCTGAGCAGGCACCGGCTTCTGAGGGTGTTTTCAGGCCTCAACATTTTTATATAAAACCGATGCCAGCTTCAAAAACAAAATCAAAAACAACTTCTAAGTCTAAAAAAATGATGCATGAGCCACGTGCTCAGGCCCCTATGCCTAAAAAACAGATGATCAAAATGGCTGAGGACTTAATTACCTTGATCAGGGTTTCCCAACCCCCCCCCCCCTTGCTAAGAGGCCTAGACAAGACACTGATTATGAATCTTCAGATCAGGTTTCTATTTCTTCTGATTCCTCTTCTGATCAGGAATTTTCTAAACCACCCTATGAGAATTCAGATGCAGAGAATCCATCCCATCTGCATCTCCTCCTGAGGATTATTCTTTTGGAGAAACCTTGCATACTTTAAGGGAACATTTTCATCGGGCGAGTCAAGATTTCTCTGAATCAAAAAGAGGCTTAGGGATTTCCTTTTTCCTCAGCATAGGCCTTTGGCTATACCTCCTGTATTACACATTGTTGTGTTTTCGGAATCAAGCATGGCTCCTGATTCCCCACCTCTGGCTCCTAGTAAACCAGACAGATATTACAGGGTTCCTGACTCCCACAAATTTCTATTCAAAAATCCTGCTGCTGATCCTGAAACTGTCTCACAGGGTCCCAAAGGTGTAAAGGCCTCTACAGCCAAAAATGCTACCCCCTCTGATAGAAATTCCAGGGCGCTGGATAGATGGGGGAAGAAGGTTTATACATCAGCAACCTTGGCAATTAGGGCCTTAAACTGCCAGTTTCATATGCTTAAATATCAACAGCATGTTATGGGCCTATTGAAACAGAAAATGATGATTTCTGTGTGGAAAATAAAGAATTACAGGAATTATTGCATGCAGCAGAACAGGTTGGAAAGCATACTTTGCAATGTGGTTTTGATTCCTTGGAGGCCTCTTCCAGGGCCTCAGTTACTGGATTTGTGATTAGAAGGCATGCGTGGCTCAAGGAGCAAAATCTGCCTGATCATGTTAAAGCTAAATTGTTGGAAGTCCCTTTACAGCATGATACTCTGTTTGGTAATAAGGCAGAAAAGGTTTTAAAGAAAATGGGAAGACAAAGCTAAATCTATGCAAATTGTAAAAGATTTCTTACAAGTGCAGCCTCCCGGATTCAGTAGGCACTGGCCTACTAAAAATTGGTCCTTTCCTGTGTCCAACCAAGCCTCTCAAGGCAAATCCAGGTGCTCAAAAGGCTCTAGATACCAATCACGGGGTTCTTACAGGTCAAAGCAATGGGGTGCCTCCACCTCCAAATTTGGAGAAAACAAAACACAACCCTACAGTAAGCAGTCTCAATGACTTCCCTCTACCATCACCAAGCACTTATCTTTTGGCAGCCCCCTTGGGGGGAAAATTATCACTTCATGCTCAAAATTGGCAGTCAATTACCCAGGACAAGTGTGTATTAAACATAGTATCTCAGGGGTACAGATTTCATTTCCATACTTTGCCAATTCCAAACAGTTGGCCAGATCTGCCACAAAATCAATGGGCAGAGGCTCAGAAACAAGATAAGCCACTGCATTCGTTTCTGCTACTTGCATCATGGTAAACCTGTACCCAAGGGAATCAGGTCACATTCCACCAGAGCTGCCTCTATCTCAGCAGCCTTTCTCAGAGGCGTTCCAACCAAAGACATTCTAGATACAGCTACTTGGAGCTCTGTTCATACCTTCACAAAGCATTACCATTTGCCTCTCTTCTCTAAATCCAGGGCAGACTTTGCCGCTGCAGTTCTGCAGGGCCTTATAGCCGCTCCTAATGCTATTTAGTTCCATCCTCCCATCCATAGCTTTGGGATTCTACCCAAATGTAATGACTGCAACAGTGAAACACGAAGAACATAGTACAGTTGTGTACACTTACCAAAAATGTAGATGTTCGTGTATTCACTGTTGCAGTCCAGGTTACCCACCATCCCCTTTTTCTATAACTTCTCTTTCTTTCACTATACTCTAAAGCCTTTGTGGTGTATTTGCTTTTAGGTGAAGGTAAAGTTTGTTGCTAAAATTGTATTTTCATATATTCCTGTTTATTTATATATATATATATCTATATATATATATATATCTATATATATATATCTATATCTATATCTATATATATATATATATATATATATATATATATATATATATATTTGCTCCCCATTTGGGGGGGGCACCTGACATCTGGGGCAAGAAAAACTGAATAAAATGGCGTCAGCTGCATGTTTTTATACCCCTGATGACCTGACGTCATGGAAGAGGAGATGGCAACCGACGCAGGACCCAAGACTTTGTTATTCAATCTGACTGATTGCAACCTGCCAGCAGATTACCCAAATGTAATGACTGCAACTGTGAATACACTCAAACATCTACATTTATGGTAAGTGTACACAACTGTACTTTTGGCAGCTTGGATTATTCCCTAACTCTCGATCAACAGGTTCTAGATGTTATACATAAGGCCAGACACTTTAGCACTAGAAAGCCCTATGCTGACAAATGGAAAATGTTCTGTACCTGGAATCAGGCTAAGGGAGTCAGTGTGGCACAGCCCTCCCTCCCTCTCATCCTGGATTACTTAACTGATCTGCTACACAGTGGCCTCTCTTTTTCCTCTATTAAAATTCATGCCTCTGCTATTTCTGCTCATTTTCCCACTGAGCAGCCCCTTTTCTCACACCCTTTGATCAAATAGTTCCTAAGAGGGGCTAACAACTTGAGGCCACCCAGAAGAGCACCAACCCCAGCTTGAGACCTTAACTTTGTGTTAGAAAAGCTCACCCTGCCCCCCTTTCATACCAGCTTCATCGGCAGAGCTAAAATTTCTCTCTTGAAAGACAGCTTCCCTTCTGGCCATCATTTCAGCCAGAAGGGTCTCCGAGCTGCAAGCACTCATGGTTGTGGAACCCTTCATCATCTTCCATGCTGACGGGACCAATCCATTCATCTGCCCACCTTTTTCCCTAATCCCCAGAACAAGGGTGAAAGGACCCTGCACACTCGATGTGCAGAGACAGCTCAGATCCTACCTAGACAGGACTAAATTCTTCAGAAAGTCTGATCAATTGCTGCTTCATAGGTAGGTACTAGGCTATCTGCCCGAGGGCATTTATAAGCCTAGCCAGAGTGTCTGCTTTCGCCACCCCATTGATTAACTGATCCTCTGTCAAGCAGAGCCAATGAAGTGATCCCAGGGGTGTATTTTCTGTTACCCATCCACTCGGCAAGGTTTCTCTTGAAGAGTGTTAGTGAGGGGCTGTGCCTAATGTAGCTTGGAATTTTGTTCCAAAGCATGGGGAGTTTCTGTGACAGGAGTCTATCCCCACAGCATGTTCTTTTTATTGTTGTGGTGAGGTTTAGCTCACTAGAGCATGTGGCTCGCAGTGACTTGGATTTCTTTAGGTGGAGCATGTCCATCAATTCTGAGTTGGACATGGCTTTGTAAGTCAGGCAGAGATCACCTCTGAGTAAGCACTATGCCACTGAGTACAGCCGGACAGAGTTTTTTCAGTCGGGCTGCATAGGACATATGTTTGACCCAGTAATCCTCTTGGTGAGATACTTTTGTGGTCTTTCCAGCTGTTGGAAGTGTCTTGTGAGGTACATCCCAAATGGGGCATTGTAGTCTATGATGGGTCTGATGAGTGATGAGTAGAAGGGCACTACAACTTCTTTATTTCTAGATGCGAACCCTTTAGTAATTAGATGGGCCACATAGAAGGATTTCCTAACTACTTTGGCAATATGATTGTCAAAGGAGAGATTACTATCTACCTGGGTCCCCATATCTCTTATTACCTCTTCTGTATTAAGGGTGCTGCCACTTTGTAGTAATTCGTGGGTGTTTTGTTTTTCCCCAAACGGGATGACTATACATTTTTTGGCATTTAGCTTGAGACCATGACTTTGACACCAGGTGTACATCTCAGTAAGGCCCTTTTGGAAGATGTCCATGTCAGCTGGAGAGTCAATTATGGCTCCTAGTTTGCAGTCATCGGCAAACTTGGTTAGCCATAGTCCTCCTGTGGTTGCCTCTACTTCTGAGAAGTATATGCCGAACAGTAGGGGTCCCAGGACTGAGCCTTGCGGGACATCACTTGTGACTGGTTTAGTCGGACCTAGAGCCCACTATTCTTACTGTGCGAGTTCTGTCTGTAAGCCAGTTGGCAACCCATCTCGTGACGTAGGGGTTTATGTTCAGGCTGGTGAGTTTTTCTGTAATACCCGAGTGGGGAATGGTGTAGAAAGCCTTGGCGAGGTCAAGATTGGCTGTGTGAACCACCTTCCCTCGTCTATGGCCTTGGTGACTGTCTCAAATGAGTCAAGCAGGTTTAGTAGGCATGCTCTGCCCTTAAAGCCGAACTGGGTCGGGTCAAGTGTTTGGAGGATGTTCTTCGTGTTTCACTGTTGCAGTCATCACATTTGGGTTATCTGCCTGCAGGTAGCCTTCAGCCGGCCTGAATACCAAAGTCTTTGGATTTCTGCGTCAGATGCTGTAGCTTCTTCCTTGATGTCAGGTCGTCAGGGGTATAAAACATGCAGCCGATGCCATTACATCAGTCTTTCTTGCTGTGCCTGAAGCAGAAGCAGTTCGCAAGTGCTGGTCGGCCGACTCCTGAAATTTTCATTTTTGAGTTTCAGACCTGAAGTCTTCAAAAAAGCTAGTACCCCATTGGGGATTCTTTCTTGCTCTAACTGATGCCAGTAAAAGTTAACAATTGTCTTAGCTGTGGAAAGCAAATACCTCAGAGATTTTAATTCTTACTACATCCCCTGCTTAGGCCCAGACCATGACATCCCTCATCGTCGGTTTTGTGCTTTATTCAACATTCAATCTATCCGTCGTCGGGCTATTTCTGCAGCTAATTATTTTCGTACTCGTTCTGTGTACTCCAAAATGGCTTCATCAAGCCATCCAACTAACTATCTTCCGAAAAAACGTAAGGATAAAGACAGACCGTATAGGTCCAAAACTGCCGACAATGCTTCCGTTAAGCTAGTCGCCAGTCCGCCAGTACTCATTGAGGTGCTTTCGCAGACCCTGATACCCGCTACTTCTGATTCACAGGCCTCTACTGAGACCCATTCAGAGTCCGGTATGCCGCGAGATGCTTCTTAGACTATGGAACCTGCGGATGTCTCTACCTTGGATGGGTCTGGAGCTGCTGTGCAGGCACTGGCTTCTGAGGGTGTATTCAGGCCTACAGACATTCATATTAAACCACCATCATTTTCATCCAGCCCTAAAACTCGCACCACTCCTAAAAAAACGATGACCAAACCGCAGGCCCATATGCCTAAAACACAAATGGTTAGAATGGCTGAAGATCTCATTACCTTGATTAGGGGAAGCCAGCCTTCCCCCCTCTAAGAGACCTAGAACTGAGTTTCTTTCTGATTCTTCTGATCAGGAATCTGATTTTTCTGCTCCTTCTGATTACCAGGATTTGCCCTTATCTACTTATGAAGATTCCTATGTAGAGGATTCCATTCTCTCTGCTTCCCCTCCAGAAGATTTTTCTTTCGGTGAAACCTTGCACACACTTAGGGAGCATTTCTGCTGGGAAAGCCAGGATTACTCTGACTCCAAAAAGAGGCTTAGGGAATTCTTACTCCTACCTCAACACAGGCCTTTAGCTATCGCTCTTGTTCTGGACATTGTAGATGCTTTCTTGGACTCTAGCCTTTCCCCAGACACTTTACCTCCAGCTCCCAGAAACCTGACTGGGTATTAGAGTACCTGACTCTCACAAGTTCCTGTTCAAGAATCCTTCTGCGGATCCAGAGATCATTTCCCAAGGACCAAATGGCTTTAAGGCTATTGCTGCCAAATATCCTACCCCTTCCTATAGAGATTCTAGAGCCTTAGACAAGATGGGGTAAGAAGGTATGCACTTCTGCTGCTTTGGCCATCAGGGCTTTAAATTGCCAGTTTCATATGTTAAAGTATCAGCAGCATGTTATGGGGCTACTTAAACAGAAAATTATGTATATTCCTGACTGTACTGAACACAAATTACAGGATTTAATGCATTCTGCAGAACAAGTTGGTAAACATACTTTGCAATGTGGCTGATGCTTTAGAAGCATCTTGCGGGGCTGCTGTTACTGGGTCTGTACTTAGAAGACATGCTTGACTTAAGGAACAAAACTTGCCAGATCATGTAAAAAACTAAATTACTGGATGCTCCTTTAAACCAATACCGCCTTTTTGGCAACAAAGCAGAAGTCTCCAAAAGGATGGAGGAAAAAGCTAATGTTTTAGAATTAATTGGGGTAACAAATAGGTTGGGAGATATAAAGAACTACACTGAGGAACATGAAAATAGATGGATAATAAGGTTACAGAGTCACAGGGGACATGGTTTAAATGAAAAAGTAACTTTAAAACCATTTTTAGCAGCATGCCCCTATGCTCATTAGGTTTCGAGTAGTTCTATATGTATATATGAGTTGTTTATTATTTCTGTTTTTATACACATTTCTCTTATATATTTATATATATATATATATATATATATATATATATATTTTATATTTTATAAGTTCTACTAATATAGTTAAAAAATATGATGTTCTTCGTCTTCCATTGCTGCAGTCCTGACTATTGTCATGGCGCCTTAGACTGCATTTCCTCAGTCTTTTGCATGCAGAAGCAATTTAACATTTTGGTTTTTCTTGCCTCAGTATTTAACCGGATGTCAGAAAAAGTGAATAACTGTATTTATTATCATACATTGTGTATACCTTGTTTAGGATTAAGAGGAGGCTAGATTGTGCTAGGTTAGTGTTTGGGCATCCAAGAAGCGCAAGGACAAAACAGTGAAGCCTAGGGAGTCTCTATGGAGTCTCAGGCAGATACTTCACTGTTACAGGATGTGCCCTCTCAGGAGGTAGGCCAGGCTGAGGGGCTTCTCAGGTAACTGTTCTTCCCTCTCTTCCCAAGGTAGTTAGGGCCTCTCCTTCTGTTGCCAAAGCGTCTTTTAGAGGTAGGCCTTGTTCAGCTTCTGTGGGTGCCTAAGAAACATATGCTTAAAATGGCAGAAGATTTGATTACTCTGATTAGAGGTTCTATGCCCCGCCTGATAAGAGGCCTAGGGTGGAACAGGAGTTTGATAGTTTTGAACAGTGTTCACAGGCTTCAGAGTCTTCTGTGGAAGACTTACAAGAGTTTCCTACTTATTCTGATTCTGATGTGGATGATTCCACTCCTACAGCTTCTCCTCCTGAGGATTTTTCATTTTCAGAGACTCTTCACTCCATGAGGGAGCACTTTAAATGGGAAGGCCAGGATTACTCTGATTCAGCTATTCCTCCTGTGTTGAATGTGGTGGAGGATGTTTTGCAGAGGCTTCCCTGAACCCTGACTCCTTGCCTCCTGCTCCTGTTAAGCCTGATAGGTATTATATCCTGTACCCTCTGATAAAGAGAATTGAAATCTAAGGTGGATGCTATTTGGTTCATGTGTCTGAACAAGTGGGTAAGCATTCTTTGCAGTGGATGCTGTTCAGGCCTCCTCGAGGGTGGCTGCTACTAGTTCTGTTCTTCGCAGACATGCCTGGTTGAAGGATCAGAATTTAGCTGAGCATGTTAAGACCAGGATTTACAGTCTGATGTGTTGTTTGGACCGCCTGTGGAAGCAGTTTTAAAGAAAATGGAGGACAAAGCTAAGTCTATGCAGACTGTTAAAGATTTTTGCAGGTGCAGCCTCGTTTAGTAGAAATTGGCCTGCTAAGGGGTGGACATATCCTGCTTATGGTTCCCAGTCTAGGGGTAGGTCTCTAGATCAGACAGTTCACCTGCTCAGACTTCTGGTGAGGCAGCTGCCAGTGGCCTGGCAGCTCCTTTGGGAGGAAGACTGTCTCTTTTCAAAGAAAATTGGGATTTAGTCACTCAAGACAGATGGGTGCTGGATATCATTCATCACGGTTACAGATTTTATTTCCACACAATGCCCCTTTCAAAGGCATGCCAGATGTTCCTCCTCCACAAAGAAAAGAGGCTCACAAGCAAGTTTCTCAGTTACTCCAGATAGGGGCCATTCAGCCAGTCCCTGTATCAGAAAGGTAGTACCAAAGAAGGGGAACACGTGGAGACCAATTTTGGATTTATCTATCCTCAACACTTATCTGGACATTCCCAAGTTCAAGATGTTGACGTTACAACAACTGTTACCTCTGCTGGGCAAAGATCACTGGATGGTAACTTTGGATCTCAAGGAAGCTTACCTTCATGTGCCTATAAGGCTAGGTTGCAGAAGTATTCACAAAGGTTCTGGCTCCAGTGATAGCTTACTTCAGGCTTCAAGGCATTCAAATCTATCCTTACTTGGACGACTGCCTGATTCTGGCTCATTCTACAGCATCTGGAATATGTCATAGCAGTGCTAAGATGCCTGGGGTATTCTGTGAACGAAATAAAGTCCAGTCTAGTACCCTCTCAAGACATGTGCTCTCTGGGTGACAAACAAAAAGAGTCTGTCACTTTACTTCCATCAACTATCTCATCAGTCCGTGCTGACTGCAAGGACAGTCCTTCAAGCATTAGGGTTCATGGCATCTTGTATTCTGGTGCTTCTCAAAATGTATGGACACAGCACTGCCAGGATTTGGACACTGTCATTCAAATAATACCTTGCCTTCAAAAGGAATTCTTGTGGTGGCGACAGATGCCTCGGACACTGCTTGGGGAGCTCATCTAAATGGAAAGTGGATACAAGACAAGTGGCCTGCCAGACTACAGCATCTACATATCAACATGAAGGAGATGTTAGCAGTCCAGTTTGCATTGATGGCTTTCAAGGAGTTACTTCTTCCAGGGCAGGTGTTGATTCTAACAGACAACACAACTGTCATGTGGTACATCAACAAGCAAGGGGAACACATTCTTATCCTCTATGCAGGCAAGCAATGATTTTATGGAGCCTGCAACTAACTCTCAGACAAATCATGGATCCTCATCTGTTATCTCAGAAGGATGGTCATCTGCTCAATGTCAAGCTTCACTCTCTTCATCTAACAGCCAGGTCTCAACTTCCTCAGCAAGTTTTAAATGTGATTATGGAAGCTAGAAGACCTAGTACAAGGAAGGTGTACAAATGGAAGAGATTTTGAATTTGGAGATTTCTGAGCCTAATTTGAGTGTGGCTCTTCAATATCTTACTGAGTTATTGGACAAAGGTTTGTCCTTCTCTTCCATTAAGATTCATGCTGCAGCAATTTCAGCTCATTATGATTGTGACCCACCCTGCTTGGGATCTCAATTTTGTGTTGGAAAATACTGCTGAGTTGAAATACTTGTCATGGAAGACTGCTTAAACTATTCATTTGCCTACTTTTTATGCAGATCCCCAAAAAAAGATTTTGCACACTTTAGATGTACAGCATTGCATTTTGTTATTCCCATCATGGCAAGGAGATTCCAGCTGCATCTTCCTATCTACTCTAAGTCTAGGGCTGGTTTAACATCTACATTTATGGTAGGTACAAAACTGTACTTTTCTTTAAAAAATGTTTTAATATATGGATAGGATACATGTATTTGATAGGAGTATATGCCTGTTGCTTTTAGAATGTGAATGGTTGCATGATGAGTTGATTGTTTGATTGATTAATTGAGTAGGTGGATTATGTTATATAAAAGTGACTGAAGTTGTTAGTAGTCTTGAAAGTCTGATGAAGCGTTGTAAAATGTGAAAGCGCTTACTTTATTTTTGTTACTGCAGTCAAATTGTGTTCTAAGTCTACTTTGTGCTGTGGTGAGCCTCATTCTGTTTGTGTACGAATTAATACTTTGAATCGGAAGCTGTTTTGATTTGATTTCTTTTATTTGTGTTTTCTTAACGGCTTTGGGACATGGCTACAAGGAGAGAGACAATTACTATATTGCAGAATGGTAATGGGAGCATGAATACGATATGGGGAGCTGTGGCCATGGCTGATAACCCATTCCTTAAGTTTACTACGGATGAGCTAGTGAATGATGGAAGGAACTCAGCAAATTTACAAAGGAATATTGATATAATACAGCTTACTCGGAAGTTAGAGAATACCCTACAAAAATTTTGAATAACACAGTGGTAGAGGCTACATGTGGAAGCCTGTCTTTCCTTTAAAATAATACCTAGAGGTTTAAGAGTGCTAAAGATGCCTACATTTGGCAATATATACCCTGGGTTATTAACCAAATGGCAGAATTTAAATATGGAAACCAGCTATGGATATATGAAATTATTAATAGAACAGTATCAAGAAATTGAAACTGGATTGTTGCAGAAAATAATGGCGATGGAGAATGATATAGTGAAAATGGTTAGTACAGAAGAGAAAGAAATGCTCGTTACAGACACTATGTTGCAATTAGCCACCCTTGACAATAAACATTTGACCGATAAGAGAAAACTAGAACAAGATCTTCAAGATTTTCAGAGGGGGCAAGTTTTTTCTTGGCCGAGGGATAATGCTCTGGGCTCTATACATAGTAACCAAGATGCGAATCCTGTACAGATTAATCACAATATTCAAGGAACTAATAAAAGAAATTTGAACTCTGGTAGCTTTCTTTCGAGTTCTGTGAATACATGCATGCCTCCACCGATGACGTCAGCCGATGTATCTCCACCTACGGAAACGACATCAAATGAAGTTATCACTCCGATCAGTAGTGAAGCTATGGGCATAGGAGAGGGTCCCTCTGGTGAAACTACGATAGTTTCATGTTCAACAGCTGGTGCAGTTAGGAAGAACTTTGGTAGTGATTTCAATAACAAACTGGATACGTTAGATGTGATAACGGCGAGTATCAGCTTGTTCCCTTCTTTTCCTCTACCCATTCGGCAGTTGCCCGAGGCGAGTTGGTCGCCGCATGGGAGGGCAGGCAAGAGGAAATCAATGGAGGACAGAGACGAATTTCAGAAAAAGGTACTGAAACCAATACCAAAGACTTAGTGGTAAATTCATCACGATATCACCTAACTGATAATGAAAAGTCTTTATTAAATCATGGCCTTTCGTTTATACCATCGAAATCAGTAGATATCACTGACGTTATATTAGATATAAAAATGTTTATTTGGAAAGTTAGTTTAGACCTAATGTTTGGTAACACGAACACAGGTAAAAGAAATGTATTTTTCCAAACCTTCTGTTTTTATACCACAAGGACATCCTCTATTAGAGACATTTGAGAGAGCCTGTGAGCGTGATTTATTTGAACTGTATAAATCAAATAGTAAATCTGAGTTTTACAACTTAACTTATGATGAATTTCAATCAATAAGAGGATTGCAAGATAATAGAGAGATAGTTATTAGGCAGGCTGATAAGGCTGGCGCCATCGTAGTGTTGGACACTGAAATGTATGCAGCCAGTATGTGGAATATGCTGGGTGATGGTGAGGCCTATCAAACATTAAATGGAGCCATGTTAAACAAATTGATTAAAAATGTGCAATCTGAGCTCTATGATATGTTTCTATGTCACACAATTGATAGTGATTTGTATAAGTATTTATTAGTTGAGAATCCCCTTATTCCTACTATAAGGGGACTTCCTAAGGTGCATAAAACTTATGTTGATCCACCCATGAGACTTATAGTCTCGGGTGGTGGTTGGCGTATGGAACCAGCTTCTATATTTATTGAGAAGCAACTTCGACCAGTAGTTAATGACACTATTTCTATATTGAGGGATACACAAGATTTTTTGGAAAGTTATGGTGCTTATATCTTGAATAATCAAGAGGCACATTCTGATTTATTGATCACATTGGATGTGGACTCCCTTTTCACTTCAATTCCAAATAATACAGGAGTGGAATTTTTGAGATTATTTTTTAATTGAAAAAGGATTATCCAGAAGTTCCATCATTAAGATTCTAGCTTTATTTGATTTAGTATTAAATAATAATGTGTTTTACATGAGAATGTTTATTATTTACAGAGAAAAGGGGTTGCGATGGGTACCCCGTGCGCCAACTCGTATGCCAACTTAGTGTTGGCATATTGGGAAAGCACATATGTCCTGTCAAATGTTATTTTTAATAAACATATAAAATTTTATAAACTTTTTGTGGACGATGTGTTTTTAACGTGGAAAGGCACAGAAATGGAGCTGAATGACTTCATTGAATACATTAATGGTACCACAGATTTTTTGAAATTTGAACAAAGTTTCTTATGAGATGATGGAATTTTTGGATGTGAGTGATTAAGATGAATGGTGGGATACATTCTGAGATATATAGGAAACCGTGCTGGAAGAACAATATGTTACATAGAAATAGCATGCATCCCCAGCATATATATCATAATATAGTGAAAGGACAGACTTTGAGAATGTCACATCTTACTACAAGTGATGACAGTTACAATAAGAAACAGGATATGCTAGTAAATTATTTAATGTCAAGAGGATACAGTAAATATGAAGTTGAATCTATTTATCAAATAAATAATTCAGTAAGAAAAGGAAAAGGGAAACCATATTTATATAGGAATGGTGGGAATATTAGTAATAGTAATAATCAGCAAAACAATGAAAATAGAGTAGTGATTCCTTATACAAACCTGAATAAAGGAATCAAAGGAATAATAGAAAAGAACTGGGGGATACTCACTACAGATGAGAAAATAGTTCAAGTAGTGGGTCAAAGACCTCGCTTCTCATATAAAAATATAAAGTCACTTAAGAGGCTGTTATGTTATGAAGATAGCAACAATAGGAGCACATTTGTGAGATCAAATAGACAGGGACGCTACCTTGTAGAAGTTGCAATCATTGTGTATATATGTCAGGAAGTGATCAATTTGTACATCCAGATACAAACTATGAATATAGATTCAATTTCTATGCTGATTGTAAGTCAAGGAATTTAGTATACATAGCTGTCTGCCAGATTTGTTCATGTTTTTATGTAGGAAAAACCAATAGAAGTCTTAGGCAGCGGGTTAGAGAACATCTTTATGCAATAAATAGAGAAAATGAACATAATGCCCTAGCCCGGCATGTTTTAGACAAAGGGATGGCACATAAATTTAAGTTTGTTTTAGAATTAATTGGGGTAACAAATAGTTTGGGAGATATAAAGAACTACACTGAGGAACATGAAAACAGATGGATAATAAGGTTACAGAGTCACAGGGGACATGGTTTAAATGAAAAAGTAACTTTTAGCAGCACGCCCCTATGCTCATTAGGTTTCGAGTAGTTCTACATGTATATATGAGTTTATTATTTCTGTTTTTATACACATATTTCTCATATATTTTTATATATATATATGTTTTATATTTTATAAGTTCTACTAATATAGTTAAAAAAATGTTCTTTAAAAAATGTTTTAATATATGGATAGGATACATGTATTTGATAGGATTATATACCTGTTGCTTTTAGAATGTGAATGGTTGCATGATGAGTTGATTGTTTGATTAATTGAGTAGAAGGATTATGTTATATAAATGTGACTGAAGTTGTTAGTCTTGAAAGTCTGATGAAGCGTTGTAGAATGTGAAAGCGCTTACTTTATTTTTGTTACTGCAGTCAATAAATCGTGTTCTAAGTCTACTTTGTGCTGTGGCGAGCCTCATTCTGTTTGTCTACGAATATATTCCTGACTGTACTGAACACGAATTGCAGGATTTAATGCATTCTGCAGAACAAGTTGGTAAACATACTTTGCAATGTGGCTGATGCTTTAGAAGCATCTTGCGGGACTGCTGTTACTGGGTCTGTACTTAGAAGGCATGCTTGTCTTAAGTAACAAAACTTGCCAGATTGTGTAAAAAACTAAATTACTGGATGCTCCCTTAAACCAAGACCGCCTTTTTGGCAACAAAGCAGAAGTCCCCAAAAGGATGGAGGAAAAAGCTAAATCTAAGATTTCCTACAAGTACAGCCTCCCAGATTTAGTAGGCATTGGCCTTCTAAGAACTGGTCCTTTCCAGTCCCATCTAGGCCATTTCAGTCCAAACCCAGGAACAGCAGACCACCTAGGCTACCGTCTCAGGCTTCGCACAAACCTAAGGAGTGGGGGGCTCCCACTTCCAAAGCAGGGAGTAGTAAGCCACCCCCTACGTAAAAATGGCATAATGACTTAACCTTAACCCTTCCAAGCCCTGGTCTACTACCTGCTCCCTTAGGAGGAAAACTCGCCCTGCATGCAAAAAACTGGGAACTCATTACCCAGGGCAATTGGGTTTTGAACATAGTTTCCCAAGGATACAGATTCCACTTCCACACCCTACTAACACCAAATGGTTGGCCAGACCTACCCAGAAATCAATGGGTGGAGGCCCAACAGCAGGTTCCCCCCCCCCCACACACACACACACACACACAATATCAGGGCTATTCAGCCTGTCCCAGCAGAACAAAGGGGACAAGACTTTTATTCAAGACTTTTTCTGGTACCCAGAAAAGACAACTCCTGGTGTCCTATCCTGAACCTCTCTATTCTATACACCTTTCTGGTAGTTCCAAAATTCAAAATGCTAACTCTGCAACAGCTTCTTCCCATGCTAGCCAAGGATGCCTGGCTGGCAACCCTAAACTTAATGGAAGCTTACCTGCACATCCTAATAAGGGAATCTTGCAGGAAATACCTACGCTTCAGGGCAGGCTCCATGCACTATCAGTTCTCTGCACTTCCCTTTGGCTTATCTACTGTGCCCAGGGTATTCACAGAGTGCCTAGCTCTAGCCATTGCATTTTGCAGGCAGAAGAATATTCAGAGTTACCCATATTTGCACAATTGTCTGATTCAAGCAGAAAGCCAGGACTTGCTATTGCAACACTTGGCATTCGTAAAGAAACTAACGTCACTGGAGTGCACCAACGAAAAGAAATCTCACCTAGTACCCTGCCAACAGATTGTATTCCTGGGAGGAAGCTTGAACACAACTTCCCAGATGGCATCCCTCACTCCAGAGAAACAAGTTTACTTGACAACGTACTTAACTATTGTCCACAAACCCCAGCTATCTGCAAGGAAAATACTGCAAGCCCTGGGGCTCATGGCCTCTTGCATTTTACTAATTCCATATGCAAGACTACATATGAGGAAACTCCAATGGTTACCTAAAAGGCCTATGGTGTCCACATTCTCAGGATCTGGAAACAATGATTTCTTTCATTCCTTGTATCAAGACAGAGTTCCTTTGGTGGGCAGAGGCCTGCTATCACAACAAGGGACTCCCTTTCACTCTAGCCACTGCCGCCCAAACCCTAACAGACACATCAGACTATGCATGGGGGGCTCACATGGCAGGGCAGTGCATTCAGGGCAAATGGAACCTGAGACAGATGCACCTGCATATCAATCAAAAAGAAATGTTAGCTGTACAGAATGCTCTGACAGCCTTCAAAGACCATATTCTTCCTGGACAGCTATTGGTAAAGACTGACAAACACCACAGTTACGTGGTACATAAACAAGCAGGGGTGAACCCACTCATACCCTCTCTGCAGACTAGCCATGGCACTATGGAACACAGCCTTGAGCTACCAAGTACACCAGCAAGAAACCATAAAAACTGTAAAAACTGCAGAAAACCAATGTG
The DNA here is from genome assembly GCF_019279795.1 of Protopterus annectens. Lineage (NCBI taxonomy): Eukaryota > Metazoa > Chordata > Ceratodontiformes > Protopteridae > Protopterus > Protopterus annectens. The sequence goes on from NC_056734.1 coordinate 831,144,953, forward strand.
CAGCAAGCATGTAACACAGAGGAGACCCAGAACTCAAACAGTAAAATGCCAACCTTTAATGTAAGCACTTTCGTGGAGGTCAATGCCCCCACTTCTTCAGACAACTTCACAACATAACTGCCAAGCTTTTTATGTGCTTGGTTTACATCACTGATTGTTTAATTTACAACTACACAGTGCTTAATATAGAACAGAGCATGACTGACTTTTTTTGCAAATGGTTTGTCTTTCATCCCAGATCGAAGAGGCGATGTTGTAAAAACTATAATTGACCTCAAGCTGAGGTTTGCAAGTTGAATTTGGCAGTGCTTATGGGTACTAATTCTTCTTTAATAAATACATTTAGAGTATCTAGTTTATTCAACCCCCCCCCCCCTACAAGTTACCTTAAACATGTTTGAAAAAATGTGTGAAATTGATTTAAGGTCATTAATGGACATGAAAGGTAAAAAAACTCAACAAGTCTAATATTAGAAAGGATGAATGGGACTTCATAAAATTGTTGAGTTATTGTAACATTAGCATTATGAATACGGACAAGGGGGTGGTTTGGTCTTCATGGATCAATCTGAATATGAAAGAAGAATGTCCCAATATTTGAGTTCGGACACCTATATTGCAGTTAGTCGTAATGAAGTCAACACTGCCTATAAAAGAATGAGTAATGCTGGACGATTTGTTCCTGGAAGGGTCCATAGACATCGACACCCTCCAGTATTTGACTATGTCTACTCCCAGAATCCCAATAATTTTTGGCACACCAAAATTGCACAGAAACTTAGAGGACCCACCGTTCAGGCCTATAGTGGACGGTAGAGGTTCAATTACCTATGCATGTGCCAAATACATAGTATATTAAAACCCCTACTAGGTAAGGAACAACAAATGTGTAGGGATTCTTGGAACTTTTTGGAAAATATTAATAAGTTACAATTTAACAACAAATACATTTTTGTAGTAGTAGACGTAAAAGACATATACAGTCATTCCTCAAACCTTGGCATTCAGGGCAAATGGAACCTGAGACAGATGCACCTGCATATCAATCAAAAAGAAATGTTAGCTGTACAGAATGCTCTGACAGCCTTCAAAGGTATCTCTTGGACAAGGGAATTTGTTACATCATAAGGTTGATGACAATAAGGTGAATTTGGTTGAGACATTGCTTGATATAGTTTTATCAAATAACTATATCATGTTTAATAAATTGTTTCTACAAAATACAGGGGTGGCCATGGGGTCACCATGCGGGGCCAGCATCGCTAAAAGCATTATGGCCCACTGGGAACGATCATGTCTCTTTAAGAATGAATTATTCCAGCAGAATGTTCTTTGGTACACACGTTATCAAGATGACATGTGCTTAATATGGCAAGGAGAATCTGACCTTATAGATGGTTTCATTCGTGACATATCTGCCATGACTGATTTCCTGGAATTTACTTACAATGTTGGGGTTGATTCTATAACATATCTTGATGTCAAAATTAGAAAAGATCAGAATAAATCCCAGTGTAAAGCCACAATTTTCAGAAAACCTACACATTCTAATGCCCTTTTACATTTTTCCAGTTGTCATCCTTGCCACCAAAAGAAAGCTGTGGTTAAAGGCCAACTGGTAAGGGCAGCAAGGATGGTGTCCGACGACGTAGATTTCTTGGAGGAATGCGAAACACTAAGAACTATATTTCTTAAAAGAGGGTATCCCTATAAATTATTGAAGGATGTTATATTAGAAGTTAGAGCCAAGAGGGAAACTGGACATTTTAGGACACTAGTTTCTAGTCACATGAATGTAAATAATAATGAGATAACATCATTTCAAGAAGACATGGGTAGCATGAGCCGATTGAGGAACAACAATAATCCCATGCTGATTTTTTTGTTTACTTTTTGTATTGACTCTAAAGAAATCAAAGAAATCCTCCTTAAGAACTGGGCCATTATTGTAGAAGATCATATGATTAATAAAACATTAGGCAGTATGCCCAAGTTCACTTTCAGAAGAGATCCAAATTTAAAAAGTATAGTAGAAAGAAAAAATAGTTCAAAAGGAAAAGCATAGAATCCAACAACATAGGAATGAGAAAATGTGGAGCATGTTCTTATTGTAACTATGTTAAAACAGGGATGTCTATTAAAATAAGGGACAAGTCATACATTTTAAATGGAAGATACAATTGTGAAACAAAAGGAGTAGTGTATGTTGTGATTTGTGATTCATGTCCCTCTTTCTATATCGGTAAAACCGAAAGAAAATTTAAGCAAAGAATATATGAACATTAATACAGTATTCTTAAGGGGGATATGAACAACGCATTAGCTAAGCATGCCATGGTTCACCCAATGCACAAATTCACTTTCTTTGTATTGCAACAAATCCCATTAGACCCAAGAGGAGGACCTTGGCAACTTATCCTCGAAGAACAGGAAACTTCCTGGCAAAAAAGGACCCTAGCGTATTCCCCTCCAGGTTTAAATGAATTAATGTCCATCAAAAGTATTCTAAAGCTTAGGGCATTACGTAGATAATGGTTGGGTATATGCAACATGAAAGGAAGATAAGCAGGTAGTCACTAAATGTTTGTACTAAATGTTTGCTTTAATTATGAAGTTAAAACATGTTAATACATTTTAATTATTTGGAGTATATACATGCATATGATTATTTAAGAAGAAATATACATGTATTTATACATAGTTTTTTATATTGATGTTTTTATATATACAATGCACATATGGTGCTAATTTTTAAAAGGGTAGTTTAACAGTATGAATTTTACAGCTGTTTTAAAAGTAGCAATTTTTTGATTGGCAATTAAACAATCAATGATGTAAACCAAGCACATAAAAAGCTTGGCAGTTATGTTGTGAAGTTGTCTGAAGAAGTGGGGGCATTGACCTCCATGAAAGCGCTTACATTAAAGGTTAGCATTTTACTGTTTGAGTTCTGGGTCTACTCTGTGTTACATGCTTGCTGCACATTGGTTTTCTGAAGTACACCAGCAAGCTCATTTCCTGCCAGACGTACTGGCAAACGACTTAAGCAGAAATCTCATGGACCCACACGAATGGAAACTAGATGCCAAAATATTCAACCTCTTGAGGAACAAATGGAGGACTCCAGAGACCTGTTTGCCTCCCCTCAGAACTACCAATTGAACAAATTCTGCACAAGAACTCCCCACAGCCAAGCTTGGAAAGTGAATGCCTTGTCCTTTACCTGGGAAAGCCTCTCAGTTTATGCCTTTCCCCTCTGCCTCTCCTCTCGAAGGTTCTACTAAAGATCAAACAGGACAAGCCAAGGACAATACTGATTGCACCAGACTGGCCATGCCAGCACTGGTACCCCCTCTTGTGCAGTATGGCACTGCTAAACCATGGCACCTGCCTCAGACCCCTTCCCTGCTGTCCCAGCAGGCGGGCTAGATTCTGCACCCTCAGCTTCAAACCCTGAACCTTGAAGCCTGGCTAATTCCTCGAGCTCTCCCTTAGCATCCCTCAGTAAGCAGGTACTGGATATCATTCTGTAGGCAAGGAGGCCTAGTACTGGAAAATCCTATGCTGAAAAGTAGAAAAGATACTGTTTCTGGAACCTGGCTCAGGGGATGGGCACAACGGTGCCCAGCTTACCTCAGACTCTACAGTACTTAACAGAAATGCTCCACGGGGGCCTATCCTTCTCGTCAATTAAAATTCATGCCTCTGCCATTTCAGCACATTATAATAATACAGAGCCACCCCTTTTCTCTCATCCTTTGCTAAAGCAATTCGTTAGAGGGGCCAAAAATTTAAGACCCCCCCCCCCCCAGATCATCTCCCACTTCAGCCTGGGACCTTAACTTTGTAATGGAAAAGCTCACTCCCCCCCCCCCCTTTGAACCAGCGGCTACAGCAGATTTGAAATTCCAACAGCCTTCCTTCTAACCATCACTTCAGCAAGAAGAGTGTCTGAATTACAGGCATTCATGGCAGTAGAAACCATTATCTTCCATGCGAACAGGGTTTCCCTCAAGACTAACCCTTCTTTTATGCCGAAGGTGGTGTCTTCTGTGGCCCTGAATCAGTCCATTCATTTGCCTACTTTTCCCTAATCCACAAAACAAAGGGGAACGAATACTGCACACTCTGGATGTGCACAGACAACATAGATTCTATTTGGACAGGACTAAGCCTACCAGAAAATCTGAGCAGCTGCTAGTTAGCTTTGCTGCAGGGGCAGAGGGGAAGGCTATTTCAAATCAAACCATTTCCAAATGGATAGCCCATTGCATTCATTTCTGCTACAAGCACCATGGAAAACCTACCCCACCTACCGCATCTACCTCTGTGGCATTTCTCAGGGGGATCCCTACCAGGGACATCCTAGAAGCTGCTACCTGGAGCTCTGTACATACCTTCACCAAGCATTACCACTTTTCTAAATACAGAGCTGGATTTGCCACTGCAGTTTTGCAGGGATTAATAGCTGGCCCTAATGCTCTTTAACTTCCTCCTTCCTTCCTTATCTTTGGGAATCAACCCAAATGTGATGACTGCAGCAGTGAAACATGAAGAACATAGTACAGTTGTGTACACTTACCCTAAATGTAGATGTTAGTGTGTATAAACTTGCAGTCCTGGTTACCCTCCCTCCAGCCCCCTGACTTCTCTTGGCTCTATCTCTCCTTATGGTTGGTATGTCTATTTTTTCTTGTGTATTTGCATTTTGATGGGGGTTTTACCATACCATTTAATTGCTTCCCATTTTGGGGGCACCTGATATCTGGGGCAAGAAAAACTGATGTAATGGCATTGGCTGCATGTTTTTTTCCCCTGACAACCTGACAGCAAGGAAGAAGCGACCGCATCCAACGCAGAGATCCGAAGACTCTGGTATTCAGGCTGGCTGAGGGCTATCTGCAGACAGATAACCCAAATGTGATGACTGCAAAAGTGCATACACTCTAACATCTACATTTATGGTAAGTGTACACAACTGTACTTTCCCAATGTCTTTGTTGTTGTGTTCCATGAAGATGTGCTCCATAGCCTTGCAGATCAGGCTAGTCAGGCTTATGGGGCGATAGTTACCAGGGTCAGTGTTGGCCCCTCCTTTGTGGTGTGGAATAACCATTGCTGTGCGGCATTCTATGGGCATGTAGCCTGTGGAGAAGCTGAGGCTGAACAGCGTGTTTAGGTGGAGGGTCAGTTTGTTCTGTAGTTCGTGCAAGACGCAGCCTGGGACACCATCTGGCCCCATTGACGCTGTGTTTTTGTTTTTTGAAAGGGCTGTTTTCACCTGTGCATTTGTGATTTCCAGGACACTACACTTTTCCGGTATTATTGTGGGCCCTTTTGGGGGTGAGAGGGGGGTGAAGTTTGCACTGAATCTATTTGCCAGGATGTTGGCAATATCAGTAGGTTCAGTATATTTTGTGCTGTTTTGCACTAGTTCAGTGCGTATCTGCGACTTGCTACTTAGATTCTTAACATAGCTGAAGGAGGCTTTGTGGTTATCTTTTGAATCCTTGGCTATTTTTCTTTCGAAGTTAGCCTTGGATGATTTTATGAGGGGACCTTAGTTTCTTACTGATACTGATCAGGGATGTCTTTCCTCCTTGGGATTTGCTTTTTTTCTGAACCAGTTTCCTCTTCCTGTTGTATAGCCTGTTTATGGCAGGGGTCCACCACACTGCTCTCCTTCTCTTAGAGGAATGAGTCTTGGTTTTGCTAGGGATGGCACGATCCATGCATCCTTGTTAGGTGCTCATAGAGTGCATTTGTAAAGGTTTCTGCATCTTGGGCAGCATTATCCTTTAGCGTGGGGGCTGTGAAACTTACCGCCTCTGTCTTAAGTAAGGTGAAGTTTGCTTTAGAAAAGTTTTTTTTTTTTTTACTGTGGTTTCCTTAGTTGGGGGGGGTGGACAATCCATTGTGATTAGTTTATGGTCTAATCTAACCAGTGACTGACCTCCGGTGTGGAGCACCTGTCACCCATGTTGGTGATGACCAGGTCCAATATGTTTTCACCTCTGGTCTGGGAGTTTACCAGCTGATCCAGCTTTGCTGCAGGGGCAGAGGGCAAAGCCATCACCAAAGCATTTCCAAATGGATAGTACACTGCATCCATTTCTTCTACAAACAACACGGAAAGCCTCCCCCCAGGGGGGGGGTCAGGACTCACTCCACCAGAGCAGACTCCACCACTGCAGCTTTCCTCAGAGGAGTACCCATCAGAGACATCCTGGAGGCTGCCACCTGGACATCTGTTCACATTTTTACCAAACATTACCACCTGCCTTTCCAAGTCCAGGGCAGGGTGTGACTCTGCAGTCTTGCAGGGCATCCTAGCCAGCCCCTAGATGTTCATCGTGCATACAGCTGCAGTAATCACAGATGGGTTCTCTGCCGTCAGGCGGGTCCTCGGTTGGCTGAATTCCAAAGTCTAGGTCCGGTGTCGGTTGTTGTCGCTTTCTCTCCTGACGTCAGTGAGGCCGGAGTATATAAGACACAGCCGACGCCATGTTCTTCAGTCTTTTTTGCCGCGCGGTGCCCGAAGCAGAAGCAGTTCGCAAGTGCCGGTCGGCCAGCTCCTGAATTACAAAAAAATTGGAAACCGAAGTCTTCATTAAAGATAAGTACCCCGTTGGGGAAACTTTTTTGCCTCAGACCGATGTCAGAAAAAGTTAATAATTGTATTTCTTGTGGGAAGCAAATACCGCATAAGGATTTCCATTCCCTCTGCATACCTTGTTTAGGCCCAGACCACGACGTCTCGGGCTGTCGCTTTTGCGCTACTTTCAATAAACGCACTATTAAGCGTCGGGCGGAGTTTGCCCAACACTATTTTGGTAAAGCCTTTGATTATAAAATGTCGTCGGAGACTCCGACTATCGTTTTGTCGAAAAAACGCAAGGACAAGGACCGACACGCGAGGCCCGCAGTCCCCACCGACACCACGCTAAAACAGGCTACACGTGGTCCGGTTCTCAGCGAGACGCCTTTGCAGTCCCTGACTACCGACGGCACTCCTTTGGCGGTGTCCTCTGTACCCGAGACCGCAGGTACCTTGGCCCTTTCCCAGACTACAACCACCGCAGCCATTGCTAATGTTGAGCCTCCTAATGTGGACAGGTCCACTTCCACCCATGGTGTCTTTAGACCCTCATCTTCTTTTTCTATTAAGGCCTTTACTAAATCCAAAGCAGCCAGGCATCCCAAGAGGCCTGTTGCACAGGGCCCATCTCCAGGCCCCATGCCTAAAAAACAGATGCTTAGAATGGCTGAGGATTTAATTACTCTTATCAGGGGTTCTCAACCCCCTCCAGACAAGAGACCCAGAGTGGAGGAAGATTCTCCCTCTTCTGATCAGGGCTCCATTTTATCAGAACATTCTGATGTAGAGGAACACTCTTACTCCCCTTTTCAGGATTTGGATGCAGAGCAGTCCATTCCTTCTGTATCTCCTCCTGAGGATTTTTCCTTTGGGGAAACTTGCACACTTTAAGGGAACACTTCCATTGGGAAGGCCAAGACTTTTCCGATTCCAAGAAAAGACTTAGGGAATTTCTTTTGTTACCTCAACACAGACCTCTGGCGATACCTCCTGTTTTGGACATACTTGATGATGTCTATTCGGAGGCTTGCCTTAACCCGGATTCCCTGCCTCCTGCACCAGTCAAACCTGATAGGTACTACAGAGTTCCTAACTCTCACCAATTTCTCTACAAAAGCCATAATGCTGACCCTGAAACCATTTCTCAAGGGCCCAAGGGATTGAAGGCCTCTACTGCCAAGAATCCACTTCCTGCCGAAAGAGAGTCAAGATCCTTAGAAAGGTGGGGAAAAAGGTATATACCTCGGCCACCCTAGCCATGAGGGCCTTAAATTGTCAGTTTCATATGCTTAAATATCAACAGTTCCTGTTATCACAATTAAGGAATAAAATGTCTCAACCTGAACAACCAGATTTGAAGGAGTTGCAGGATATGATGCATAGTGCAGAGCAAGTGGGTAAACACACCTTACAATGTGGCTATGATGCCCTAGAGGCCTCAAGTAGAGCGGCTGCTACGGGATCAGTCATTCGTAGACATGCCTGGCTTAGGGAACAAAACTTGCCTGATCATGTGAAAGCTAAACTTCTAGATGCTCCTTTACAAAAGGATGGGCTGTTTGGTACTAATGCTGAGGAGATATTATGGAAAATGGAAGAAAAAGCCAAATCTATGCAAACTGTCAAAGCTTTTTTACAGGTCCAACCACCACGTTTTAGCAGAAATTGGCCTTAAAAAAAATGGTCCTTTCCAGCCACTGACAAGCCCCAAAGAGGTAGATACAGACGCACAAGGGGCAGAGGGCAATCACAAGGATCATATAGAGGCCGACAATGGCAAACTCCAGCACCAAGAGGTGGCGAAGACAGTGCACAACCATACAGGAAACAAACCCAATGACTCCCTCATTTCCATGCCAAGCAGGTCTCAGCTGGCAGCACCTTTGGGAGGAAAGCTAGCATTATTTGCAAGAAATTGGCATATTGTCACAACAGACAAATGGATCCTGGACATTATAAACAGAGGCTACAAATTTCAATTCCACACTTCCAAAAATGAGAGGCATGCCAAACCTGCCACACAATCAAAGGGCAGAGGCACAACTACAAATTTCAAAGCTCATAAGCATGAGAGCTATACAAGAGGTACCTACTCACGAACAAGGTCAAGGTTTTTATTCAAGACTTTTTCTGGTACCAAGGAAAGGAACCGACTGGAGACCCATTTTGGACTTATCCATCCTAAACACATTTTTACTCGTACCAAAATTCAAGATGCTCACATTACAGCAGCTTCTTCCCATACTGGGCAAGGAGTTTTGGCTGGTAACATTGGACCTCAAGGAGGCATACCTGCATGTCCCAATCAGACAAAGCTGCAGAAGATACCTCAGATTTCTTGCAGGTTCAATCCACTATCAATTCTCTGCATTGCCCTTTGGCTTATCTACTGCGCCCAGAGTATTCACAAAGTGCCTGGCATCAGTGATTGCCTACTGCAGACTTCAAGGGATACAAATTTACCTTATTTGGACGACTGCCTGATCTAAGCGGACAGCAAGCACATACTTCTGGAACATCTGGCTTATGTAACACGGTTACTGCATTCTCTGGGATACACAATCAACAAAGAGAAATCCAGGCTAACACCATCTCAGAAAATAACTTTCCTGGGTGCCAACTTGGACACAAACACCCAGATGGCCTATCTTACGCCAGAAAAACAGGGGCAACTAACTCAGTACTTCAAAATACTAGCAAAATGTACCAGGCTTATTGCAAGGAAAATCCTGCAGGCTCTGGGCTTCATGGCATCTTGCATTCTTTTAATCCCATGTGCAAAGCTGCATATGAGGAAACTTCAGTGGTACCTTAAAAACCTATGGTCTCAACACAGTCACAGTTTGGAAACAATAATACCAATAATTCCATGTTTGCAAAAGGAATTTCTATGGTGGGCCCAAGCATGTCAAGCAAATACAGGCCTCCCATTCTGAAAGCCTCAAGCAAATCAAGTCATCACAACAGACGCCTCAGATTACGCCTGGGGGGCGCACATGACGGACAGGTGCATTCAGGGCAAATGGTCCCAAAAGGAAAAGCACCTTCACATCAATCAAAAAGAAATGCTAGCAGTAATAAATGCAATTACAGCTTTCAAGGACCTCCTGCATCCAGGACAATTACTGATAAGAACAGACGACACCACAGTAATGTGGTACATAAACAAACAAGGAGGAACACATTCATACCCCTTGTGCAGACTAGCCATGACTCTTTGGAACTTGGCTCTGGATTGGCAAATCGAACTTCAAGCACAGTACTTGCCAGGATTGGAAAACACGCTGGCAGACAATCTAAGCAGAAATATGACAGATCCACACGAATGGAAGTTGCATCCTCAGGTGTTTACAGAGATAATCCAAGCGTGGGGGAGGCCAGACATAGATCTTTTTGCCTCCCACAGGAATCATCAATTGGAAAAGTTTTGTTCAAGGACCTTTCATCCAAAGGCCTGGAGAGTGGACGCCCTTTCATTCAGTTGGACGGCATGTACAGTTTACGCATTCCCACTTCTGCCTCTTCTGCCCAAGGTACTTTTGAAAGCAAGAGCAGACAGACCGAAGATGATACTGATTGCTCCAGATTGGCCAAGGCAACACTGGTACCCGCTCCTGAGGAGCCTAACACATACTCCTCCCTGGTCCCTGCCTCTTCTGCTGACTCAGCACAGCTACAAAACTCTTCACAGTCAGCTGAAAACACTCAATCTCACTGCATGGAAAATTCCTTAACACCACAACAGACCCTACTCTCCAAGGAGGTGCAGGATGTCATTTTGGAGGCCAGAAGGCCATCTACTAGAAAAGCTTACTCCGCAAAATGGAAGCGGTTTTGCTCTTGGAATGAGAAAAAAGACCAGGACCCTAGAAAACTGAACTTGCTCCAGGTATTACAGTATCTAGCTGAGCTGCTGAACAGTGGACTTTCATTTTCTTCCATAAAAATCCATGCCTCAGCCATTTCTGCAGAATTCAACATGGATCCTCCTTTATTTTCTCACCCACTCTTATGACAGTTCCTCAGAGGGGCTAAGAATATAAGACCACCAAGGAAACAACCAATACCAGCCTGGGATCTTAATTACATACTAGAAAAATTAACATTGCCTCCTTTTGAACCAGCTGCCTCAACAGATTTGCAATATTTGTCCTGGAAAACAGCCTTCCTTCTGGCTATCACTTCAGCTTGTAGGGTTTCGGAACTACAGGCCCTCATGGCGGTGCAGCCCTTTCTCATCTTCCATCAGGACAGGGTTTCCCTTCCTACCAACCCGTCATTTATGCCTAAAGTGGTATCCAGGGTAGCTTTAAATCAAGCCATACACCTACCTACCTTTTACCCCAATCCTCAAAACAAAGGGGAAAGGCTGCTACACTCTTTAGACATCCATAGGCAGCTACGTTATTATTTGGACAGAACAAAGTCCTTCAGGAAATCAGAACAACTCTTTGTGTCGTATGCTGTAGGGGCTCAAGGGAAGCCAGTTACCAAGCAGACTATTTCAAAGTGGATAGGCCACTGCATACGGTTTTGTTATTCCTATCAGGGGAAATCTGTTCCTACAGGCATCAGATCACACTCCACCAGGGCCACAGCTACCTCTACAGCCTTCCTCAGAGGAGTTCCTACCAAAGATATTTTGGAGGCAGCCACTTGGAGTTCTGTACATACCTTCACAAAACACTACCACCTGCCTTTATATTCCAAAACTAGAGCAGGCTTTGCCACTGCTGTGTTGCAGGGCATTCTGGCTCAACCCAGTTCCTCCTAGTACCTACCACCCTGTGCGTAGCTTTGGGACTCTACCCATCTGTGATTACTGCAGCTGTATGCACGATGAACATAGTACAGTTTTGTACCTACCATAAATGTAGATGTTCGAGTGCTAATACAGCTGCAGTACAGGTTTCCCTCCCTCCTTCCCCACTTGGTAAAGGCATGGGGCCTAACCCCCTCTTCATACAACCTGACTGGGTTATCCTTCTATGGTTTATTTGCTTGCAACTACTGATTTTGGATTATATTGCATTGCATGTATATACATATAAACATAATTTATGTATTGCCTTCCTTCTGGGGGCACCTGACATCTGGGGCAAGAAAGACTGAAGAACATGGCGTCTGCTGTGTCTTATATACTCCGGCCTCACTGACGTCAGGAGAGAAAGCGACAAAAACCGACGCCGGACCTAGACTTTGGAATTCGGCCGGCCGAGGACCCGCCTGACGGCAGAGAACCCATCTGTGATTACTGCAGCTGTATTAGCACTCGAACATCTACATTTATGGTAGGTACAAAACTGTACTTTTCCTTGACTGCCTCCACCCATTTCCTCAGCTTTGGGAATCAATCCAAATGTGATAACTGCAACAGTGAAACATGAACATAGTATAGTTGTGTATACTTAGCATAAATGTAGATGTTCAAGTGTATTCACTGTTGCAGTCCTGGATGTTCTTCGTGTTTCACTGTTGCAGTCATCACATTTGGGGTTATCTGCTTGTAGTAGCCCTCATTCGGCCTGATTATCGAAGTCTTGGGTCCTGCGTTGGTTGCGGTCTCATCTTCCGTGACGTCAGGTAGTCAGGGGTATAAAGCATGCAGCCAATGCCATTGCATCAGTCTGTCTTGCTGTGTGGTGCACGGAGCAGAAGCAGTTCGCAAGTGCCGATCGGCCGACTCCTGAAATTTTCATTTTCGAGTTTCAGAACCGAAGTCTTCAATTAAAGCTAAGGTACCCCGTTGGGGAAACTTTTTCTTGCTCTAAACCAATGTCAGTAAAAGTCAATAATTGTATTTCTTGTGGAAAGCAAATACCTCATAAAGATTTTCATTCGTACTGTATTCCTTGCCTAGGCCCTGACCACGACATACCTCACTGTCGGTTTCGTGCCTTATTTAAGCAACAAACTATCCGTCTGTATATTTACGCTTTTAAATCTTTTGGTACTCTGTTCAATTATCCAGATATGTCTTCGGTAAGCAATCTGACTACTGACATTCCGAAAAAACACAAAGGTAAAGACAGAGACAGGCCGCCTAGGTCCAAAGCTGCCGACGACGCTTCTAATCCAGTTGCCGGTTCTCAGTGAGGCACTTTCGCAACCCCTGATATCCTCTACTTCAGATTCGCAGGCCTCTACTGAGACCCATTGGGAGTCTGGTATGCCGCGAGATGCTTCAACTGTGGAACCTGCGGATATGTCTATCTTGGATGGCTCTGGAGCCGCTGTGTCCAGGCACCGGCTTCTGAGGGGGTGTGTTCAGGCCTACTGACTTGCATATTAAACCGACGCCATCTTTTTCTTCAAGGCCTAAAACTCAAACCATGCCTAGAAAACTGCCCAGACCGCATGGTCAGGCCTCTGCCTAAAAAACAAATTATTAGAATGGCTGAAGACCTTATTACTTTAATCAGGGGAAGGCAACCTTGCTTATACTACTTCTGACCAGGATTCTGAAATTTCTGTTTTCTCTGATGACCAGGATTTACCCTTGTCTATCCATGAAGATTCTGATGCTGAGGACTCTATCCCCTTTGCTTCACCCTCAGAGGATTTCTCTTTTGGTGAAATCTTGCATATTCTTAGGGAGCATTTCCGCTGGGAAAGCCAGGATTATTCTGATTCTAAAAAGAGGCTTAGTGATTTCTTACTCCTGCTTCAACACAGGCTTTTAGCTATCCCTCCTGTACTAGACATTGTTGATGCCTTTTCGGAATCTAGTTTGGTCCCTGACTCTTTACCTCCTGCTCCCAAAAAACCTGATGGATATTGCAGGGTTTCTGACTCTTTCAAGTTCCTTTTTAAAAATCCTACTGTGAATCCTGAGACCATTTCACAGGGACCCAAGAGCATTAAGGCTACTACTGCCAAAAATCCTACCCCCTCTGATAGAGACTCCAGGGCACTGGATAGATGGGGTACGAAGGTATACACTTCTGCTACTGTGGCAATTAGGGCCTTAAACTGTCAGTTACATATGTTAAAGTATCAGCAACATATTATTGGATTGCTTAAACAGAAAATTATGTTGATTCCTGACTGTGCTGAAAATAAGGATTTACAGGATTTAATGCATTCTGCTGAACTGGTTGGAAAACATACTTTGTAGTTTGGGTTTGATTCACTAGAGGCATCTTGCAGGGCTGCTGTCACTGGGTCTGTACTTAGAAGGCATGCTTGGCTTAAGGAGCAATCTTTGCCAGATCATGTTAAAGCTAAATTGTTGGATGCTCCCTAAAATCAGGACTGCCTGTTTGGCAACAAAGCAGAAGAAGTTCTTAAAAAGATTGAGGAAGAAGCTTAATCTATGCAAACTGTTAGATTTCCTAAAAGTACAGCCTCCAAGATTCAGTAGGCATTGGCCCTCTAATAATTGGTCCTTTCCAGTCTCTTCCAGGCCTTCTCAGTCCAAACCCAGAACCAGCAGAACACCCAGGCTTCAGTCCCAGGGTATGCACAGGACTAAGCAGTGGGGGGCTCCCCCTTCCAAATCAGGAAGTAGTAAGACTCTCCCATATGGTAAGCTGTTTCAATGACAACTTTAAAACTTCCAAGCACTTCTCAACTGACTGCTCTTTTAGGGGGAAAGATTGCTCTACAGGCCAAAAATCTGGGAACTCATTACCCAGGACAAATGGGTTTTACATATAGTTTCCCAAGGATACAGATTTCACTTCCACACGTTACCAACCCCAAATGGTTGGCCAGATCTACCCCCAAATCAGTGGGCAGAGGCTCAAAAGCAAGTACTCTCTCTCTCAAGCATAAAGGCTATTCAAACTGTACCAGAAGAGGAAAAGGGACAAGGTTTCTACTCAAGACTTTTCTTGGTACCCAGAAAAGACAATTCATGGTGTCCTATCCTGGACCTTTCTATCTTAAACACCTTTTTGGGTATTCCAAAATTCAAGATGCTAACTCTTCACCAGTTGCTTCCTATGCTAGGCAAAGACGCCTGGTTGGCAGCACTGGATTTAAAGGAAGCCTAGCTACACATCCCAATCAGGGAATCTTGCAGAAGATACCTATGCTTCAAAGCAGGCTGCATGTACGATCAGATCTGAAGTAGGAATGTTCATTTGTCTGCAACCTGTGGGTTACGGATCCGATATCGGATCCGAGCCGGCAACTTGTTTCAAGCTAATGGATCCGAGCTCCTAGCCCCTCCCTTCACCCATAATCCCCTGCTAACCCTCCATGACACCAGATCTAGTTTGCCGCGCTTGTGATGGCAGGATCCTTTTTCTTGAGCTCCAGATAAGTGACTAAAAAGTTAAACTTTTTTCTTCAGAAAACTCTTTTATTGTTTAAATTAACTTTTATAAAGTGTGTCTGAGTTAGGTTCCCTATTTTTTGTTTATTTAATACCCTCCCTTCGCTGGTCGCTAGTGTGTGAGTGTTTGTGGTGTGCTTTTGGGGCCTTTGTGTGTGTGTAGTTGTTTTTCTTTTCTTTATTTTAAAAAAAAAAAAAAAAAAAAAAAAAAAAGGGAATGGCTGAGGCCCCAAAGGCCATATTTTCGAAATGTACCGAGTGTGGCCATAAGCTCTCCCCGGCTGATGGCCACACTCGGTGCGTTCGGTGCCTTGGGGTTGAACACCTCACCTCGGGCTGTACTACCTGTGCAGCGTTCAATCCCAGGGCACTGAAAGAGCGGAGGTCGAAGCTGGTCCTGGCGGGACTTCTACCCCCGGATTCGGCTTCGGCCTCCGCTTCCTCTACTACTCCTGTGGCTCCATCACAGCTTGTGATGGTTGCCACTCCTGCCCCCCTGCCTCCGACTGGGACTCAAACTCCCGCTAAAGTGTCGGAGGCCAGGGAGGCCAGGAGGGAGAAACGGAGGGAGAAGCACCACAAGCGGCGGGCCGAGACCTCCATTTCGGCCCCGCCAGCTAAGCGGGCTTCTCCCTCCATTGCTTCTAGGTCTCCTCCTCCTCGGCTCCGATCCCCTTCTTTCTCCCCGGGGCCCGAGGAGGAGGAGACCCGATCTCCGTCGAGGTCATCGAGGCGGCACTCCAGGCCTGCCTTGGTGGCCTCTTCGAGATCTACATTTAGTTTATCTGATGCAGACTTGGACCGGATGATGCGAAGGTTCATCCAGGCCCAGCTGCAGATGGGAGTGCTCTTGCCTCCCCTCAGGGGAGCTCACACCTTTTTCCACCCAATTGCTCCTTCTCCGACCCACTACCGGGTTTGGGCGCGGAGCCGAGCAGCCTTGGAGCCGGGGTGGGTCGCCGACAGTACTGTGTACTGGATCCGACCCTACCCTCGAGTCTGTCGGATCCGACCTCTCGGAGCCGTGGTCCGAGCTTCGGATCTGGGGGATTCAGTGTGCCATCGGCTCCGTCCAGGTCGGAGCACACTGGTCCCTCGGATCCGACGGTCTCGGCACCGGCTCCGATCCCTTCATCGGATCCGAGTGGGAGCCGACTTTCAGATCCATTAGAGAGTGGCTCTCCCTCGGCATTCGATGTTGTGGAGAGGGCTCTGTTGAGAGCATCCGGACCCCCGGTCCTTGCATCGACTCCTCCCTGCACTCCCTCTCTGCTGGGCCAGGCTTCCATCACCCGGCCAAAGGGACAGCCTGCTTCGATGTCACAGTTCCATTGGAACAAGATGTCGCTAGCAAGGCCTCCTCGGACAGTCCCCCCGAGGAAGCTCCCCGCAAGCATAAGTGCAAAAGGAGGCACGTGGACTCCCCTGAGTCCTTAACCGAGGACACGGACTTGGAGGAAGGGGAAGGCTCCCCAAGATCACCCCCTGAGGATGTCTCCTTTGGAGACATCATGGAGATGCTAAGAATCAGAGGTGGGTGGTCTGCCCACAAGTCTTCCTCTGATGAGTCCGTGTTTCTGGAGGCATTCGAGGCAGGCCCATCTACCTCCTGGGTGTCCCCTCCAGCCGATCCCCTGGTGGACCTTATTACCACCAGGGCATGGAAGGATCCAGACACCGTGGAGCCAATACCCAAACGGCCAGATAGGATTCTTAGCCCCCCCTGACCGGTCTCATTGGAGTAAGGGCCCCCCTGTAGATGCCATGTTGACGGCGGCAACCACAAAGAGGGAATTAGCTCAGGAGAGTCCCTCAGTCCATCCACCGAGCAAAGAGTCCCGTTTGATGGATCGCTTAGGGAAGCGAGTCTTTAGTTCAGCGACCTTCTCTGTAAGGTCTCTGAACTATATGGCACATGTCATCAGGATGCAGCGGGATCTTATCAAAGAATACGCTGCATCCCCCCCTGAGTCCATGTCGGAGGAGGATAAACAATTGTACTCCACCCGAATGGCCACTCTGAGATCTATTTCTAACACCTCTATGCGGCTATTGTCCCACGCCACAGAGGGAGCCACTAGGGCCAGCGGAGCAGGCCTAGTCATGAGACGTCAGGCCTGGCTCCGTCATTGCGACTTTACGGAGCCCTTTAAAGCGTCCTTCACGAACGCCCCCTTTGATGGTTCTGCCCTTTTTGGCAAAACAGTTCGCGAGACGCTTGTCCAGAGCGAGAAGGACGGGAAGACGTTGTCTGCCGTCGGAGTCCGCTTCTCTGCTCCCCAGCGGTCCTTTTCAAGGAACCAAAAGGGTCAGAAGAAGATGTGGTTCCGAAAATCACAACATTCCCAACCAGCTCCGGACAACCAGTCCTACCGTGGCAGAGGTAGACAGGGAGGATGTCGCCCTAGGGGCAGAGGGGTTCCGAGAAATTTCGGGTCCAGAGAACCTTTCTCTGAACTGCCCGTGCAGCAACCCTGAGGGGTTGCCCGGCTGCTCCACTCTGGAGGCAGTCGGGGGGCGTTTTTCGAAGCATCTAGTGGCATGAGAGTCCATCACAACAGACCGCTGGGTGCTTCGCATCATATCCAGAGGGTACAAGATACCAATTCTCCATGTCCCCCAATCCAAGAATCCCCCCGATGTACCACCCGATCACAGGGAGGCCGCAGAAATACAGCAGCTGCTAAGAAAAAGAGCCATCCAGCCCGTCCCCCAAGACCAGCTCGGATTAGGGTTCTACTCCAGGTTCTTTTTGGTGCCAAAAAAGACGGGGGATCTGAGACCCATCCTAGACCTTTCCCGCTTGAACCTGTCAGTAACCAAGGAAAAATTCCGAATGGTCACTCTTCAATCTATCCTCCCCCTTCTGAGGGAGAACGATTGGATGTGCTCTATAGACCTCAAGGATGCGTATTACCACATCTTAATGGACAAACGATCCAGGAGGTTCCTTCGCTTCCAGCTGGGAGTCAGTAACTACCAGTTCAGGGTCCTTCCCTTTGGCCTCACCACAGCCCCCCGGGTGTTCAGCAAAGTGTTAGCAGTGATTGCGGCCCACCTGAGACTCCAGGGAATTCAGGTCTTCCCGTACCTGGACGACTGGCTCCTTACCGCACCAACAAGGCATCTACTTTGCACAGCCAGAGACTTCTTTCTCCATCTAGCCCCACAACTAAGCATTACTATCAATGTCGGCAAATCCCTACTGGCTCCAACACAGATCATAGAATTTATAGGTGCCAGAATAAACACCAGAGATTTGCGAGCCTTCCTAACTGCGGAGAGAATCAGAAATCTTCAACTCCATGTGCGGGCTATCCTTCTTTCAGAGGCTTCACCAGCAGAATTGATCCTGAGGGCACTAGGCTCCATGGCAGCAGCGGTTACACTCCTTCCATGCGCCCGTTTGAACATGCGAGTCCTGCAATGGACTCTGTTAGTGCAATGGTCCTTCCTATCCCTCCCTCTCCACCATCCCATTGCTATCAGCAAGGCTTGCAGAAGGGCGTTACTATGGTGGCTCCAAGCATCAAACTTCCATACGGGCCGACCCTTCTGCACCTCTCCCCCCATCGCCACGGTGACCATGGACGCTTCCCGCCTCGGGTGGGGGGGGGGCATTACTCAAGCAGGACAGTCCAAGGCACGTGGAGCGATACAGTGACCTCCCTGCATATCAACGCTCTGGAGATAAGAGCGGTGCTGTTAGCGTTGCAAGCACTTCAGAGCTTCCTTCCAGCAGGAACGATTGCAATTCACTCAGACAACATGTCAGTGGTCTGGTATATCAACAAACAGGGGGGAACCAGATCTTATCCTCTTTGCCGCGAAGCCATGAGAGTGTGGGAATGGGCGATCTCCACCAACCGCTTTCTGATTGCAACGCACATTCCGGGGAGGACCAACATCCTAGCGGACAAGCTCAGCCGCACCCTTCTTACCCCCTACGAGTGGTCTCTCAATCCTCTAGTAGCGAAGCAGATATTCGCAACATGGGGCAACCCTGCTGCGATCTTTTTGCATCTCCATCAAACGCCAAATGCGACAATTTCTTTGCTCTAATCCCCCCACCAGTGGAATCTCCAAGAGACGCTCTGGTGCATGCTTGGCCACCCGGTCTACTCTATGCCTATCCTCCTCTTCCAATGATGTTACAACTGTTACAGAAAGCCTCGCGGTTGGGGAGCAAAATGATTCTCATTGCCCCATTCTGGCCTCGACAAATTTGGTTCCCTTACCTGTGGTCTCACCTTATGAATCACCCTTGGATTCTAGATCCCATCCCGGATCTCATCTCCCATCCATTGGACTTGCCAACTCCAAACCTGGACAATCTGAAACTGACAGCTTGGTTGCTCCAGTTCCACTCCTAGTTAGGACTCCCGGTATCTCTTCAGAAGTCAAAGCCATCCTCGTGGCAGCACATAAGCCCTCCACCAGGAAGGTATATCACAGCAAATGGAAACGTTTTTCCATCTGGGCGGAGTGCCGAGAGCTAGATCCCTTTACGGCTCCTCTCCCATCCATTTTAGATTTCCTAACTGAACTCTTTCAAGAAGGTGCTAGTTGTTCAACTGTCAAAGTGCAATTGGCAGTCATTTCTCATTATCATATGGGACATGATACAGGACCCTTGATGTCAGCCAAATTGTGTAAAACCTTTCTCAAGGGTACCTTTTTACTTAGACCTCCTGTAAAAGAAGCCATACCCCCATGGGATCTTACTTTAGTTCTTCAGGCCTTGACTGCTCCACCCTTTGAACCAGCTGCTACAGTGGACCTCAAATTCTTGTCATGGAAAACGGCATTCCTTGTAGCCATTACTTCTGCGAAAAGAGTGCCGGAACTTCAGGCTCTTTCTGTAAAACCTCCGTACCTGATCTTTCACCCTGATAGTGTACCTCAGGATCAATCCCTCCTTTCTTCCCAAGATAGCATCAGAAACTAACATAAACCAATCCATAAATTTACCGGTTTTTCTTCCCTAAATATCAAAATAAGGATGAATACAAGCTGCACTCATTGGATGTTCATAGGCAGCTTCGTTTTTATACCCATAGGACGGCTGGCCATAGACAATCCGACCAGCTGTTCGTTTCCTTTGCCAAATTTAATTTGGGGAAAGCTATCTCTAAAGTATCTTTATCTCGCTGGATTTCCCAATGTATCCTGCTAGCTTATCAAGCCTCGGGTAGACCCGCACCAGAAGGAGTTCATGCTCATTCCACTCGCTCCATTTCTACTTCTGCGGCTTTCAAGTCTAGAGTTCCCTTGGATGATATTTGTTCTGCAGCCACTTGGGCTTCATCTCATACCTTTATCAACCACTACAAGCTAGACCTGCTTTCTAGAGGGAGAGCATCCTTTGGCTCGGCGGTGCTTCGTAATATCCTTCCATGATGTCCACCCAGGGTGCAGGTAGCTGGGGACTCTGTCCCACAGGTTGCAGACAAATGAATATTCCTACTTCAGATTTAGAAGTTATGTACTCACCATAACGTTCCATCTGAGTAGGTAGTTCATTTGTCTGCAACCACCCCCCCCCCTCCTTCCCCCTGACCTTCTTTGGATCTGTTAGTTTTTTAGATATCCTTTGTCGGATATATATGGAGAGGCAAACTCGATCTGAGGTCATGGAGGGTTAGCAGGGAATTATGGGTGAAGGGAGGGGCTAGGAGCTCGGATCAATTAGCTTGAAACAAGTTGCCGGCTCGGATCTGATATCGGATCCGTAACCCACAGGTTGCAGACAAATGAACTACCTACTCAGATGGAATGTTATGGTGAGTACATAACTTCTAATTCTCTGCACTGCCCTTTAGCTTATCTACTGCGCCCAGGGTATTGACAAAGTGCCTAGCTCCAGTCATTGCATTTTGCAGGCAAATAAATATTCAAATATACCCATACCTGGACAATTGTCTAATTAAGGCAGAAAGCCAGGACATACTCTTGAATCATCTGGCATTTGTACAAAAGGTGCTAACTTGTCTGGGGTACACCATAAATGAAAAATCACATCTGGGTACCCTGTCAAATTATATTCCTGCGAGCAAGCTTGAACACAACTTCCCAGATGGCTTTCCTCACGCTAGAGAAATTCATTTGACAACTCACTTCAAACTGATGGCCACAAAGACCCTGCTATCTGCACGGCAAATACTGCAAGCCTTGGGGTTCATGGCCTCCTGCATTCTACTAATTCCATATGCAAGACTGCATATGAGGAAATTACACTGGTATCTAAAATGCCTATGGTGTCAACATTCTCAGGATCTAGAAGCTATGATTCCTATCATACCTTGCCTATGGTTAGAGTTCTTTTGGGCAGAGGCCCGCCACCAAAACAAGGGACTACCATTCACTCTACCACCTGCCACCCAAACCCTAACAACAGATGCATCAGACTATGCAAGGGGGGGGGCTCACATGGCAGGGAAGTGCATTCAGGGCAAATGGAACCCAAGTCAAATGCACCTGCATATCAATCAAAAAGAAATGTTAGCTGTACGGAACGCTCTGACAGCCTTAAAGGACCATATTCTTCCAGGACAATTAGTTGTAAAGACGGACAACACCACTATATGGTACATAAACAAGCACGGGGATGCCCATTCTTACCCTCTCTGCAGACTAGCCATGGCTGTGTGGAACACAGCCTTGAGCTACCAAGTGCATCTACAGGCTCAGTTCCTGCCAGGAAAACTAAATACACTGGCAGACGAACTAAGCAGAAATCTCATGGACCCACACAAGTGGAAACAGGAACCAAAGACTTTCAACATGTTGATAAACAAATGGGGGATCCCAGATATAGACCTGTTTGCCTCCCCCCAGAACTACCAATTGGAGACATTCTGCATAAGGACTCCCCACAAACAAGCTTGGAAAGTGGATGCCCTGTTCTTCAGCTGGAAAAATCTGTCAGTTTATGCTTTTCCCCCTCTGCCTTTCCTCTCCAAAGTACTACTAAAGATCAAACAGGACAAACCAAGGATGATACTGATTGCACCAGACTGGCCACACCAACACTGGTACCCCCTCTTGCGCAGTGTCACTGCTGGCTCCATGGCACCTGCCTCAGACCCATACCCTGCTGTCACAGCAGGAGAGCCAGATTCTACACCCTCAGCTTCAAACCCTGAACCTAGTAGCCTGGCTAATTACCTAATCTCTCTGTTACCATCCCTCAGTAAACAAGTGTTGAATGTCATTTTGGAGGCAAGGAGGCCTAGTACTAGAAAATCTTATGCTGAAAAATAGAAAAGATTCTGTGCCTGGAACCAGACTCAGGGGATGGGCACAGCAGCACCCAACTTACCTCAGATTCTTCAAAACTTAACTGAGCTGCTTCGCAAGGGCCTTTCTTTTTCCTCCATCAAAATTCACGCCTCTGCCATTTCAGCTCATTGCAACACAGAACCACTCCTCTTCTCTCATCCACTGTTCAAGCAGTTCCTCAGAGGGGCAAAATACTTAAGACTACCCAGGAGAGCCCCAACTCCAGCCTGGGACCTTAACTTTGTATTGGAAAAACTCACTCTTCCTCCTTTTGAGCCAGCTGCAAGTGCAGAGTTAAAATTCCTTTCTTGGAAAACAGCCTTCCTTTTAGCAATCACTTCAGCAAGAAGGGTATCTAAATTACCGGCCCTTATGGCAGTGGAGCCTTTCATCATCTTTCATGCAGACTGGGTGTCCCTCAGGACCAATCCCTCCATGCCCAAGGTGGTATCCAGTGTGGCTCTTAATCATTACATTCATTTGCCAACCTTCTTTTCTAATCCACAGAACAAAGGGGAGCGCATACTGCACTCCTTTAGATGTGCACAGGCAACTTCGATTTTACTTGGACAGGACTAAACCTCAAAGGAAATCTTAACTGCTGGTGGCATTTGCTGCAGGGGCAGAGGGGAAGGCTGTTTCAAAGCAAACCATTTCTAAATGGATAGGCCATTGCATTAATTTCTGCTATAAGCACCATGGAAAACCTATCCCACAGGGGATTAGACCCCATTCAACCAGGGCTGCATCTACCTCTACAGCCTTTTCAGAGGTGTCCCTACCAGGGACATCCCAGAAGCTACCTGGAGTTCTGTACATACTTTCACCAAGCATTACCATTTGTCAATTTTCTCTAAATCCAGAGCTGGCTTTGCCACTGCAGTCTTGCAGGGCCTTATAGCTGGTCCTAATGCTATCTAAATTCCTCCTCCCATCCTTCGCTTTGGTAATCTACCCTAATGTGATGACTGCAACAGTGAAACACGAAGAACATAGTACAGTTGTGTACACTTACCATAAATGTAGATGTTCGAGTGTATTCACTGTTGCAGTCTTGGTTACCCTCTCTCCAGCCCCCTGACTTCTTCTGGCTATACCTTTACTTTCCTTTGCTATGCTTAAAAGCTTTTTGGTGTATTTGTTTTTTTGTTGGAGGTATACCATTGTGTGTGTGTGTGTGTATGTATGTATATGTGTGTGTGTGTGTGTATATATATATATATATATATATATATATATATATATATATATATATATATATATATATATATATATATATATATATGTATATATATATATGTTTAATTGCTTCCCATTGGGGGGGCACCTGACATCTGGGGCAAGAAGAACTCATGTAATGGCATCGGCTGCATGCTTTATACCCCTGACTACCTGATGTCATGGAAGATGAGACAGCAACCGACGTAGGACCCAAGACTTTGATAATCAGGCCGACTGAGGGCTACTGCAAGCAGATAACCCCAAAGGTGATGACTGCAGCAGTGAATACACTTGAACATCTACATTTATGGTAAGTGTACATAGCTGTACGTTTCTCTCCCTCCCCCTTTTTCTTTCTTCTCTTTCCTTACAAGGGACATATTGGTATTTACTTTCTACTGGTGGGGTTCTTCCACCAGAACCTGGCTCCTACTTGGGAGCTCCTGACAAGTTAGGGCAAGAAAAAACTGATGTAATGACGTCTGCTGCCTTACTTTATACCACTGACGACCTGACGTCAGTCGTCAAGTGACAGCAACCAATGCAGAAATAATAAGCCTCTGGTATTCAGGCAAGCCAAGGGCTACCCTGGCAGGGATAACCCAATTGTAATAACTGCAACAGTGAATACATTCAACATATACATTTATGGTAACTGTAAACAACTGTACTTTTTGAGTGGAGCCAGAGACATAGTATGTGGGCTTAGAGTAGTTGATCACTCCTGTTGGAAGAGTGAAATGGTTTTACGACTTCCAGCAGCTGCATCACATCTGAGCAAAGCTCTGGGTGTATTAGAACATGGGTGGCTAAACCCTGGTAGCTTCTAGTGATGGGGGATAGTGCAGAAAAGAGTAAGATGACCAGATGTGTTGTCATTCTGTACACTGTACAGAAATGCTTTGATGTTAGAGGAGACTGACGTCTCAGGACCATTCTGTATTCTGTCTTACATTTGACAAGGACCACTCGCCCATCTTGCCTTGCTGTATTCAGCAAGTAGGAATAGTCGATAGTGAGACTAGCTAAATACTGATGTTGGGTAGTACAATCTCACCTTCATTTTTACATATGGGTTTGGAGCCGATCCACAGCTCCGACTCGGTCAATTTACAAGCTCAAAGACTTCTGGTTGGCTCGTGGCTAAGCAGGTATCCCATGGTGCACCAGTGCAATCCCCAGATCTTATTTGCAACGTCGATGAGTTTGGATGTGCTTCTCTTGGCTCTGGCTAAATCCTTTTCACTTCTTTACATTCTAAGTGGATATTGCATATTTAGTGTTATTAGTGTTGTTATCTTATAGGCCTTTGCCTACATTGTCCTTGTGGACTTTTTTGTCACTGTAGTAGTTTTAGTATCCTGTGTGCCAGTTAGTTAGGCACCATTGCGCTTTTTTGCCTAGGTAGAGCGTTTGTTTTGGCATTTTTTTTCTGCTCCTGATCAACAGGGGCTCCTGTTGATTTATTTGTACTGCTCAGACCTTTGTTGTTCTCTGTTGACTGTTAACTTGTCTTTGGCGGGGATCCACTAAGGTGGTATTTATAGGATTGCTGTTACAAAATTTTTTCCTGTGTGTCTGTGTTAAATACTTGATCTGTTTAGGTTACAAGACCTAGTTTTCTGTTTCACAGGGCTAGGCCTGTTTAACTTAAAGGACCTAATCCTCGTGTAACCTTTGTATTTGTAATTTTAGACATCTCAAATTTTTTCCTGTGTGACTGAATCTCTGTGTGTGTCTGTTAAATACTTGGTCTGTTTAAGTTAGAAGACAGTTTTTATTACACCGGGTGGTGGGCTAGGCCAGTTTAACTTAGAGGACCTAGTCCTCGTGTAACTCTTCTGCAGGGCTAGGCCTGTTTTAGTTAGAGGACCTAGTCATCATTTTTTCTCTTTATTCCTCTCTCTCTCCCTCCTCTTGTTTTGCGTGTGTCTGCAATGTCTAAGGATAGCAAGGAGCATAAACCCTCTGGGTTCAAAAAAATGCATGAAATGCTCCCAGAAAATGTCATTAATGGATGGGCACAGTAGCTGTCTACTGATTGGGAGACATCCATTTGCAGGAATCATGCTTGTTCTGTCATGCTTTCTCTCCTAGAATGTTGCAGGAGAGAAAGAACAAGCTGATACTCAAGGGTCTTCTGAAACCAACCTTTGAGGAAGCTTTATCTAGTTCATCAGCTTCCTCCAAGTCTACACAATCTAAAAGTCTAAAACTTCTAAAAGGCCTTCTCTGGTACCGGCTGTTGTCTCGGAACCGCCTTCCAAATTACCAAAATCTGCCTCCTCAGTCTTCGGAGCCAAAGGAGAGCACCATGGTATCAGAGTTGGTCACAGGTGCTTCGGTGCCGACTTCTGAACCTTTGGAAATAGCAGTTGACTCTACTGCTTGGAGCCAGTCTGTAGAATCCCTACCGGTCTCCTTACTAATCAAGTCTCCAGTGCCTCCTAGGTCGAGATCCCCTACTTTTATCTTCCAGATCTTTCAGAAGTCTTGCAGAAGAAGATGTGGGAGGGGTAGTACTGAGACTCCTGAAGTCGTCTTCTCTGCCTAAATTTTTGTTGGCTCCGACCCAGTCAATTCCGGAGCCAGTTTTGCCCTCATCTGTGATTCCTCCTCCAAGCTATGTTGGCCTTTCAGAGCCGGAGTGCTTGTTACCAATGGAGGAACCCTCTGTTCCGGCTCCCCTTGCTGCTGCACTGGAGCCGAGTTCAGCTCTGACACATTTGGCTCCGTCCATGCCCAGGGACCGAAGCTCTTCTGTCGGCGCTAATGGGGAGGGTTTGAATCGATCTTCGGTTTCGAGCCTTCCTCTCGGTGCTTCCGCCAGGGTGAGCTCGGACCCTGCATCTGTCTCGGAGCCAATGGCTCTGCCTCCGGCACCAACCTTTGTCTCTTTGGAGCAGGGGAGGTCTTTGGAGCCAGAGAGGTTGGCTTTTGAGGTGATGAGCATGCTGTCTCAATCTACTTCTGCCAGTGGTACAAGCACTCTTCCCCCCAGGGCACCCACTTCAGTCTCGGTACCTACTCTCTCCGGAGACAGCAGAGACCCACAGCCTCAGGAGCCACCGGCTAGTGGTCCCCACTCTTTCGAGGCCTCCCCAGAAGGTCCCTTCAAGGAGTCCCTCAGAAGAGGTTATGCAAGAGGAAGCATATTGACTCCCAGGATGAGTCTGACATCGGACACTGACCTCGAGGAGTCAGAAGGGTCCCCCAAGTCGTCCTCTGATGATGTCTGCTTTGTGGACATCCTGGAGATCCTTAAACAGAGGTGCAACTGGCCCACTGTCAAACCCTTCTGATGAGTCTGTGTACTTGAAGGCTTTTGGGTCTCAACCCTCTGCCTCTTGGGTATCTCCACCTTTCAACGAACTAATGGATCTGGTTAGTCGGAAGGTGTGGGATACTCTTGATGCCTTGGATCCAGTTCCCAGCAGACCAAATAAGTTTGTCTGCCCCTCCTGGAAATGAGTTATTGTCTAAGGGCGTTCCCATAGATGCCATGGTGGTGGCAGCAGAGACTTCTCTGTTCATCCGCCAAACAAGGAGTCTTGATAGATTTGGGAAGCGTGTATTTAGTTCAGTGGCATTTATACTCCGAGCTCTGAACTATCTTACTCACTTCATGAGGTTGCAGAGGGATCTCCTCAAGGAGTTAGGAGATTCCATACAGGGTGCTTGTCCTGAGGGAGTCCCTGATAGGATCTCTGCTCAGTTGTCCACCCTAAATTCTGTAGTTAACTCCTCCATGCGGCCGATGGAGCGAGCAGAGGGTTCAGGAGTTGCCCTTAGGCGCCACTCCTGGATGTGCCTGTGTAATTTTGCAGAGCCATTCAGGTCCACCTTCATCAATGCCCTATTTGATGGTTCCTCCTTGTTTGGTCCCAAGGTGAAAGAAACACACACTCGGTGTGAGCAGGAAGGAAAAACTCTCTCTGTCTTGGGAGTCCGTTTTACCGTTCCCTCTCGACCATACCGCAAAAGTCAAAGGGGAGGTAAAATGTGGTTCAAAAAGTCCCAGAGGGTCTTTCTGGACACAGAGTGAATCCTCCTTCAGAGGCAGAGGAGGAGGAAATGGTAGACATCGCCCTAGAGGCATGGGCGGTCCACAATACCAGCAAGGCCATGATTCCTTTCGAGGGTGGCATTAGCGCTCCTGATGTGGGGCCCAACTGCATTTCTCTGGGGCCAGTCATGGGTACATCTGTTTGTATTCAGAAGGCTGGCTAAATATCACCCAAGACAAGTGGGTACAAAGCGTTGTTACCAGAGGCTATATCATACCCTTTTCCCTTCCACCGTTTCTTCCCAAAAAGATGCCAGATGTTCCACCCAATCACAGGGATCAGGCAACTGTGGAGATCAACAAGTCGCTCTTAAAAAGAGTCATCCAGCCCATCCCAGCAGACCAGACAGGATCCGGAACTTACTCCAGGTTCTTTTTAGTCCCAAAATGAACCGGAGACTGGAGGCCAATTTTGGACCTCAGCAGATTAAAGAAATCCATGAAGGACAAGTTTCGGATGGTCACACTGCAGTCGATACTCCCATTGTTAGGGAAAGACTATTGGATGTGCTTTCTGGATCTCCAAGACACCTACTGTCATATAAAAATGGACAAGGCATCAAGGAGATATCTGCGCTTCTGGCTGGAAGCCAGTCATTATCAGTTTCGTGATCTGCCCTTTTGTCTCACCACAGCCCCCATGGTGTTCAAATGCATGGCAGTAGTGACAGCTCACTTAAGACATCAGGGATTCCAGGTGTTTCCGTGTTTGGAGGACTGGCTCTGACCGCCCTCACCAGGCATCTACTCATCCAAAACAGGGATGCCACCATTCAACTTTGTGCTCAACTAGGGATCTCCATAAACTGGGAAAAATCTGCATTACTGCCCTCGCAATCTGTGATTTTTATAGGCGCAGAGGTAGGCACAATGGATATGACAGTATGTCTCCCTGCCGAAAGAGCACAAAACCTCATCTCACAAGTTCAGCGTCGTCTTCCACTTCAGAAGGTCAAAGCAAAATAGGTTCTTCAACTTCTCGGTATGATGGCCTCAACTATCCTGTTAATACCTTTAGCCAGGTTGCACATGAGAATCCTCCAATGGCTCCTGTTTTCTCAGTGGTCATTCCAATATCCACCACTGAGTCACCCTATCCTGCTGACGGAATCATGCAAAAAGGACCCTTGTTGGTGGATAGCCCCCAACCATTTGTTCACGGGAGCTCCCTTTGTTCCTGCCCAACCTGTTGCCTCTGTGATAATGGATGCCTCCCAGATTGGGTTGGGGGGGCACTATCTTGGCAGGACTGTCCATGGCACATGGCAAGAACACGAGGCTCATCTGCATATCAGTGTTCTGGCGATGAGGGTGGTGCTCCTGACATTGCAAGCACTTCAGGACCTTCTTCCTCCAGGGACGATTGCGATACAATCGGATAACATGTCGGTTGTGTGGTATATCAACAAACAGGGCAGTACCAGATCTTACCCACTCTGCTGAGAGGCCATGCGAATTTGGGAATGGGCGATTTCTTCCTAGCTCGCTCTTGTGGCAACGCACATTCCGGGGACAACCAACGTGATAGTCAACAAGCTAAGCCGGGCAATCTTACTGCCTCTCGAGTGGTCTCTGAAATGGGAAATAGTGGAACAGATTTTCCGGAGATGGGGACAGCCTTGCTGCAACCTTTTTGCCAGCCCAGTCAATGACAAGTGCAGCAGCTATTTTTCCCCAATTCCCCCTCTGGGGGAAACACCCAGAGGACACTCTGGTCCACGGGACTGCTATATGCATTTCCTCCATACCCTCTTATCCCCAAAATGATTCAGAAAGCCAATTGGCTGGGAAGCAAGCTGATCCTCATTGCTACTTACTGGCCTCGTCAGGTCTGGTTCCTCTTCTTCGACCCTCTTCTGGACGATCCTTGGATTCTGGACCTAGTTCCAGATCTATTGACCCACATGTCAGGTTTGCTACATCCCGTTCTCCACACCCTCAAATTGACAGCATGGCTGCTCCAGTTCCATCTCTAGTCAGGCTTTATGATGTTTCTTCATCAGTATCATATATTCTCTTATCCTCGCATAAACCTTCAACCAGAAGGCTGTATGTCAGTAAATGGAAAAGGTTTTCTATTTGGGTACAGAAAATGAAAGTGAATCCTTACACCGCTCCCATTCCCGTGATTCTGGATTTCCTTTCGGAGCTTTTTCAACAGGAATCTGCCATGGCCACCATCAAAGTACAGTTGGCGGCAATCTCATTTTTATTTAGAGTCCCCAAATGCCAACCTTATGTCTCATAAGCTATGCAAGACTTTTTTGAGAGGTGCCACTTTACTGAGACCACCATTACAAGAACCTGTGGCTTCTTGGGACTTAAATTTTGTGTTGTCCAAATTGACATTCCCTCCCTTTGAACCTTCTCGCTCATCATCTTTAAAATATTTGTCTTGGAAGACTGTGTTTTTAGTAGCTATTACGTCAGCCAGACGTGTATCTGAGCTACAAGCCCTGTCTATCAAGCCACCTTATTTAATCTTTTTTAAAGACATGGTATCTTTACGTACCAACCCCTCGTTTGTTCCCAAAGTTTGTTCTACTGTCACCTTAAATTAGTCCATTGAGCTTCCAGTTTTCTTTCCCAATCACTGTAATGCAGCTGAATATTGTTTCCACCAGCTGGACATTCATAGACAGCTACGTTTTTATTTGCAACGGACCAAAGAATTTCGGAAGTCAGACCAGTTATTCATTTCTTTTTCCGACTCCAGATTGGGCTTACCAGTTTCTAAGGTGACATTGTCTAATTGGATTTCTAGTTGCATAGCCTTCATCTGCAATTCGGAGGGCAGACCTTTACCGCACAGGATCAAGGCTCACTCTACCAGGTCTGTCTACCTCTACAGCCTTTCAAGCCAGGGTACCACTTGATCATATTTGTACAGCAGCTACGTGGGCTACCCCTCACACCTTTATTACTCATCATAAGTTGGATTTGGCATCCAGTGGTAGAGCATCCTTTGGCTCCATGATGCTCAGAAGTATTTTCCAATGAGCCATCCAAGAATAAGGTGCTAGGAACGCTGTCCCATATGTAAAAATGAAGGTGAGATTGGACTACCTAACATAAAGAAGTTATGTACTCACCATAATGTTCCATGTTAGTAGTCCATCTCACCCTTCATTTTTACCAACCCACCCTCCTGCCCCCATCCTGGAAGATCTGGAGGTAATAATTTGATTCTCTTGGTTAGTGACCCTTTAGTATTGGTTTGTTGGTTAGGGTTTTTTCCTGTTTCTAGCGAGCAGCAAACAAGATCTGGGGATTGCACTGGTGCACCATGGGATACCTGCTTAGCTACGAGCCAACCAGAAGTCTTCGAGCTTGTAAATTGTCCGAGTCAGAGCCAAGGATTGGCTCCGAACCCATATGTAAAAATAAAGGGTGAGATGAACTACCAACATGGGACGTTATGAGTACATAACTTCTTTTTCTGTTACTGTGAAACTTTCCATCGGTGTTTTTAATATTTCAAGTGAAACTCTGGTGTTTACTGTAAATAGATATTTAGTATTTTCATGATGTTCCTCGTGTTTCACTGTTGCAGTCATTACTCTTGGGTTATCATACTGGCAGGCTAACCGCAGTCGGCCTGAATTCCAAAGACCTGGTCCGGCGTCGGCTGCTGTCGCCTCTTCCCTGACATCAGTGCGCCAGGGGTATAAAAGATACAGCCGACGCCATTTTCTTCAGTCTTTCTTGCCGTGCGGTGCCCGAAGCAAAAGCAGTTCACAAGTGCCAGTCGGCCGACTCCTGAGATTTTCAAATCCGAATTTCAGAACCAAAATCTTCATTAAAGCTAAGTACCCCGTTGGGGAAACTTTTTTCTTGCTCCAGACCGATGTCAGAAAAAGTTAACAATTGTATTTCTTGTCTGAAGCAAATACCTCATAAGGATTTTCACTTTTACTGTATTCCTTGCCTAGGCCCTGACCACAACGTTGCTAGTTGTCGGTTTTGTGGTAAATTTAACCAATGCACTATTAAGTGTCGGTTCGATTTTGCATTTCATTACTTTGGCGAAGATTTAATTATATAATGCCGTCGGAACAGCCGACGACCAGAGTTTACAAAAAACGCAAGGACAAGGAAAAGGATAGGCATCCGATGTCCAAAACTGACGACGAGGCCTCCGTTAGGCCAGTTGCCGGTTCTCAGTGAGGCGCTTTCGCAGCCCCTGGCGCCCGCTACCTCAGAGCCACAGGCCGCTTCCGACTCCCACGTGGAGCCGACTGGGCCTCTGGATACTCAAGGTATTGGACACTCGAAAATCATTCCCTCAGATGGGTCCGGAGCCGCTGAGCAGGCATCGGCTTCTGAGGGTGTTTTCAGACCTACACAGTTATATGTTAAACCATCTTCAGCTTCAAAGACTAAAGCAGCTCTAAAGACAAAGAAACAAGTACAGCATTCTCCTACTCAAACTTCCATGCCTAAAAAACAGATGCTTAAAATGGCCGAAGACCTAATTACTTTGAGGGGTTCCCATCCCCTTCCTGATAAGAGCCCTAGGCAAGAGACAGAATATGATTCTTCTGATCAGGTTTCTGTTTCCTCTGATTCCTCTTCTGAACAGGATTATTCTATTCCTCCCTATGAGGACTCTGATGCTGAAGAATCCATTCCTTCAGCCTCACCTCCTGAGGATTATTCTTTTAGGGAAACCCTGCATACCATGAGGGAGCATTTCCACTGGGAGAGCCAAGATTACTCTGAATCTAAGAAAAGGCTCAGAGACTTTCTGCTTCTTCCTCAGCACAGACCCCTTGCTATTGCACTTGTTCTAGACATTGTAGATGTATTTTCAGAGTCCGGCCTGTCCCCTGACTCTTTACCCCCTGCACCTGCAAAGCCAGACAGATACTACAGGGTCCTGGATTCTCATAAATTCCTATATAAAAACCCCGCTGCTGACCCAGAAATTATATCTCAGGGTCCCAAAGGGGACAAAGCTTCCACTGCAAAAAAAACCCTGTCCCCTCTGATAGGGATTCTAGGGCACTGAACAGATGGGGGGAAAAAAGTGTACACTTCTGCTACCTTGGCTGTAAGGGCTTTAAATTGTCAGTTTCATATGCTTAAATATCAGAAATATTTAATGTCACTGCTTATACAGAAAATGTTGACAAATTCTGAATGCTCAGAGAACAAGGAAATGCAGGATTTATTGCATGCAGCTGAACAAGTGGGAAAGCATACTTTGCAATATGGTTATGATTCACTGGAGGCCTCTTGCAGGGCCGCTGTTACAGGTTCTGTTATTAGAAGGCAGGCTTGGTTGAAGGAACAGAATCTGCCTGATCATGTTAAAGCAAAATGATTAGATGCCCCATTACAGCATAATACTTTGTTTGGTGCTAAAGCAGAGGAGGTACTGAAGAAAATGGAGGATAAAGCGAAATCCATGCAGACAGTTAAGGATTTCTTACAGGTACAGCCACCAAGATTTAGGAGGAACTGGCCTTCTAAAAATTGGTCCTTTGCAGTGTCGGACAGATCACAAAGAGGCAGATACAGACATCCCAGAGGCAGATCTCAGCCCCAAGGCTCATACAGGCCTAAACAATGGGGTGCTCCTACCTCCAAAAGCGGAGAAGACAAATCACAACCTTACAGGAAACAGTCCCAATGACTTTTCCTCTGCCAGACCCAAGCACTTTTCTTTTGACAGCCCCCTTAGGGGGAAAACTAGCACTATTTTCATCAAGTTGGCAAATGGCCACCCAAGACAAATGGGTCTTGAACATAGTGTCCCAAGGCCACAGGTTCCATTTTCACACCCTACCAAGGGCAAAAGGTATGCCAGACCTGCCACATAATCAATGGGCGAGGCACAAAAGCAAATTACAGCCCTCATGAATATGAGGGCCATTCAACAAGTACCACAACAAGAGCAGGGGCAAGGATTTTACTCCAGACTTTTCTTAGTGCCCAGAAAGGACAAAGCCTAGAGACCCAATACTGGACCTGTCTATACTAAACACGTTTCTGGAGGTTCCAAAATTCAAGATGTTGACTCTACAGCAGCTACTGCCATGCTGGGCAAGAAGGCTTGGCTCGTAACTTTGGACCTAAAAGAAGCATACCTGCATGTCCCAATCAGACAATCTTGCAGAAGATACCTCAGATTCATAGCTGGCTCAATGCATTACCAATTCTCTGCACTGCCTTTTGGCTTATCTACTGTGCCCATGGTCTTCACAAAATGCCTGGCACCAGTAATTGCATTTTGCAGACAGAGGAATTCAAATATATCCCTACTTGGACAACTGCCTTATTCAAGCAGAGAACAAAGACATTCTTCTAAAGCATCTGGCGTTTGTAAAAAGATTACTAATTTGCCTAGGGTACACAGTAAAACTAGTACCCTCTCGAGAGAATATTCCTGGGTGCAAGCTTAAATACAACTGCCCAGATGGCTTATCTCATGCCAGACAAACAAAAGCAACTGACGTCTTACTTCAAAAAGTTGGCAACAAAGACGCAGTTATCTGCAAGGAAAATCCTGCAGGCCTTGGGTTTCATGGCATCCTGCATTCTACTAATTCCATATGCCAGACTGCATATGAGGAAACTACAATGGTATCTAAAAAGTGTTTGGACTCAACATTGCCACAGCCTGTAGACAATAATTACCCTAATTCCCTGCCTGCAACAGGAGTTTCGATGGTGGGCACAGACCTGTCACCACAACAAGGGTTTGCCATTCACTTTGCCCACGGCCAGCCAGACACTGACAACGGATGCATCAGATTATGCCTGGGGGGCCCATATGGCAGGAAAATGTATTCAGGGCGCATGGCCTGCAAGCCAGATGCATCTTCACATCAATCAAAAAGAAATGCTAGCTGTTCAAAATGCCCTGACAGCTTTCAAGGATCTACTTCAACCAGGACAGCTACTGATAGACAGACAGTACTACGGTCATGTGGTACATAAGCAGGGAGGTACACATTCCTACCCCCTCTGCAGATAAGCAATGACCTTATGGGACACAGCATTGACTTATCAAGTTCACCTGCAAGCACAATTCCTGTCAGGAAAAACAAATACTCTGGCAAACAAACTAAGCAGAAACCTCATGGATCCCCACGAGTGGAAACTGGATCCACAAGTCTTCTGCATGATAACAAGGAAATGGGGATGCCCAGACATAGATCTGTTTGCCTCCCCTCACAACTGCCAATTACAGAGATTTTGCACAAGGATTTATCACAAACAAGCATGGAGAGTGGACGCCCTATCCTTCAGCTGGGAAAATCTAACAGTATATGCCTTTCCTCCACTGCCTTTCCTTCCCAGGGTACTCCTAAAGGTCAGACAAGAGAAGCCAAAAATTATACTGATTGCACCAGACTGGCCACTCCAACACTGATACCTAGTCCTAAAGAGCTTGTCTCAAGGTCCAGCATGGATATTGTCTCAAACTTCACACTTGCTGACCCAACAAAACAATCAGATCCTGCACAGCCAACTCAGGACCTTAAATCTGGCAGCATGGCGGATAATGTAGCCATTCTGAACACTCCTCTTTCAAAAGCTGTTATGGATGTTATCTTGGAGGCCAGGAGGCCCAGTACCAGAAAATCTTATGCAGAAAAATGGAAGAGATTCTGTGCTTGGAACCAGGAACAAGGCATTGACACGTATGTGCCAAATATCCCTCAGATTTTACAATACCTAACTGAGATGCTGGACAAAGGCCTTTCCTTTTCATCAATTAAGATTCATGCCTCTGCCATTTCTGCCCATTACAATACAGAACCACCTATCTTTTCTCATCCTTTAATAAGGCAGTACCTCAGAGGAGCCAAAAACATCAGGCCTCCAAGGAGAGCCCCAGTTCCTGCATGGGACCTCAATTATGTCTTGGAAAAACTCACACTGCCTCCTTTTGAGCCAGCCACAACAGCTGATATAAAATTCTTTCCTGGAAAACAGCTCTGCTCCTGGCAATAACCTCTGCAAGACGAGTCTTGGAGTTACAAGCACTCATGGCTGTGGAACCTTTTATCATTTTTCATCCAGACAGGGTTTCTCTGAGAACAAACCCTACATTTATGCCTAAGGTGGTGTCCAGTGTGGCCCTCAACCAAACCATTCACTTGCCTACCTTTTATCCAAACCCGCAGAACAAGGGTGAGAAAATTCTGCATTCTTTGGACATACACAGGCAGCTATGCTTCTACTTGGACAGAACTAAAGCTTTCAGGAAGACTGAGCAACTATTAGTGTCATATGCTGCAGGATCACAAGGAAATGCCATCTCAAAACAGACCATTTCTAAATGGATAGGCCATTGCATCCATTTCTGCTATTCTCAGCATGGCAAATCAGTGCCTAAGGGCATTAGGCCTCATTCTACCAGAGCAGCAGCCACTTCAGCAGCCTTCCTCAGAGGAGTACCAACCAAAGACGTATTAGAGGCTGCAACTTGGAGTTCAGTGCACACTTTTACAAAGCACTACCACTTGCCTCTTTACTCTAAATCCAGAGCAGGCTTTGCCACTGCAGTTCTGCAGGGTCTCATAGCCTCTCCTAATCCTATTTAGCCCAACCTCCCATCCTCAGCTTTGGGATTCAACCCGAGAGTAATGACTGCAACAGTGAAACACGATGAACATAGTACAGTTGTGTACCTACCATAAATGTAGATGTTCGAGTGTATTCACTGTTGCAGTCTAGGTTACCCTCCCACCGTCCCCCTTTCTTTTGCTGGGGTTTATTTGTACTTCTCTATTCTATACAACCTATGTGGTGTATTTGCTTGTAGATGAAGGAAATGTTTCTTTACTGCATGTATGTTTATTGGCATAATATTTTTAGCCTACCCTTTTGGGGGCACCTGACATCTGGGGCAAGAAAAACTGAAGAAAATGGCGTTGGCTGCATCTTTTATACCTCTGGTGCACTGACGTCAGGGAAGAGGTGACAGCAGCCGACGCCGGACCAGGACTTTGGAATTCAGGCCGACTGCAGGTAGCCTGCCAGCAGGATAACCCAAGACTAATGACTGCAACAGTGAATACACTCGAACATCTACATTTATGGTAGGTACACAACTGTACTTTCTAGTAAATATATTTAAACTTCTCATTGTGGCTGCTCCTTTTTAGAAAATATTTAAGCTTTGAGAGTATTTTTATATATATATATTAGTATACATTTGGTAATAACTCTGGCCACTTCTGAAAACCTTGCTGTTTTTTCAACATTAACATTTGTTTTTCTAATTGCTGTTCTATTTCTAGTTGATAATGTCTGACAAAAAAGACACCACTGGTTTTAAGCAGTGTGATAAATGTGGCAGGAAAATGCCAAATTGGGATGGGCATCTCTCCTGTGTATACTGCTTAGGAGTACCACACTTGCAGGTTCAACCTCCGTGCGAGTTTTATAAGGGCTTTAGTGCCCATAGTTTAGCAGAGCATAAAAAATAATTTTAAAAGATCTGCTAAAAACACCAGGCTTTATCTGAAGTGGAGATATCAACCCCTCCTAAGAGAGAAAATGAGTCATTCGGTTACATCGTCGTCTGTCACAGGAACCGAAGATTTTTAAACTCTGTCTTAGACTGAACCTAAGACTAAATTTACCAAACTGACAGCAACAACCATCTCTGCACCAGAGGTTAAAACACCCTCTATGGTGCTGACTTTGACACCAGCAACTGCCATGGTACTGACCCCTTCCAAGTTACCACCGAACCTCTTGGCACCAAAATTAGTTTATCCTACAAAATTGATCACTCCCTCCCCATCACAACTTTCAGGTCATTCGACCTCTGTGCCAAAGGTTGAGACACTAGCCAAGACCTGATACTCTATCCATCAAACCCCTGTGTTGGACAACAGCTCAGTCCATTTCTTGACCAGCCAAAATTTCCATCGGGGATATCCACCCATTCCACCAAAAGCCTTTTGGAGCTTGATGTAGTGAGACTTGTGGATGAGCTCCTAGCAGCCATGGGCACCCCAACTCTATCCAGGACCTCACTCCCACCTGGAGCTGAGGGTTTTTCTCCACAGTCGCCAACCTGTATTCCTCCTTAAGCTCCCGAACAAGTCTTGGAGCCCTCGATGCTGATGACCCTCCCGGTGCCAGCTTCTTCAGTTCCACTGGTGGATCTCACTGTGACCGACCCTGTGGACCATGGCTCAGTTGGAGCCAACCCACCCACGAGACCATAACTGGTCATGTCGGCAGCGTGATCCCTAGTTCAGCACAGATTCTTTTTTTTCTCTCCTACGGTTCCAGTTGCTCTGACAGCTGTTAGTCCTCTCGTGGCTCCTTCCCTGGAGGTGGGCTTGTCGGAGTGGGGTGTGGCCCTGCTCCGAGGTTGCTTTCTCTGTTCCAGGCTCCCATCCCTCTTCAAGTGGGCCTGCCTTCCAAGTTATGGAGAGGGCACTCACCTCAGCAGGGTCACAGTTGGCTCCTTTGATGCTGGAAAGTCATATATATATATATATATATATATATATATATATATAT
This sequence comes from Protopterus annectens, assembly GCF_019279795.1. Taxonomy (NCBI): domain Eukaryota; kingdom Metazoa; phylum Chordata; order Ceratodontiformes; family Protopteridae; genus Protopterus; species Protopterus annectens. The sequence goes on from NC_056734.1 coordinate 831,182,897, forward strand.
ATATATATATATATATATGTGTATAATCTCTGGATTGCAGCTGACAGTCCACTACACTGGGCAACGGGCATGGGAGCAGCAAGATACCCTACCGCAAGGTACCCTCTCTTAGGAGTCCTCTTCTGACCTTCCCCCTAATGAGCCACCCCACGAGATCGTGCAAGAGAGAGCATGTTGATTCACCCGAGGAATCTCTCACCAAATCCACTCCACAGATTACAATGAGGGGAAAGGGTCCCCACAGTCCCCCCTGAAGATGTCTCCTTAGGAGACATACTAGAGATATTGAAACAGAGGGGTGACTGGAAGCCCACCAACTGTCCTCTGAAGAATGTGTAATGTGTATTCCTGCAACCTTTCCATGCCAGACCCCTCTACTTCCTGGGTGACTTCGCCCAGAGATGAATTGGTCAAGTTTATCGTGCAGCGTGCTTGGAAGGCTCTTGACACTGTTGAGCCAATCCCCTGGAAACCAGACAAAATTCTCCCCAGATGTTCACCCCCACTGGTCCAAAGGCTTGTCAGATGCTATGGTGGTGGCCGCGATCATAAAGAAGTATCTCTCAGAGGAGAGTCCTGCTGTTCATCCTCCAGAGTCTTGGACATTGGACAGATTAAGGAAGTGAGTTTATGCTTCAACAATCTTTGCCATTCAGTCATTGAATTATTTGGCACATTTTACCCATCTTCAAAGGGACCTGATCATGGAACTCTCAGGAACCATGGCAGGAGCTGTGTCTGACGAGGTACATGACAAAGTTGCCTCCCAGCTTGCCACCCTAGAGTCAATATCTAATTAGTCCATGCAGTTGATTACGCATACGACCGAAGGGATGGCCAGAGCAGTGGGTACAGGCATTGTCTTGAGACATCACGCTTCGATGCCCTTGTGCAACTTTTGGTCCCTTTCAAGTCTTCCTTCATCAATGCTCCTGTTGACACTCCCTCTGTTTTTAGTCCGAAGGTTAGACATGTTAGCTGTGTGTGAAAAGGACAGCAGGACCCTCCCTGTCTGCTGTGGGCGTATGTTTTTCCACTCCCAACGATCCTACAACAGGAGTCAGAAGTGGAAAGATGTGGTTCAGGAAATCCCAAGGGTCTTTTTGTGACATGTGGCAAGTTTTCCAGCTGGGGCAGAGGGGGGAACTTACAAGGAAGACACCCCCCCATGGCAGAAGGGGCCCACATGACCAGGGCTCCAGAGATCCCTTTTCTGGGCAGCCCTACCAGCACTCCTGAAGAAAGACCTGATTGCTTAACTCTGGAAGCAGTCTAGGGAAGATTCTCTCTGCACCATCTAGCCTGGCATACAATAACATCAGATTCCTGGGTGCAGACGATTATTCCCTTTGATCTGTTCCCAAAGCCACAAAGGAGAATTCTTGATCCACCCAGTCAGAGGGGCGTAACAGCACAAGAAATTTGAAAGCTGCTCGAAAAAGAGTCATCCAAACAGTCCCACCAGACCAATTAGGATTTGGATTTAGTTTCTCTTTACTGCCAAAAAAAAAGACTGGACTGGAGGCCAGTTTTAGACCTCAGCATCCTGAACAAGTTTGTCAAACCAAATTCTGGATGGTAATGGTTCAGTCAATCCTTCGGTTTCTATAAAACGATTTTTGGATGTGCTCGATAGACCTCCAGGATGCGTATTACCATATAAAAATGGACAAGTGCTCCAGGAGATATCTCCACTTCCGGCTGGGAGCCAGTCATCAATTCCGAGCTCTGCCCTTCGTCTCCACAGCCCCGAGAGTGTTCACCAAATGTATGGCAGTAGTAGCAGCTCACTTGAGACTGCAAGGATTTTGGGTGTTTCCATATTTGAACGATTGGCTCCTTACCCTACCCCACCCAAGCATCTACTTCTTGCCTTGCACTACACCCTACAGCTGGCACGGCTCTTGGATATCTCAATCAAAGAAAAGTCAAAACTAGAACCTTCTCAAAGCCTGGAATTCATAAGAGCAATATTCGACACGAGGTCCTGTCTTGTCGCTCTTCCTCATCACTGACTACAAAGGCTAAGATCTCCACTCCAGCTGATACTGTCTTAGGACAAAGTCCCAGCTCATTTAGTACTTCAACTACTAGGGTCAATGGCAGCAACATTCATCATAGTTCACCAAGCCAAACTCCATATGCGGATACTACAATGACTCCTAGTGTCACAGTGGTCCATATTAACACGTCTCATCCAATATGCGTAACAAACCATTGCAAGCAGGATCTGAATTAGTGGAGTCATCCATTTGACAAACTTTCAGCCAAAGCCTATTCATTGCCTTCATGGCCCTATGTTCTACATCGGTAGGAAGCCCTAGCATTGTCCCTCCTCTCAAGTCCTTGGCCTCAAACCTCAGATACTGTACTGGAGAGATGAAGAAGAATTTTGATGACTCCTCAGAGGTCTCTCTCTCCTACTCACAGATCTCCTCTCCCCTGGGATATGGATCACCAGAGGAAGGGACTCCCCTGTTGAGGGTTTAACCTTCAGGGAAACAATCTACAAAATGAAAGACCACTTCAAGTGGGAATCCACTGACATGACTGAGATGCAGAAGAGGTTTTATGGCCTCATACAGATGGACTCTCCCAGTCCTCCTGCTATCCATCCTATTCTGCTGGCATTTCTGGATGCTTTTTCCTCAGCATCCCTCAACCTTGACTCCCAACCTCCAGCCCCACACAGGGCTGACAGATTGTACAAGGTCCCAGAATCAGAACTTTCTTCTTAAGTGCCCTTGAGCTGACCAAGCCACTATTTCCATTTCCATTGATTGGGCTTCCAAACTTCTTCCTACTACAACCATTCTTCCAGTTGACAAGGACAGCAAGATAATGAAACATCTTGGGAAGAAAATCTACACTTCAGCCACCCTGTCCTTCTGGGCTTCAAATTACCCAGACTCACATGGCCAAGTACTCCTTAGCCCTGATGGATAAAGCCACTAAGGAATTGGCTGACATCCCAGACTGCGCAGCCAAAGCATCACTGTCCTCCCTGCTAGCTCTCACCTGTCAGGTGAATAGACACTTCTTAAGGTGTAGTTATGATGCAGCTGAAGCCTCAGCTAGGTCAGCTGCATCAGCTTCTGGTTTAAGGATATAATCTTGGGTACATCTTCAGTCCCTCCCTGACAACTTCAGGGCTAAGATTACTGATGCCCATTTAAATCATTCTGCCTTGTTTGGCACCAAAGTAGCTGACCTCTTCAAGTCTCTACACCAAAAAGGCAAGGAAATGCAGGGCCTCAAACACCTGATAAGTTCACCTATTCCTAAGTTCCATAGGAACTACCCTGCCAAAACACAATCAGTTCATTAGGAAGCCATCTTGCCCTATGGCTCCCTCCAGGCCCAGGAGACCTCCTAGATAACAGCCCCACTGGCTAGAGCTTCTTTAACCACCAACCAGAGGCCTCCCTTTCAGGATAGGGCAGGTAGTGTCTGACTACTGCCACTCGCGGCTTCAGCATTTGATAGCTCTGTTCTGAGGTCCTCTTTGGGGCTGCCAGCCATTGGAATTGAGAGTTCTTCTGACTTGACTAATAGAAGTGGTTCTTTGGCTCCAATGGCTGAGTTTGTTTTTGAGGCTGTGGCGTGGTCCTTGGCTCGACCAAGGTGACTGATACATTCCCAGAGTCTGGATCCATCCAGATACCGTTGGAAGACTAGTACCTTCCCCTCGCATTCTGATAAGGACAGCCAGATCCCTTAGGCTTCAAGATTACTTGGTACTAGAGTCCCGCATCAGCTTCTGATGTATACCCCTCAGGAGTCCCAAGGCAGATTCCTCTGAAGACTTGTTAAAGGAAGCATATTGACTCTTCTCCTGAGTCTCTCCCCCAAAGCACTGACTTAAACGAGGGAAAAGACTATCCAGGGTCCCCTCCAAAGATGTCGTCTTTGGAGACCTCAAATTGATGAAACAGTTGGGAGGGTCCACCTAAAACACCTGAGTTGGTGTTTTTCAGCCTTCGGATCCAGCCCTTTAACATCCTGGGTGGTGTCCTCTTCCAATACTTTGGTCAGCCTTAACGCTCAAAACCTGGAAGGAACATGATGTAGCAGAGCCCATTCCAAAGAAGCCAGACAATTTTAGTTGCCCCAGTTCTGGGCTAAGGTGGTAGGAGCAGCCACTAAAAAAAAAACTGAGGAGAGGGTATTCACAAAGTGCCTGGCTCCAGTAATTGCATTTTGCAGGCAAAGAAATATTCAAATATATCCATACCTGGACGATTGTCTAATTTAGGCAGAAAACCAGGCCATTCTTCTAAAACATCTGGCAGTTGTAAAAAAAAACTTCTAACCTGTCTAGGGTACACCATAAACAAAAAGAAATCTCAAATGGTACCCCCTCAAAAAATTACATTCCTGGGTGCAAGCTTGAATACAACTGTCCAGATGGCTTTCCTTACGCCAGAAAAGCAAATTCATTTAGTGACTTCAAACAGGCGGCCACAAAACCCTGCTATCTGCAAGGCAAATAGTGCAAGCCTTGGGGTTCATGGCCTCATGCATTCTTCTAATTCCATATGCAAGACTGCATATGAGGAAACTTCAGTGGTACTTAAAAAGTTTATGGAGTCAACATTGTCACAGCCTGGAAACGATTCCTATCATACCTTGCCTGCACGTAGAGCTCCTGTGGTGGGCAGAGGCCTGCCACCAAAACAAGGGACTGACATTCACACCACCCCTGCTGCCCAAACCCTAACTACAGATGCATCAGACTATGCTTGGGGGGGCTCATCTGGCAGGGAAGTGCATTCAGGGCAAATGGAGCCCAAATCAAATGCACCTTCATATCAATCAAAAAGAAAAGCTAGCTGTACAGAATGCACTGACAGCCTTAAAGGACTACCTTCATCCAGGACAATTACTGATAGATGGACAACACGGTTATGTGGTACATAAACGAGCAGGGGGGTTTCACATTCCTACCCCCTCTGCAGACTAGGCATGGCATTGTTGAACACTACCTTGAGCTACCAAGTACAACTACAAGCACAATTCCTGCCAGGAAAGCCGGATGTTCTGGCAGATGAGCTAAGCAGAAATCTCATGGACCCTCACGAATGGAAACTGGAACCACGGATTTTCAACATGTTGACATGCAAATGGGGGAGCCCAGACATAGATCTTTTTGCCTCACCACAGAACTTACCAGTTGGACAAATTTTGCACAAGAACTCCTCACAAAAAAGTCTGGAAAGTGGATGCTCTGTCCTTCAGCTGGAAAAACTTATCAGTCTATGCCTTTCCTCCTCTGCCTTTGCTCTCCAAAGTTCTACTAAAAGCCAAACAGGACAAACCAAAAATGATTTTGATTGCTCCAGACTGGCCCCGCCAACACTGGTACCCACTCCTGCGCAGTGTCACGCATGTCTCCATGGCACCTGCCTCAGACCCCTTCCTTACTGTCTCAGCAGGAGAACCAAATTCTGCACCCTCAGCTCCAAACATTAACTCTTGCAGCTTGGCTAATCACTTAAATTCATCCTTAGCATCCCTCAGCAAACCTGTGATGGATGTCATTTTGGAGGCGAGAAGACCTAGTACTAGAAAATCTTATGCTGACAAATGGAAAAGATTCTGTGCCTGAAACCAATCTCAAGGGATGAGCACAGTAGTGCCCAATTTACCTCAGATTTTGCAATACTTAACTGAGATGCTTTGTAAGGGCCTGTCTTTTTCTTCCATAAAAATCCATGCCTCAGCCATTTCAGCTCATTTACAACACAGACCCACCCCTCTTCTCTCATCCTCTTCTAAAGCAGTATCTCAGAGGGGCCCAAAACTTGAGACCACCCAGGAGAGCTCCAACCCCTGCCTGGGACCTTAACTTTGTATTGGAGAAACTCACTGTGTACCTCCTTTCGAGCCAGCTGTGACTGCAGACTTAAAATTTCTTTCCTGGAAAACAGCCTTCCTTTTAGCAATCACTTCAGCTTGAAGGATATCTGAATTACAGGCCCTTATGGCAGTGGAGCTTTTCATCATCTTTCATGCGGACAGGGTGTCACTCAGGACCAATCCATTCATGCCCAAGGTGGTATCCAGTGTGGCTCTTAATCAGTCCATTCATTTGCCAACTTTCATTCCCAATCCACAGAACAAGGGAGAGCGGATTCTGCATTCATTGGATGTACACAGACAACTTATATTATACTTGGACAGGACTAAATCTCAAAGAAAATCTGAACAACTGCTGGTAGCTTTTGCTGCAGGGGCAGAGGGGAAGCCTATTTCAAAGCAAACCATTACTAAATGGATAAGCCATTGTATTCATTTCTGTTATAAGCACCATGGAAAAGCTATCCCCCAGGGGATCAGATCTCATTCCACCAGGGCTGCATCTACTTCAGCAGCCTTTCTCAGAGGTGTTCCTACCAGGGATAGTCTAGAAGCTGCTACCTGGAGTTCACTTCATACTTTCACCAAACATTATCACTTACCAATTTTATCTAAATCCAGAGCTGGCTTTGCCACTGCTGTTTTGCGAGCTGGCTTTGCTGGGCCTTATAGCTGCTCCTATCGCTGTATAAATCCATCCTCCCAACCTTAGCTTTAGGAATCTACCCAAATATAATGACTGCAACAGTGAAGCACAATGAACATAGTATAGTTGTGTACACTTACCATAAATGTAGATGTTCGAGTGTATTCACCATTGCAGTCCTGGTTACCCTCCCTGACGAGCAGTTGCCAACTCCAATCTTCTTGGAGCAGTCCCTGCATCTCAGAGCATTAGCACGAATTAATTCAGCTCTGACTTCTGGCTCTTTGAGCTGTCACTTCAGAGTGGGGAGTGACCATGGTTCCAAGGATGTTGCTCTGTTCTGCCCCTTCCCTCTTCGTGAAGTCCGGCTTTTGAGGCTGTGAACAAAGTCCTATCTACTGCAGCCAGCCAGTTGGATCCTCCTCCTTTGGAGATCATAACCACTGTACCCCCATGCTCAGATATTCTACCAGCATCTCTATGGGGACACGGAGTGCCCTGACTGCAAGAATCTCCGTTACCTGATACATCCTCTTCTGATACCTCCCTGGCCCCTCCCACCAAGGAGATCCCTCAGAAGAGAAAGTGCAAGAGGAAGCATTTAGATTCCCCTGCAGAATCAGTCACTGAAGATACTGACTTTGAAGTCTCCAAAGTCTCCCCGATGTCTCCTTTGGAGACATCGTAGAGTTACTAAAACAGAGGGGTGACTGGAATTCCCAAAACCCTACTCCAGAGGAATCTATATACTTGCAGGCCTTTGGCACTCACCCATCTACCTCTTGAATGATTCCGCCCACCGATGAGCTCATTCAGTTGATCTCAGTGGGAGAAGAAGGCTCTGCACCCCATTGGGCCCATCCCCATCCCCAGGAGACCTGACAAAATTCTCTCTCCCTCTGAGGATAATTAGTTCTGGGCCAAAGATTTAGCTGTGGATGGCTTGGTCATTGCAGCTGCTATGAAAAAGGAACTAGCTGGGGAACATTCCTCCATCCATCCACCTAAGAGTCTTGGGTGATGGCTAGGTTTGAAAAGTGGGCCTATGCTTCATCAACCTCTGCCTTAAGATCCTTGAATTTCTGGGCACATTTTACCAGACTCCAAAGGGACCTGGTTAAAGAGTTCAGATACCCTTGTTGGGAGCTGTCTCCGAGGTACAAGAGAAAGTTGTTTCCCAGTTAGCTACCCTGGAGTTTGTTTCCAACTCATCCGTGAGGCTCATTGCACATGCAGCCAACGAAAAAACTAGAGAGGTTCAGGCATTGCCATTAGGAGACACTCCTGGATGAGTCTGATTTTGTGGAGCCATTTAAGTCTTAATTTGTCAATACTCCCTTTGACCATCTTAGTTCTAGAACCATTATCCAGGTGTGAAAGATGGTAAGACCCTTACTGATGTGGGCGTATGTCACCCCCCCTCCCAAGACCCTTTTTCCAGGAATCAAAGGGGTGTTGGGAAATTGTAGTTCAAAAAAGCCAAAGGGCCTTTTCAAGAAATACATGGAAACAGTACTCCCCAGGGGCAGAAGGGGGGAACCTCAATGGAAGACGCTGTCCATGCAGTACAGTTGGCCCGCAGAACTAGGACTTCAGAGATTCTTTTCCTGGTAAGCCCTACCAGCACTCCTGAAAGGAGGCCTAATTGTTTTGTCTTCCTCTGGTGGCAGTCAGGGGAGCTTATCCTTGCACCTAAACACCTGGCTAGAAATAACTTCAGATTCTTGGGTGCAAAGGATTACATCCAGAGGTTTATACCATACCTTTTTCCTCTTTCCCTCCTGTATGCAAGAAAATCCCAGATGTTCTACCCAAACAGAGGGAACCAACAGTTATGCAAATACAAAAACTGTTAGAAAAAAGTCAAGCAAGAAGTTCCACCAGACCAGAGAGAAAGTCAAGCAAGAAGTTCCACCAGACCAGAGAGAATCCAGAATTTACTTGTTTCTTTTTAGTGCCAAAAAAGACAAGAGACTGGGGACCAATTTTGGATGTCAGTGTTTTGAACAAATCTGCTTGCCGAATGAAATTCCAGATGGTCACGGTTCAGTCCATTCTTCCGTTCTTGGAAAAGGATGGCTGGATGTGCTGCATAACTTTCAGGACATGTATGACCATGTAAAAATGGACAAATGCTCCAGAAGGTTCCTCTCCTTCCAGCTGGAAGCCAGTCATTACCAGTTCAGAGTTCTACCCTTTGGTCTTGACACAACCTCCAGGATGTTCACCAAATGCATGACAGTAGTAGCAGCTCACTTGAGACTGCAGTGAATTCCAATTGTTTCCATACCTTTATGATTGGCTCAATTCTGCTCCAACCAGACATCTGTTAAGGCAAGAGACTAAGTTCGCTTTACTTGTATAAACGTAGGAATAACTGTAAAAAAAAATCACAATAGACTCCAACTTGGTTTAGAGTACATAGGAACAATGCTCAATAGGAAAACTTTCTTCATAGCTTCCCTTCCTCCTTCGAGGCTACAAAAAAATCAGAAGTTCATATGATGAGAGCACAACAGGAAAGAATCAGCTCATCTAGTCTTACAAGCCCTAGGTTCAATGGCTGCAGCGATTACACTAGTTCTTGGTAAGGTATAATAAAATTCTTCAATGGCTAGTTACATCTCAGTGGTCAATACCTTTATCAACCTATATCAGATCAGATTTTGATGACCAATCTTTGTAGAAAGGATCTAGCTTGGTGGTTGCACTCAAAAGAGATTCTTCTGGGCCGTCCCTTTGGCCAGCCCAAGACCATAGTGACCACGGATGCCTCCCAGATTGGGGGGAGGGCATTTTCTGTCCAGGGCACTTAGTCCCATCTGGAGGTCAGTTTGCACATCAACGTTCTAGAGATGAGAGCAGTGCTTTTAGCGTTGGCAGCATTTCGGACTACTCTCCCTTTGGGAACAGTTGCGATTCAGACAGTGTCAGTGGTTTGGTATATCAACAAATGGGGAGGAACCAAGTCTAACCCCCCCCCCCTTTGTTGAGAAGCACTCAGTGTGGCAATGGGTGATTTCTTCCAACTGATTTCCAATAGCAACGTATATTCCGGGGAGTTTGTGTGATAGCAGATGAACTGAACAGGTCGGTTCTGCTTCATGAGTGGTCTCTCAATCCCAATGTGACAAAAAGGATTTTTCGTCGATGAGACCAGCCTTGCAACCTCTTTGCCACACCTCTGAACAACTGCAGCAACTACTTTGCCCTGAACTTCCCTCTGGGGGAGTCACAGAGAGATGCTGTTCTACACATGGCCCCCTGGACTTTCTGTATGCTTTCCCTCTGATTCCCTTAATTCCAAACTTCTTAAAAGCAGTTTGGTTGAAGAGCAAAGTAATCTTGATTGCTCCTTATTGGCCTCAACAGATATGGTTCCCCTTTCTTTGGCCTTATCTGATAAGAAAACCATGGACTCTGGACCCAGCTCCAGACCTTCTGTCCCATCCAGATGGTTTAGACTCACCCAAACATTCTGAACCTCAGCCTGACAGCTTGGTTCCTCCAGTTCCATTAAGTGCCAAGCAGATGAACCATTCCCCATTACTGTCATAAATGTTCTTCGTGTTTCATTGTTGCAGTCATTACACTTGGGTTATCTGCCTGCAGGTAGCCCTCAGTTGGCCCAAATACCAGAGACTTAGTATTTCTGCATCAGATGCTGTCGCTCTGTATTCTGAAACGGCTTCGGTAAGCCACTTGACTACCGATATTCCGAAAAAACATAAGGATAAAGACAGACCACATAGGTCCAAAACTGCCAACGACACTTCCATTAAGCTAGTCGCCAGTCCGCTGGTACTCAGTGAGGCGCCTTCACAGCCCCTGATGCCCGCTTCAGTGGATTCGCAGGCCTCTACTGAGACCCATTCTGAGTCTGCTATGCTGCCAGACGCTTCTTTGACTTTGGAACCTGCGGATATCTCTACCTTGGATGGGTCCGGAGCTGCTGTGCAGGCACCGGCTTCTGAGGCAGTTCTCTCTTCCGATGTTCGAATTAAACCAATTACTTCATTTCTAAACAAGACTACTGAGTTTCTTAGTCCCCGAGTATGCACTATGCCTAGAAAACCGGCAACCAAAGGGCATGCTCATGCTCCCATGCCACAAAAATGCTTAGAATGGCTGAAGACCTTATAACGCTGATTAGGGGGAAGTCAGCCTTCCCCTGAAGAGAGACAAATAATCCAGTCCCCTTTCCCTACAGTTTCTACAGATCAGGAGTCCGATGACTTAGTTTTCTGATTATGAAGACATACCCTTATCTGCCTATGAAGATTCAGATGCAGAGGAATCCATTCCCTCTGCCTCCCCTCCAGAGGAATTTTCTTTTGGTGAAACCTTGCATATTTTGAGAGCATTTCCATTGGGAATGCTAAGACTATCCTCAGTCCAAAAAGAGACTCAGAGAATTTTTAGAGTTGCTTCAGCACAGGCCTTTAGCTATACCCTCTGTCCTGGATGTTGTGGATGATGTTTTTATGGAATCCATTCTTAATCCTGACACTTTACCCCTTGCCCCTAGGAAACCAGACGGGTACTACAGAGTAGAGTACCTGATGCTCACAAGTTTCTTTTCAGCAATCCTACTGCTGACCCAGAGATCATTTCCCAGGGGCATAAAGGTATCAAGGCTACTACAGCCAAGAATCCCACTCCCTTTGGACAGGGATTCCAGAGCTCTGGACAGATAGGGTAAGAAGGTATATACCTCTGCAACCCTTGCTATTAGGGCATTGAATTGCCAGTTTCACATGCTGAAGTGCCACAATATTTTATGGAACTTATTAAACAAAAACTGGTAACTTTTCCTGACTGTGCAGAAAATAAAGAATTGCAGGAGCTTATGCACTCTGCAAGCCAAGTCAGTAAACATACTTTGCAGTGTGGCTTTGTTGCCCTAGAAGCATCTTGCAGGGCAGCAGTCACTGGTTCTGTACTGAGAAGACATTCTTGGGTGAGACCATATCAAATCAAAATTACTAGATGCCCCTTTGAATACGGACTGTTTGGTACCAAAGCAGAAGAGGTTCTTAAAAAGATGGAAGAAAAAGCTAAATCTATGCAGACTGTTAAAGAATTTTACAAGTGCAACCCCCTAGATTCAGTAGGCATTGCCCTTCAAAACACTGGTCCTTTCCAGCCCCCTCCAGTCCTTTTCAAACCAGACCCAGGGGAAACAGACCACCCAGACTACAGTCCCAGGGTATGCTGATATCTAAGCAATGGAGTGCCCCCACCCCTAAAGCAGGGAGTGGTAAGCCACCTACTTACAGAAAAAGCTCACACTGACTTCTTTACTCCACTTCCCAGCCCTGCCCAGTTGCTTGTGCCCCTAGGAGGAAAGCTTGCCCTTCATGCAAAAAACTGGAGGTCCATCACTCAGGGCCGCTGGGTCCTCAGCATTGTATCCCAGGAGTACAGATTTTTTCCATTCACTGCCAACCCCAAGCGGGTTTTCAAACCTTCCTCCAAACCAGTGGGCAGAGGCTCAAAACCAAGTACTTTCCCTACTCAATATCAGAGCTATTCAGTCTGTTCAAGTAGAACAGAGGGGTCAAGGATTTTACTTCAGACTCTTCCTGGTACCCAGGAAAGAGGGCTCTTGGTGCCCAATCCTGGATCTTTCAATTCTCAACACCTTCCTAGTGGTACCAAAATTCAAAATGATTACCCTGCAACAGCTCCTTCCTATGTTAGCCAAGGATGCCTGGTTAGTCACCCTAGAATTAAAAGAAGCCTACCTGCACATCTCCATAAGGGAGTCATGCAGGAAGTATCTACATTTCAGGGCAGGATCTATACATGATCAGTTCTCTGCACTTCCCTTTGGCTTATATACTGCGCACAGGGTATTCACAAAATGCCTGGCTCCAGCCATTGCATACTGCAGGCAGAGAAATATCCAAATTTACCCGTACTTGGATTGCCTGATTCAGGCCGACAGTCAGGAATTGCTCCTGCAGCATCTGACATTTGCAAAAAACCTTCTCTCTTCATTGGAGTACACCATCAATGAAAATAAATCAAAACTGGTACCCAGTCAAAAATTTGTATTTTTGGGAGCAAGCTTGGACACAACTTCCCAGATGGCATTGAGTACTACTCAAGATAAAACAAGACAGGCCCAGGACTATTCTGATTGCCCAGAACTGGCCATGCCAGCACTGGTACCCACTCCTGCGCAGCCTGACAACAGTGCCACCCTGGCACCTACACCAGTCCCCAACTCTGCTCTCTCAGCAAGAGGGACAGATTTTGTATCCTCAACTGCTAACCCTAAACCTTGCAAGCCTGGCTTATTCCTTGAATTCCCCACCAGCAACCCTAAGCAAACAGGTGCTGTGCATCATTCTTGAAGCCAGAAGACCCAGTACAAGGAAATCCTATGCTGATAAGTGGAGAAGGTATTGTTGCTGAATTCAGTCTAAAGGAGAGGAGACAGCACTACCCTCCTTACCTCTAATCCTGGATTACCTAGCAGAACTACTTCACAGAGGCCTATCCTTCTTCATTAAGATCCATTCCTCTGCCATCTCGGCTCATTACAGCACTGAGCCACCTTTATTCTCACCCTGTCATCAAACAGTTCCTGAGAGGGGCAAACAACTTAAGTCCACCAAGGAGAGCACCCACCTCTTCTTGGGACCTTAACTTTGTACTGGAAAAGCTCACACTTCCCCCCTTTGAACCTGCTGCTTCAGCAGTGTTAAAAATCCTCTCTTGGAAAACAGTCTTGCTTCTAGCCATCACTTCAGCTAGAAGAGTATCTGAGCTACAAGCATGATGGCTGTGGAACCCTTCATTATTTTCCATGCTGACAGGGTTTCCCTCAGGACCAACCCTTCCTTTATGCCTAAAGTGGTATCAAGTGTGGCTCTCAACCAATCCCTCCATTTACCAACCTTCTTCCCTAATCCTCAAAATAAAGGGGAAAGGATCCTGCACTCCTTGAATGTGCACAGACATCTCAGATCCTACCTTGATAGGACTAAGCCCTTCAGAAAATCTGACCAGTTACTAGTCAGCTTTGCAACAGGGGCAGAGGGCAAGGCCATTTCAAAACAAACCATTTCCAAATGGATAGCACACTGCATCCATTTCTGCTACAAGAACCATGGGAAACCAACCCCTCAGGGGGTCATAACACATTTCACTAGGGCAACATCTACCTCTACAGCATTTTTCAGGGGCATCCCTACCAGGGACATCCTGGAATCTGCTACCTGAATTTCTGTACACACCTTCACCAAGCATTACCATTGCTCGCACTCAACTTCTCTCCACCCTTTTCTATGCCTCCTCCATTTTTACTAACTTAAACAAATATGAAATCTGCAAACTCTCAAGCTGTTATCACATTGCTAGATTTTCCACTGGCTCTACTTATAGAACTCACCACTGCCAAAACCTTAAACCACTAGGATGGCTAGAATTGACTAGCTCACTTCAGTACAATCAACTTGTAGTAGCCCACAAAATTCTCAACCAACCTGATAATACCCCTGCACTTAAAAACATAATCTATCCCTACAGGAGTACTCGACCACTGCGATCTTCTAATAAGCTACTAACTCAAACAATCAAAGCTAACTCAGCTGGTGACTCCTTGTTTTCTAACTCAGTAGGCAAAATCTGGAATTCACTTCCAACTGATTTAACACTTGAAACATCACTAAACCAATTTAAGAAAAATCTCAAAAAGTATTTCATGACACACTGGCTTTGCCCCTGCCAGAATCCAGACTAACTCCTCCTATACTATATTATATGAAACAGTAGTGTAAATAATTCCTAGCTGCTTCTATCTGATTGTTTGTAACCATATAAGATTCAGCCATGTCTGAGAGTTGTTTTTATTATTCATGCTGATTTTCAATGTGATGTTTTAATGTTGGAGCTTTTCTCCCCAGGCCTCCACTGAAAATGGACATATATCCAGTCGGACTATCCTGGTCAACAAATATAAAATAAATAAATAAATTACCACCTGCCTATCTTTTCCAAATCCAGGGCAGGTTTTGCTACAACAGTCTTGCAAGGCGTACTAGCCAGCCCTAATTCTTCTTGACTGCCTCCACCCTCCCTCAGCTTTGGGAATGCACCCAAGTGTGATGACTGCAACAGTGAAACACGAAGAACATAGTACAGTTGTGTACACTTACCATAAATGTAGATGTTCAAGTGTATTCACTGTTGCAGTCTTGGTTTTTTCTCTCTCCCCCTTCTCTATGGCTATTACTATTGGTATTGGTATTTACTTTTTACTGGTGGTGTTTTCCCCACCATAACTTAGCTTCCTATTTGGGGGGCAGCTGATATTTGGGGAAGAAAAACTGATGTAATGTTGTCAGCTGCCTGTTTTTATATCCCTGACGACCTGACGTCAGTCCTGGAGTGACAGCATCCAACGGAGAAATATTAAGTCTCTGGTATTTGGGCTGACTGAGGGCTACCTGCAGGCAGATAACCCGTGTGTGATGACTGCAACAGTGAATACACTCCATCTACATTTATGGTAAGTGTACACAACTGTACTTTAGCTTCCCATAAGCCATCCAGCCATAAATTCTGCGCTAGCAAATGGAAGAAATTCACCTTTTGGACTCTAGAAAGGGACATTGGTCCCTTTTTGGCTCCTGTTGACAAAATTCTAGACCTTTTAGCTTTCCTTTTCAATATAGGAGCTTTTTCATTAACTAGTAAAGTTCATCTAGCAGCTATGTTCAATTTCCGTAATGGTTTTGAGGAATATTCCTTTTTCTCTGAGTTTGCAAGGCCTTTCTAAAAGGAACTCTTATTAAAACATCATAAGGATTCTAACCCACCTTGGGCTTTCAGTTTAGTTTTACAGGCAATTGTACGATCACCCTTAGAACCATCTGTTAACTGTGATTTACATTTTTTTCTTGGAAAACATTTTAGTGACGTTAACTTCTGCCAGAAAATTTTCAGAAATACAAACTTTGTCATCTAAAACCTCCTTACCTCATTTTCCTTAGATAGTCCCCTTCCTTTCTACCTAATGTGGTGTTCTTTATTAATATAAATCAAACCATCAATTTGCCAGTCTTTTTTCCCAACTTTTCAAATAAAGGTGAATACTGTTTGCAATTTATTAGATGTTCATGTTGCACTTTTATTTGCAGAGAACAAAACACAGGAAATCTGATCAACTTTACACGACTTGTTAGACCAGTGAATAAGCCAGATGGCTCAAAGATTGCATTTCATTTATCTACTGCAGAAACAATTGATTTGCCTACTCCTTTAAAGGGCCATTCTACAAGAGAAGTTTTCCAGTCTTCATCTTCAATGGATGAAGCACGTACAGCAGCAACCTGGGCTACTCCACACACCATTACACCCATTACAAATTGGATTTGGTCTCCAGGGGAAGAGCCGATAAAGAACGACAACATCAGATAAATAAGTTACATACTTGCCTTAATGTTCCATCTGTTGTCCATCTTCATTTATCCTGGACTCTCCCCTCCCTCCTTCCCTTGGCCTGTCAGTTTTTTGGCGGAATGGGCAATATACCTTATTACTGATTATTTATAAAAGGTTCCAGATGTTCCTCTATGAAGGTGTTATGTTTGTCATTCTGTACCGCAAAGTCAATCTGAGGTAACTGAGAGAGGCATTGTGGTAGGACTTGAGCTCGAGAGTTTCTGGTCACCATGAGCTGTAGTAATGGCCGAGTCTGTTCCGATATTTGGAACTGAACCCATCAGTCAGGGATCAATGAAGATGGACAACACAGATGGAACATTATGGTGAATACATAACTTTTTCACCAGGATACTCTTTGGGATTGGCCTGCCACAGGCAGAGGAGGCAGTTCCACTGGACATCACCCAAGAGGCCATGGCAGTCCACAAAATCAAGGATCTAATGTTAATCTTCATTCAGTCATGACTGGTGTTTGGTCCGTCCTCAGAACCGATTCGGCCATTATAAAAAGCTTGCACCAGCCAAAAAACTCTCGAGCTAAGCTTACCCATAATGCCCCCCTCTGTCACCTCAAATATCATTTGCTGCATAGAGTTTCATGACGTGACAGGCCAGCTTCTTCATCTAAGTGGTTTAGATTTTATATTCCTTTTTCTGTAATATTTCTGCTATCTTTGAGATTTTTCCGTTCTAATATTACTAGTAGTAGTCCTTGATAGTTTGCTTACCCTTTTTATCTGCTTGAGTGATTTTTTTCCTTATTTCTTACCAATTCTTGGTATTTCTTCATATCATTGCTGGTACAGGCCCTTCCCTTACCTCTGTGGTAATTAATACCATCGCTGGTATTTCCCCCTTTCTCCTTCCCTTAACCCACTGGGTATTTATTACCATTGTTGGTAATCCAAAAAAAAAATCAGTCTTTCTTTCCTTGACTGTCTCTCTGTTGTTGTCTACTGCTATTCTGAAAGGGCCTTTCCCTCATTGCTGTTGTGACTTGTATTTGAATTATAGACCATTGGTGGTGATGGCTGATAAGGGGACAACAGGGTTTAAACAGTGTGATAAGTGTAGCAGAAAAATGCCAAATTCCAACAGACATTTATCCTGCGTTTATTGCCTTGGTGTTCCACACTTGAACATGCAACCCCCATGAGAACTATGTAAGGGCTTTAGTGCCTTGCTCATTGGCTGAGAGAAAGAACAAATTAATATTAAAGGGTCTCTTGAAAATGCCTTTCTCGGAGGCTTTATCTGAGGTAGATGTCTCAACCCCTCCTGAAAAGGAACATAAGAAGAGGAGCCAGTCTGATGATGGTGTTTCACTGTTGCAGTCATTACATTTGGGTTAACTGCTTGCAGTAGCCCTCAGTCGGCCTGACTATCAAAGTCTTGGGTCCTGCATCGGTTGCTGTCTCATCTCCCATGACATCAGGTAGTCAGGGGTGTAAAGCATGCAACCGACGCCATTACATCAATCTTTCTTGCCATGCAGTGCCTGAAGCAAAAGCAGTCCGCAAGTGCCGTTTGGCCAACTCTTGAAATTTTCGTTTTCGAGTTTCAGAACCGAAGTGTTCAACTTAAGCTAAGTACCCCATTGGGGAAACTATTTCTTGCTCTAAACCGATGTCAGTAAAAGTCAGTAATTGTATTTCTTGTGGAAAGCAAATACTTCAAAGATTTTCATTCGTACTGTATTCCTTGCCTAGGGCCTGACCACGACGTACCTCGCTGTCGGTTTTGTGCCTTATTTAAACCACAAATTATTTGTTGGTACATTTTCACTTCTAAATATTTTGGTACTCTGTTCAATTATTCAGATATGTCTTTGGTAAGCCACCCGACTACCGACATTCTGAAAAAACGCAAAGATAAAGACAGAGACAGGCCGCCTTGGTCCAAAGCTGCCGACGACACTTCTGCTAAGCCAGTCGCCAGTTTGCAGGTACTCAGTGAGGCGCTTTTGCAGCCCCTGATACCCACTACTTCAGATTCGCAAGCCTCTACTGAGATCCATTTGGAGTCCAGTATGCCGCGGGATGCTTCAACTGTGGAACCTGCAGATGTCTCTACCTTGGATGGGTCAGGAGCCGCTGTGCAGGCACTGGCTTCTGAGGGTGTATTCAGGCCCTACTGACTTGCATATTAAACCAATGTCGTCTTCTTCTTCTAGGCCTAAAACTCGAACCATGCCTAAGAAACCAACGCTCAGACCGCATGGTCAGGCCTCTATGCCTAAAAAACAAATAAGAATGGCTGAAGACCTTATTATTTTAGTCAGGGGAAGCCAGCCTTCCCCCTCTGAGAGACTTAGAACTGAATTTGCTTATGATACTTTTGACCAGGATTCTGATCTCCTCTGATGACCAGGATTTACCCTTATCTACCTATGCAGAGGACTCTGTTCCCTCTGCTTCTCCCCCAGAGAATTTTTCTTTTGGTGAAATCTTGCATACTCTTAGGGAGCATTTTCACTGGGAAAGCCAGGATTACTCTGATTCTAAAAAGAGGCTTAGAGATTTCTTACTCCTCCCCCAACACAGGCCTTTAGCTATCCCTCCTGTTCTGGACATTGTTGATGATACCTTTTTGGAATCTAGCTTGGCCCCTGACTCTTTACCTCCTGCTCCTAGAAAACCTGACTGATATTACAGGGTTCCTGATTCTCACAAGTTCCTTTTTAAAAATCCTACCATGGATCCTGAGACCATTTCACAGGGACCCAAGGGCATTAAGGCTACTACTGCCAAAAATCCTACCCCCTCTGATAGAGATTCCAGGGCCCTGGATAGATGGGGTAAGAAGGTATACACCTCTGCAACCTTGGCCATCAGGGCCTTAAATTGCCAGTTTCATATGTTAAAGTATCAGCAGCATATTATTGGATTGCTTAAACAGAAAATTATGTTGATTCCTGATTGTGCTGAAAATAAGGATTTACAGGATTTAATGCATTCTGCTGAACAGGTTGGAAAACATACTTTACAATGTGGTTTTGATTCACTAGAGGCATCTTGCAGGGGTACTGCGGTGGTGGTGCTACGGTAGCATTGTCGCCTCATAGCAAGACGTTGTCCCGTTCGATTCTCAGCTAGAGCATCTTCTGTGTGGAGGCATACGTGAATGGGGCGTGCCTTCTTTGAAGGTTGTGCGTCAGGGCTGGTAACCCATTATTTAAAAATCCACTACCAATCATTAGCGGACCGGAGTTCCGCTGTGGCGACCCCTAACCAGGAAAAGCTGAAAGACGCAAAACAAGAGACATCTTGCAGGGCTGCTTTCACCTGGTCTGTCCTTAGGAGGCATGCTTGGCTTAAGGAGCAGTCTTTGCCAGGTCATGTTAAGACTAAATTGCTGGATGCTCCCTTAAATCAGGACCGTCTGTTTGGCGACAAAGTAGAAGTTATTCTTAAAAAGATGGAGGAAGAAGCTAAATCTATGCAAACATGTTAAAGATTTCTTACAAGTGCAGCCTCCTAAATTTAGTAGGCATTGGCCCTTTCCTGCCTCTTCCAGGCCTTCTCAGTTCAAACCCAGAACCGGCAGAACACCCAGGCTTCAGTCCCAGGGTAAGCATAGGTCTAAGCAGTGGGGGGCTCCCACTTCCAAATCAGGGAGTAGTAAGACTCCCCCTATGGTAAGCTGTCTCAGTGACTTAACTTTAAAACTTCCAAGCACTTCTCAACTGACTGCTCCTTTACGGGGAAAGATTGCTCTGCAAGCAAAAAATTGGGAACTCATTACCCAGGACAAATGGGTTTTAAACAGTTTCCCAAGGATACAGATTTCACTTCCACACATTACCAACCCCAAATGTTTGGCCAGATCTACCCCCAAATCAGTGGGCAGAGGCACAAAAGCAAGTGCGCTCTCTCAAGATTAAAGGCTATTCAGACTACCAGAAGAGGAAAAGGGACAAGGTTTCTACTGAAGACTTTTTTCTGGTACCTAGAAAAGACAACTCATGGCGTCCTATCCTGGACCTGTCTATCCTAAATACCTTTTTGGTGATTCCAAAATTCAAGATGCTAACTCTTCAATTGCTTCCCACAATAGGCAAAGATGCCTGGTTGGCAAAACTGGATTTAAAGGAAGTCTACATGCACATCCCAGTCAGGGAATCTTGCAGAAGATACCTATGCTTCAAAGCAGGCTACACGCACTATCAGTTCTCTGCACTGCCCTTTGGCTTATCTACTGCGCACAGAGGATTCACAAAGTGCCTAGCTCCAGTCATTGCATTTTGCAGGCAAAGAAATATTTAAATATACTCATACCTGGACAATTGTCTAATTCAGGCAGAAAGCCAGGACATACTTCTGAATCATCTGGCATTTGTACAAAAGGTGTTAACTTGTCTGGAGTACAACATAAACAAAAGAAATCACATCTGGTACCCTGTCAAAAAATTATATTACTGGGAGCAAGCTTGAACACAACTTCCCAGAACTCATGCCAGAGAAATTCATTTGACAACTTACTTCAAAATAGTGGCCACAAAAACCCTGCTATCTGCAAGGCAAATACTGCAAGGCTTGGGGTTCATGGCCTCGTACATTCTACTAATTCCATATGCAAGACTGCATATGAGGAAACTACAATGGTATCTAAAAAGCCTATGGTGTCAACATTCTCAAGATCTGGATGCAATGATTCCTATCATACCTTGCCTACTGTTAGAATTCCTTTGGTGGGCAGAGGCCTGCCACCAAAACAAGGGACTACCATTCACTCTACCCCCTGCCGCCCAAACCCTAACAGACGCATCAGACTATGCATAGGGGGCTCACCTGGTAGGGAAGTGCATTCAGGGCAAATGGAACCCAAGTCAAATGCACCTGCATATCAATCAAAAAGAAATGTTAGCTGTACAGAACACACTGACAGCCTTCAAGGACCACATTCTTCCAGGACATTTAATGGTAAAGACGGACAACACCACTATTATGTGGTACATAAGCAGGGGGGTACCCATTCGTACCCCCTCTGTGGACTACCCATGGCTCTGTGGAACACAGCCTTGAGCAACCAAGTGCATCTGCAGGCTCAATTCCTGCCAGGAAAACTAAATGCACTGGCAGATGAACTAAGCAGAAATCTCATGGACCCACACGACTGGAAACTGGAACCACAGACTTTCAAAATGTTGATCAACAAATGGGGGAGCCCAGATATAGACCTGTTTGCCTCCCACCAGAACTACCAATTGGACAAATTCTGCACAGGGACTCCTCACAAACAAGCTTGGAAAGTGGATGCTGTGTCCTTCAGCTGGAAAAAATCTATCAGTTTATACCTTTCCTCCTCTGCCTCTCCTCTCCAAACTACTACTAAAGATCAAACAGGACAAACCAAGGATGATATTGATTGCACCAGCATGCCAACACTGGTACCCCCACTTGCACAGTGTCACAGCTGGCCCCATGGCACCTGCCTCAGACCCCTACCCTGCTGTGTCAGCAGGAGAGCCAGATTCTGCACCCCCAGCTTCAAACCCTGAACCTGGCAGCCTGGCTAATTACCTAATCTCTCCGTTACCATCCCTCAGTAAACAAGTGTTGGATGTCAGTTTGGAGGCAAGAAGGCCTAGTACTAGAAAATCTTATGCTGAAAAATGGAAAAGATTCTGTTCCTGGAACCAAACTCAAGGGATGGCCACAGCAGCACCCAATTTACCTCAGATTCTTCAATACTTAACTGAGATGCTTCATAAGGGCCTTTCCTTTTCTTCCACCAAAATTCACCCCTCAGCCATTTCAGGTCATTACAACACAGAACCACCCCTCTTTTCTCATCCACTGCTCAAGCAGTTCCTCAGAGGTGCCAAAAACATAAGACCACCTAGGAGAGCCCCAACTCCAACCTGGGACCTTAACTTTGTATTGGAAAAACTCTCTCTTCCTCCTTCTGAGCCAGCTGCAACTGCAGAGTTAAAATTCCTTTCTTGGAAAACAGCTTTCCTTTTAGCAATCACTTCAGCAAGAAGGGTATCTGAATTACAGGCCCTTATGGCAGTGGAGCCTTTCATCATCTTTCATGCGGACAGGGTGTCCCTCAAGACCAAATCCCTCTTTCATGCCCAAGGTGGTATCCAGTGTGGCTCTTAATCAGTCCATTCATTGCCAGCCTTCTTTTCTAATCCATAGAACAAAGGGTAGTGGATTACTGCACTCCTTAGATGTGCACAGACAACTTAGATTTTACTTGGACAGGACTAAACCTCAAAGGAAATCTGAACAACTGCTGCTGGCATTTGCTGCATGGGCAGAGGGAAAGGCTATTTCAAAGCAAACCATTTCTAAATGGATAGGCCATTGCATTCATTTCTGCTGTAAGCACCATGGAAAACCTATCCCACAAGGGATTAGACCCCATTCAACCAGGGCTGCATCTACCTCTACAGCCTTTTTCAGAGGTGTCCCTACCAGAGACATCCTAGAAGCTGCTACCTGGAGTTCTGTACATACTTTCACCAAGCATTACCATTTGCAAATTTTCTCTAAATCTAGAGCTGGCTTTGCCACTGCAGTCTTGCAGGACCTTATAGTTGGTCCTAATGCTATCTAAATTCTTCATCCCATCCTTAGCTTTGGGAATCTATCCAAATGTAATGACTGCAACAGTGAAACACAAAGAGCATAGTACTTTGTGTACACTTACCATAAATGTAGTTGTTAAAGTGTATTCACTGTTGCACTCCTGGTTACCCTCCCTCCAGCCCCCTGACTTCTTTTGGCTATACCTCTATTCTCCTTTACTATACTTAAAAGCTTTTTGGTGTATTTGCTTTTTTGTTGGAGGTATAACCTTGTATATATGTGTGTGTGTGTATATATACATATATATATATATATATATATATATATATATATATATATATATATATATATATATATTTAATTGCTTCCCATTAAGGGGGGCACTTGACATCTGGGGCAAGAAAAACTGATGTAATGGTGTCGGCTGCATGCGTTATACCCCTGACTACCTGACATCATGGAAGATGATTCAGCAACCGACGCAGGACCCAAGACTTTGATAATCAGGCTGACTGAGGGCTACTGCAAGCAGATAACCCAAATGTAATGACTGCAACTGTGAATACACTCGAACATCTGCATTTATGATAAGTGTACACAACTGTACTTTACGTCCCCTCCTCGTACTAGTGCATCTAATTCTGTGAAGTCCCCCACGGAACCAAATCCTAAACATCCAAAATTGACTTCTGCGCTGGAGCCTGAAACTGTCTTCAGTGCCGTCCTCAGCTACGGAACCTATTAGTTCTTCAACACCTACGATACCGGCCACAGCTATGGTACCACTGCCCCTCTCAGCACCAAAACTAGTCTCCCCAATTCAAGTCATTACCACCCTCCAACACAACCTTCTGGTCCAGTGACCACGGTGCCGAAGGGTGAAACCTTGGCTCGGACCTGATAGTTCCCATCAGTAGGTCCCTTTCTCAGACAACAGTTGAGTCCATTTCTTGAACAGTCTGATTCTCTCCATGGAGGATGTCAACCTGCTCCATCAGGAGTCTTTTGGAGCTCAACATAGTGTAACTCATGAATCGGCTCCTTGCGGCCAGAGGAATTCCTACTCCTAAATCCTCCCTCCCACCCGGAGCCAAGGAATTTTCTCCACAGACTCCCACACATATTTCTCTTTCAGCCTCCTTGCAGGTATTGGAGTCCTCGATGCTGACGCCTATCCCGGTTCCAGCTTCCTTCGATTCCATTGGTAGATCTTACCATGGCTCTGGAGCCTACCCTATGGTCCTTGACTCAGTTGGAGCAGACCCGTCCTGGAGATCATGTCTTGTCTGTCAGCACCTTGACCCCTAGTACAGTGCCTGTTTTTTCTACAGTGCTGTCTATGGTTCTGGTTGCTTTGACTGCTCCGAGTCCACTTATGGCCTCCTTGGTGGGGTTATGGCCTCCTTGGTGGTGGGCTCTTCGGAACGGGGTGTGACCCTGGTTCCTTTGTTCTTTCTCGGTTCTGGTCTCCCATCCCTCTTCAGACGGGCCTGCTTTTCAGGTGAGGGAGAGGGCACTCACCTCAGCAGGTTCATAGCTGGTTCTGTTGGTGCTGTAATGCCACATATACATGTCCTATGAACCACAGCTGACACAGTCCAATACACTGGGACATCGAGCATGGAAACCTCAAGATACCCTACCACAGGACACCCTCTTAGTAGTCCTCTCCATATGCCCCCACTGAGGAACCAGCCCGTAGGTGATTGTGCAAGAGGAAGTATATGAATTCCCCTGAAGAATCCCTTACCGAAAATACAGACTACTTTGCGGACATACTGGAAATCTTAAAGCAGCGGGGAGACCGGAAGCCCTTCAGCTGTTCCTCTGAGGAGTCTGTTCTTGCGGGCTTTTCGTGCTCGACCCTTTACTTCTTGGGTGACCCGACTGCAGACCTAGTTCAGCTCATCGTGCAACGTACCTGGAAGAGTCCTGACACTGTTGAGCCTATCCCCTGGAGACCAGACAAAATTATGTCCCCTCCAGAGGATCACCCTCATTGGTCCAAAGGTTTGGCAGTAGATGCTATGGTGGTGGCAGACTAGGGAAGCGGGTGTATGCTTCATCGGCCTTTGCCATTTTGTCCTTGACTTACTTGGCACACTTTACCCTTCTCCAGAGAGACCTGATTACTCCCTAAGAGGAGGAGTATCTGAAGAGGTATGTGAAAGTTGCCTCACAGCTTGCCAGCCTGGAATCCATATGTAATTCATCCATGCAGTTGATTTCTCATACTACCGAAGGGGCGGCTATAGCAGCGAGTGCTGGCGTGATGAGACGTCACACCTGGATGTGCTTATATGACTTTGAGGACCCTTTTAAGTCTTCCTTTGTCAATGTTCCCATTGACGCTTCCTCTTTTTGGCCCAAAGGCAAAAGAGACAGCCAGGTGTGAAAAGGATGGCAAGACCCTGTCTTCCATGGGCGTGTGTTCTTCCACTCCCCAGTGATGCTACTCTAGGAATCAGAGGAGTGGATAGATGTGGTACAGGAAATCCAAGGGTCCTTTCCACAACACATGTGTCAAGTTTTCCCTCTGAGGCAGATGGGGAATGCGTCAGGGCGACACCCTTCCTGAGGAAGATGGGGTCCATGTAATCAGGGATCTAGAGATTCTTTCTCTGGACAAGCCCTATCTGCTCTCCTGAAGAGCATCCCAATTGCTTATCTCTGGAAACACTCAGGGGGTGATTTTCTCTGCACCACCTTGCCTGGTAATCCATAATGATAGATTCTTGGGTACAGACAATAATTACCAGAGGTTATCACATCATGTTCGATCTTTTCCCGAAGCCTCCAAGGCAAATTCCTGATGTTCCACCCAGTCAACGGGATGCAGCAGCTCAGGAAATTCAAAAGCTGTTTCTAAAAAGAGTCGTCCAAACAGTCCCACCAGTCCAGATAGAATCCGGATTTTACTCAAGGTTCTTTTTAGTGACAAAAAAGACAGGGGACTGGAGGCCAATTTTGAACCTCAGTATCCTATAGTTTGACGGACAAAATTCCAGATGGTCACAGTTCAGTCTATCCTCCCGTTCCTGGAAAAAGACAATTGATTGTGCTCGATAGATCTCCAGGATGTGTATTATCACATAAAAATGGGCAAACACTCCAGGAGATTCCTCCCCTTCCAGCTGGGAGCCAGTCACCACCAATTCTGAGTGCTACCCTTTGATCTCTCTAAAACCCCCGGTGTTTTCACCAAATGCATGGCAGTGGTAACATCTCATTTAAGACTGCAAGGATTCCAAGTGTTTCTGTATTTAGACGATTGGCTCCTTACTGCTCCTACCAAGCGTCTGCTGCTTCAAGCCTTGCATTACAGCCTACAGCTAACAAGATCCTTAGGAATCTCAATAAACAAAGAAAAGTCCAAATTGATACCTACTCAAAATCTAGTATTCATAGGAGCAACTTTCAACACTCAAATCTTGCCTAGTTGCCCTCCCGCATCACATGTTCCAAAGACTAAGGTCTCAACTCTGGGTGATACTCTTTTTCAGGACAGGGTTTCAGCTCATGCAGTCCAACTACTAGGATCATTGGCAGCATCAATTACTATAGTTCCCCTAGCAAGACTACACATGAGATTCCTACAATGGCTCGTAGCATCACAGTGGTACCCATTAACTCATGCTATGTCCTTTCCAATCTGCAAAACAAATTGATGCAAACAACTTAAATTGGTGGATGAAGTCAGAAAAGGACCTATGGAGTTTTCCCTTCTTACCCTCAGCCCAAGGCCATAGTGACCATGGATGCATCCCTGATGGGGGGGGTGTGTGTGTGGGGGGGGGGGCATTTCCAGGGAAAGACAGTCCAATGCACTTGGTCCCCCATGGAGGCCAGCTTGCATATCCGTGTTCTAGAACTGAGGGCAGTGCTTCAAGCATTGCAAGCATCCCAATCTGCCCTCCCATCAGGGACAATTGCTATCCAGTCAGACATCTCTGTAGTCTGGTATATCAACAAACGGGGAAACCAAATCCTTCCCATTGTGTCAAGAAGCCATGAGAGTGTGGCAATGGGCGATATCATCCAAGCGCTTTCTGATAGTAAAGCACATTCCCAGGGGTTCCAGCATGATTGCAGATAAGCTGAGCAGATGCATTTTTCCTGTCTCATGGGTAGTCCCTCAATCCTGTCATAGCGGCAAAGATCTTCAGCTGCTGGGGTCAGCCTTGCTGCGATCAGTTCACATCCCCTGCAAACCACAAATGCAGCAGCTACTTTGCCCTAATCCCCCCTCAGTGGGGGAGTCCCCGAGGGATGCTCTAATACATAATTGGCCCATGGGACTTTGTGCTTTTCCTCCTCTTTCTCTGATTCTGCAGTTCCTAAAGAAAGCTCTTCAGTTGAGAAGCAGACTACTCCTCATTGCACCCTATTGGCCCCGACAAGTATGGTTTCTTTTCTTTGGCCTCACCTAGTCTACCGACCGTGGTTTCTGGATTCAACTCTGGAACTGCTGTCGGATTGATCCATCCAAACATATTGAGTCTCAGGCTGACAGCTTGGTTCCTCCACTTCCAGTAATTGCCAGGCAGAATAATCTATCCTCCCCTGTACAAAGCATTCTTCTGGCTTCCCATAAACCATCCACCAGGAAACTTTATCTAAGCAAATGGAAAAGATTTATAGTTTGGTCTCGAGAGAAAAGATTGGACCCCTTTTCACTTCGGTTAGTTCTATATTGGACTATTTATCAAATGTCCTCCATTTGGGAGCAGCAGCTTCCACTATTCGAGTACACCTGGCGGCTATCTCAAACTTCCACAATGGCTTCCAGGACTTTGATATCTCTCAGTCTGTGTAAGACCTTTTTGAAAGGCGTCACACACATTAGACCACCCTTCAAAGCACCAGTAGAACCTTGGAATTTGACACTAGTTTTTCAATCCTTGACTTGTCCTCCCTTTGAGCCTGCTGCCACTTGCGATATGAAGTTTTTATCCTGGAAAACTTTATTCTTGGTAGCAATTACCTCAGCAAGGCGAATATCTGAACTACAAGCTTTGTGCATAAAACACCCTTACATGGTTTTCCATGAAGACAGAGTATCACTTCAGACTAACCCCTCCTTCTTATCCAAAGTTATTTCGGATTTGACTATTAATCAATTGACCTGACAGTCTTCCCCAATTTTTCTAACAAAGGAGAATATTGTCTGCATTTGCTGGATGTGCATAGACAGTTGCGTCTCTACTTGGACAGGACTAAATCCCTATGAAAATCTAACCAATTATATTAATACCCTTCTCAGGACCAAAATTGGGAAAACCTGTTTCTAAAGTAACTTTAGCTAAATGGCTGAGAGATTGTATTTCCTTTGCCTACCAAACAAGGTCAAAGCACATACAACCAGATCAGTTGCGACAGCTTTTGCCTTCCATTCAAGAGCTTCCATGGATGACATTTGTGCAGCAGCCACATGGTCTACTCATACATTTATCACTCATTACAAATTTGACTTGGTCTCCAGGGGAAGAGCATCCTTTGGCTCAATGGTGCTCAGGAATATCCTTCCATAGGGCCTCCCAGGACATGAAGTAGCTAGGGACTCTGTCCCATCAGTCATGAATGAATGAAGATCAACAACACAGATGGAACATTATGATAAGAACATGACTACTTTTTCGGTGGACCTTTCACAGAGAAACCTTATCAGTGTCCCTGAATATTTCCCTCACTGTTGTACTCTGGATGCAGCCGAGGGACACTTATACCCTCAAGCCTGGCAAAATATAACTCTATATGTGTGGGTGTTAAGGATCATAACCAGAGGGTGTTCTTATTGTTTCACTGTTGCAGTCATCACATTTGGGTTATCTGGTTGCAGGTAGCCCTCAGAAGGCCTGAATACCAGAGTCTTGGGATTTCTGCATCAGATGCTGTTGCTTCTTCCATGACGTCAAGCTGTCGGGGGTATAAAACATGCAGCTGACACCATTACATCAGCTTTTCTTGCAGTGCAGTGTCCCAAGCAGAAGCAGTTTGCAAGTGCCAGTCGGCCGCCTCCTCAAATTTTAATTTTTCAAGTTTCAGACCTGAAGTCTTCTAAAAGTACCCCGTTGGGGATCCTTTCTTCTTGCTCTAACCGATGTCAGAAAAAGTTAACAATTGTCTTTCCTGTGGAAAGCAAATACCCCACAGAGATTTTCATTCTTACTGTGTCATCTGTTTAGGCCCAGATCATGACGTTCCTTGCTGTCGGTTTTGTGCTTTGTTTA